>NC_134000.1:4604892-4929318 GCF_047716275.1 Strix uralensis | reverse complement strand
ACATTGAAGAGGGACCTCTGAACTCAGGGAATGTTTTCTGCTGTGATACATGTGAATTATTATTATTGTTCATACGATGTATTCCTATTGGCAAATTTAGCACGCAATTGCAGACGAACTCTTGCAAAATGGAAGTTTTAGAGATGACAGAAGAGTGAAATTAATAAGATAAAAATTCAAGTGTGGTATGCTGAGCTTCATGCAATCCATGTAACTATCTGAACTTCCTTTAAATAAGTAAATATATATATATATAATTTTTTTCATAGAAATATAACATTTTCCTCTACTTTCTACCATCCACTCTTTTAATCTCATTGGACCTCTGTGTGCTTCTTAAACACGTTCTTGTTTTTCCTGGTGACTGCAGCCATGGCCTCTGTCTTTGGGCAGAACTGCAAAGCAAAGCTGGGGGGGCCTCTGTGATTATGGAACTGAATAAGATGCTACAGCCCAAAGGTGATGGTATTTGGTTTTTTTCAGATTTGACGTACCTCCTTAGATATCTCTACCCTGCTTCCATTTCAGTTATTGGTTCTATGTTACTCACAAGTTAACAAAAACAAATGGAGAAAGAGAGCAATGTATTCAGGAAACAAGAAAAGAGTGTGAATTCTGGAGGATGTTAATGTACTTTTTTCATTCTTTATTTTTAATTGTACTATTAATGAGGCCTGATATTCCCACCTGGGAATTACTTGACAGAAATCAAAAGAATTTTAATTACTCCAAGAACGGTGATTGATTAGAGCTACTTTTTCTTTAATTGCATGTTCATTCACTTAGAATCTAATACAAATGATTATTTTTTAATTACTAAACCTTTAACTGGTTCTAAAGGAAGACGACCAAAAAACTAGAAAGCAATATTTGTTTTACAGATGTGTAACCTACACAGTCTTTGTGAGCAATCCTTTAACTTAATTTTAAAGTTTTTATTACATTTCTGTCAGTTAAAATGAATTTACTGTTTCATCATAACTAATTTTTGCTGCTTCTTCTTCAGAGGCAACTTGAACTGGCTTCAGTGGAATAAATTGCAAAATGCAGGACAAGACCTGATGCTTCCTGTTCAGGTACTTCCACATGCTACAATATTGCAGTTAGAAAGCGGAACTGTTCTTCATCCTTATGAACTGGAAAACATACTAAGAAAACAGGTTAAAACTAAATTAAAAGGCATAGATATGAACTTCTGTGTGATTAACTTTAAAATGCACCTATAGACTTCAAAAGAGATGTAAACACATAATGAACTCCCACCCACTTACCCCATCTCCTTTCCATACAAACTTCATCGTGCATAATATGCCAAATACTGCAAAAGCAAATGAGTTTTCACCTCCACAGCAATGGCTCTGACCACAGAAGGTTTGTAATGCTTGGTGTCTGCTCTAGTATGCATTACCATCTGGTGTCCGGTTGGAGAACTACAACATGCGTGTGTTTGTGTGCATGGGTGTATATATATACATGCACACATCTATATACACATATACGTATGTACGTGCAACAGTTATGTGCATTTAAAAATGTGCATAACCATAAAAATGTGCATTACCATCTGGTGTCTGATGCTAAAATTATCTCACGTTGAGTTAGATTTAGAATACTCTGTAGGGAACTCACAGTGGAAGGATCCTGAAATGTTCAGAATGCTTGTTTAACCACAAATTATTAAAAAAAAAAAAAAGTATCAGAAGCTTTTGTTAAACCTAGTATTTTGTTAATGAAATATAGTGAACATTGACCTAGAGCCACAAAGAATGGCCATATTGTAGGGGCATTGAACTGGAGCTTAAGTGGTTTGGGCTTTGATTTTTGGTTTCTTAACATAGTTTTCACTTCTTCTGTGCTAGAGTCAGTAACTGCGATCTTCCATATAGATGGCACTTAAGAAGGCAATTAGTTATTTTCTAATTTATATTCTAGTTCTAAAAGAATTTATATCTATTTGTGATGCGGCTGACTCCAAGGTTCTAATTATTTGAATTCATTATAAATATGACTGATGAAACTCAGGAATTTGTATTTCATATTTATAGATATCTGTCAGTTCATGTGAAGGAGTTTTTCTATTGACTTTCAAATTATGTATTAAGGGGCTTTATTTATCTGATGGTACCCAAGACTGAAAAAAACTACTGTTTTTCTCCAGGAAAAATCAGTGATGTAACTGTTCAACAGTATACTAGTCAACTGGGTCAAAAACATTTTACCAGAATTGCTAATGGGGAACAAAACTGGAAGGAGAAATAAATTGGATGGACCATAGTTCTGGCAGATATCTGTGAATGTAAAACCTATAAGGGGAAAAAACCCACCATACATCAATATCAACACTAGCATGGAAGTCCATAGTTCATGCAGAATAATGTAGAAATTGAGCTTGGTTTTGAGAGTGAAGGAGATTGAGTCTGTCCTCAAAAGCTGAATTTACAAGTAAATACCATTGGCAATTCATATTACAGTCAAATTAACTCCAAATTAATTCATCTTGATTAATGTTATGATGAATATCAAAGACATTAATAATGATCAACCTATTTATTGCAACATCTTGCTGACTGGGATAATATTTTGTAAAACTGGCACTAGCATTGTGCATCTGTCTTTGCTATTTATGTAGACCTAGATGCAGAATAATTTATAGGATGACTGCTACAGCTCTAAAAATGTAGGCTTCATGAGCTTGGCTGTTTCCGTGCCTGATTGCAAATTCACTGGCACATGCCAACAGGCTTAGTGAATGCCAGATGAGTTTCTGTTTCTTCATTTTGTAAGCTTGTGTTATCACATACCAATATATTTTCGTTCCTGAATATAGACTAACTACTCAAAATTGATGAACTTAACTTACACACTTTAGATGCCTTTTCCAAAAGTAATATTAAAAAAGTTACAGGCAAATCAAGAATTCTCTTTATTCACATATCTCGCCATTGGATTTTAAAAGATATTTTAACCTCTTTGAAGTTTTTTAACCCACTCAGCAGGACTATTAGATATAAAGTTAGACATACATATAACTCTGGATGGCCGACATCTGAAACTCAAATGTACATGGTGTCTTGCATAAGAATGGAATTCCATATCTACTCTAAATGGTAGTGAAAGCTTAACTACTTTCCAAATGTCCCACTTAGTAGAGGAAAAGATAGCGTGCTTTTTCAATGGTAGTAATTCCTAGAAAACAGCTGACTTTTTGCATTTTCAGATATTGTACAGACATTAAGGAGTTAAACTCCATTAACACATTTCTAATAGAAATTAGTCAGAGGCATGATTTTTCTAAAATAAATAAATGACCAAAATATTTTCCTCTCTGACCTTTTAAAAGAAATTTTGATAAACATTTGACATAGAAACAAACCTTATTCATGAAGAAATAATTCAAGAAAAACGAAGTGGCTGATTACTAAGTAGATGAAATCTAATGATAGGATTGGAATTAGTTCTGTTGGCCATCAGGAAAAACATGACATGTATTGTGGCTTACCATTTCTACAATTAAATATGATCAGAGGCAAAGAAGTAGTACAATATGACAAAATAAATGCCTGCTCTTTTATATAGAGGGATAATTAGACATGTGCTCCAGACAATTCTGAAAGATGGAGAGCTGAGGGGGGGGGGGGTCTGTGTGTTTTATTTATATGCTTCTTGATACAGGATTAAAATTTGCCAAATCTATTGTTAAATTATAGGTTTTCTTGTTTTCTTCAGCTTTAACGCAGAAACCTGATGATAATAGACCCGAGCTTACAAGCATGCAATAGCTAATGCATGTTCCATTAAAAAATTACATTATTTTTTAGTGGGAGGAGTTATACAATTACATGTGCTATTTTAAGGATGTCTTCTGCTAGCTCCTGACGTTTTAAACCTGTAGTCTAAATTCTTCAGGCAAACCAAATTCCTGACAGACACTAAAGGAGCCTGTTATCTTGTGGGAGCTTGTGGGAGCACAGTCAAGGGATTACTCACCTAATACAGGAAGGATACACTTAAGGACACTAACGGGCTCTTTTAGAGTCTTTCAGGAATTTGTTTTTCCTGAAGAAAAGCAGCATAACAGCAAGCTGCTTTTTCTAATGGCTAATTTACTCTCTGATAAACAATGGGGGGTGTGATCTAGTCTGTACCAATCTACATTCAGTGATAACCACTGGAGAACAAAGATCACCTTCTTGTTGATAACTACCACATCGTAAAGCCCTCTCTTACTTTTCATTTCCAAGTTTATGCTCTTTTGAGGTTGCTACAGCAGCTCCTTGAACTTCTTTTATTGTAAGGCTCTCTTCACATTATCAACATTCGCTCTGATTTATGGACACGATTGTTACAGTAGTAGTCAACTAACAGCAAATGAGAGGTTATATGTTCTCCTTAATCTTACTCAGTGTTCTTCTTTTTGCTCATCCAAGGATAGCATTTTTTATTTTGGGCACAGCACAGCGCTGAGAGTTCATTCATCATTATCCATGAGTCGTGTTCAGAGTCATTCTTTCTCACGATAAATTTTATCAGGATAGGTTTTGTTATCATGACATTACTTTTTTAATTCTGTTACTTGACCTTAAATATTGATGTATCATAACGTTTATTTATTAGTCTGTTTTGTTGTGTTTAGCTTTCCAAGAGATTCTGCAGAAAGGTGGTGGGAGCCAACATCCTCTAATTTAGTATATGACCCTTGCTAAGCCTCTCAATAAGCAAGTGCTCTCCTATATTTATAAAACATCATCCAAGAAACCTACTCTTTTGACTTCTTCAACCAAATCTGACACTTGGTGCTACCATAACAACAGTGATGGAAGCCAAAGAATCTGTTAACCCTTTTCTGACAATAACCCACCCCATATATTTAAAAATCTAGATAGCAGGTAGCATGGCCAATTAGGAACAGATTTGCAACAATAAAATAGTTGGTGATAAGGACCTGGCATCCACAATACAAGCATTTGGGTGGGATTTACTTCAGATTTGCTTTAATAATTTACAATAAATTAAGCTGACATTGTAGAGACACCTTGTGACTCTGATAAAGGCATGTTATTTAAGGAAAAATAAAAAATTCTTACACCTTTCTACTTCTTTGGTAACTCCCAGATAATTGCAACCATGAAAGATTTAACATCATAATAATGTAAATCTTCCCAAGACCTTTCAATAATATAAAAGAGAATGACTGTATTCTTACAAATGGGGTATTACAAAGCTTCTTTTTATCATCTTTAGATGTGTAAGTGGAGAGCTAAATTGCTTATTTTCTCCATATTTCTTGATGCTTTGATTAATTTTTTTTTGTAATATCTTGATTCTTGCCCCAAACTTGACTACTATAAACTGTTCCCCTTTTGCCACCTTTTAGCTCTCTTAAATAGTAAGGTTTTCAAGTTTATTCTAGCTGACCTGTTCCTTAAAACAACACATACCCCTTAAATTGCGGAGGAAGTTACGACTGTTTTAGACAATATTTCACAAAATCGAAACACTTTCTTTATATCTTTTACCATATCAAACATTGACCTCTTTAATCTTATAGATTCTCTCTTTCTTGTATAATGGCAAGTGTGGAACTGTTGAGAAGATAATTTTATAATCTCCTTTTCCATTTTGACAGCCAGAAATCAGTTATACTTCATGATATATCCCAATCAGAAATCTAACCAGAGATCTTTACTGCATGGATTCCTAGCTGCTGGCTTCAAATGCATCAAATTTTAGAGTGACTTCTAAGATTCTGGGATTTAGAAAGTAAATGAACTATTCTTTCTTCTGGTTCTTACAGAGTGTACAGTCCATTATATTTAAATATCTTGTCTGAATACTCAGAACTCTTTGTTTAATGTGCTTGATTCCCAAATACTGTGGACTGAACAACTGATCCATTGATTAACTAGTTGAATAGTTTCACAAGTGTCCATTTCATTCAAACAACTGAAATTCCAAAAATGTCTGCAGTTTCTGTAATGAAACATGTTAATATCTGCATAGCCTCTGCACACTACAGGCTCCCCGTCCTAATGTCACCTTCACATTTGTTATGCTGCTGGAAATTACTGACTGCCAGGCAATCTCCACTTCTATTTGACCTTTTGAGTCTTTTCATTTTTCCTTGAATCCCAGCTACTAATGTTCCTCAACCTACTTGAAGATTTCAAGGACTGGAATTGGTGAATACATTATTGCTACAGTCAATCTGTGCATTATCAGATTCATCTCCCATTGGTAAAGTTTAGGTTTTCCACTCTCCTTTCCACTGAATGCCAGAGTTACACCTGTGGTAATCTTCAGCCCTGAGTCCATGTGTGTTTGAGCTAGGAGCAATCTTTCAGCACCAAATGAGCAGAGTTTGGGTCATAACAGAATTCAGCACAGGCTTCCTGTTGTTATAAGGGGATGAACTGTATGCGCGTGGCAGACATTGGTATTTACATGCACAGAAGTGGTAAGCAATCATTTTTTCAGTCTAACTCTCCAAACATTTAAAAATTATTTTTTTCTCTATGTAATACAAACACCAAGAAAGCATAATATGGTGTAAAAATAGGAATGTGGAAATCCATTTATTCCTCATAAAAATTAAATATGGCAGTGCCCAAGGTGGTGTTTTGTTTGCAGCTTTTTTAATTTTCTCTGAGGGTGCAAATTTCTAACAACTTCAAGCCGCTTTTATCTTATCTTATCTTTCAAGTATTTAAAGGAAAAGCTAGATCACCTTGCATGTGCTCTTCTATAGTTTTGCATGGTGTGTGGCTATTTCTTCCCTTAATTTAATCTTTCCCTCAGAAATTCTTCTCTGACACACTAATTACTAGATACACCTAAAGCAAAATGTCTCTAACTGTGTCCATGCATGGCACAGGTACACCACCACCTTACAGTTCTGATGCTTGATGCTGTGTTTTCATAGATCTTTTCTTCTATTTCTTCCACTTTTAAAAGACATAAATGACAGAAATCAATAACTGTGAAATAGAGTGGGTGGACAGAGGAGGAGGGCAGCATTATGCCAATCTTAGACACAAAACCCCCTTTGTACAGCATTCTTATTTGCTGAATTATCATACTGAGAACTGAAAAGAAAGAAAAGTGTTCTGTTCTTACAATTATTGATTGTAGATTCACTGCGTTTTACTTCTGGGCAAAACAATATTTTGACTAACAGTTTATTCATTGAAGGAATTGGAAGCGAGCAGTGGTTAAAATTATTTCTGAATGCTGGTCAAAATCAAGCAAAATTTTTAGATTACAAAACGAAGGGAGATTTTTAACTCATTTTTATTTTTGTTCTGAAAAGTTCTCAAGATCAAATGGATCTAAATGTAATGTAACAAGAATAAAAGGTATACTTCTGCTAGTCTGAAAGCCAATATATAAAATTTAATCTGAAATTTTGGAGGCAGAGATTATTAGAAAAAGATAAAGGGATTTCATTAAGCGTTATTTTGAGAACATATGACCCTTGCATCAGAAATAAGTTTATTTGCACATTTTCACCTTGGTCACATAATACCACTCCTGGGGTATAAGTAATAGCCCTCTATTTTTAGTGGATTTCAGCGATAATAAAGCATCCCTGATTCTCTAGCTTAGTAAATGACCAGTCTCAGAGTGTTTATTTTGCAAAAAGGACCTTTTGTTTGCTGTACTTCTTTAGTGCTGACTAATAGAAACAATACCAGCTCCTTGACCTCAAACAAATGTTAGCCTAACACATGAAACATAGACCTCTATTGAATGTGGATAACTGCAAATAAATATGAATGTGAAAGTGTAATGATGAAACTCAAGGACATTCCAGATGCATGCTAGTAACCTTCTATTGATGTATTTTTTGTCCCAGCTGAATTTCCAAGCTAACAATTTGCATGCCTTTTGACTATCAGTTGACACTGGAGTCTATTTTGAGCTCTCTGTACATTGGTCCAAATTCTGAGTGCTCACCAGAAGTTTAGAAAATGACAGTATATATGGACAATGGAACCCTATTTCTTTTAGTTCACCTTTCACATGTATTGGGACCTATATGTGAGTATGTACTATCCAACCATTATTTTCATTAAATCTGTTTGAGGATTTTCAATATTCTTTCCAGCAGATCAAATTAATAGCTTCTTGTGTGCATATTTGGCTTTCTCAGATCATCATTTACTGGTTTTAATTATACCACTCCAGTACTATCAGAAGCTATTGGGCAAATTGGTGAAATTCAACAATATGATTATATTCTTTACTTTCTGTCCTAGCCAATTTTGAAATTTCAGGGTAGGAATTCACTTTTATATGTTTTCCAAAAATAAGCTAATTTTTTTATACTTCTTCCATGGTCAGTGGAGAGATATCTAATGATCTTAACATAGTTGGGATGAGCTATTCTCTGCAACTACCTATTTCACATCATTAACTGTAAAGGGAGTCAAAGCAAACAGCTAACACTTATACAACTAACTTTCAGATATCTAATATCCGTTCATATTTTGAAAGGTTTTTGGCTTTTTCTTTTCCTTCTGAAAATCTAAATATACTATGACCTTCATCAACTCTTTTGGAGATACATTTCATATCCCAGAGGATAGTAATGACATTTTTCACTGTTAGAGATGCTGATTTTCCTATTAACGTTATAAGTGATTGCATTCTCTTTAATTATTTTTCTATTTTTTTTTTTTTTAATTTTCTGAAGAAAAACAATGTTTCAAAAATTCTTGGATCATTCTAATGCCTCTCTAGAAACTTTATTCTCCTCTGGTACAGTTGGTGATTTAAGTGTGTCTTGTCTACCATACTCATGGCATGTTCATTGCCTCTTGTTAGCAGTGCAGAACTCACAAAGACACGATGTTCAGTAATAAGCTGTTGGTGATTCCCTCTCAAACTATTCAGATAGAATGAGATAACAGAGAATTGACTTAACCAAACATTTGGGGTTATGTGAAAATGAACTACTTTATGATGACTAGTCCCACTGTGTTTCCAGAAGAATGATTAAAATAAGAATACTTTGAAAGCAATCAAAACTTGAAGCTTAGTTTATTTCAATATTCACTAATTTTTCCTCAAATAAAATAAGACAAAAACTTACTCCGTTCCAGTTGCTGATAAAACCAGGATGTTGTTTCATGTTGGACGCCACTTACCATTTAGTTTCAACATCTCTGCTTGATGTACAATAATGTGAGATGAGAAATCCAATTTTTTAAAAGGAAAAGTTTTCATTGGAAATTGAAAGTGGTGAGGTTGTCAGCTCCTCAAATGATGCAGGAAAATACGATAAATAAACTCTTTGAAGAGCTAAAGGTCACTTGAAATGTAGCCAAGACCTTGTTTCCTAAGGCATACTGAATGCAAAGGATGTACTTAGTGTGGGAGCTACTTAAAGAAGTAGCTGCAGACAAATGAAATTATGAAACTATTCTACTGTGTTAAAACCAAAGTCTGTTTATGTTTCTTATACAGTATTGGAAACAAGTTTGATGTACAATAACTTATTCTAGTTGTTGTTATTTCTGCCTGAGATTTTTTCTATCTTAGTGAAGGAGAAAATTTTCAGTAGCTATCATAAACAAGCAAGTTTTCTTGCAAGAGAAACTATACTTTCAGAATGCCGTGGTGGTTTGAACTCAGCCGGTAGCCAATCACCACGTGGCCAGTCATCTAATTCCCCCCCCTCCCCAGTGAAATAGGAAATTTAACTCTATCCTGGCCAAAACCAGGACACAGAACAAGCAGCCCTATCAGTTATTCCTGTTTGTTGCAAAGTGAACTTTTAGATAAATGATCTTTAAGCAAAGGACTTGAAGTCTAGAGGAAAATTTTGCAATTTTCTCACTGCTCATGCTCTAAAAGTAGCATCTTATGTTCTACCTTTAAAATATTGTCCATAGGCTACTAGTTTTGTGGTCCAGCAACTGTAGAAAGCATTAAAGCATCTAGCTGCTTTTCTTCATACACCAGAGGGACAAATCAATCATGATAGAGAAAATAGAAGCAGCAGCATGTAAGTACTCCAAACAAAATGCTGTAGCACAAAGTCAGCTGGGTTAGTCAAAATGTATCTTTCTCATCTCACTTGCAGAAATAACTGACATAAATGGGTGAGGGTCTTCACACATTCTCTTTTCTTGACTTCCCTCTGTGTGAACTAGCAGTAATAAAACTTTTCTGTACTGAGGGAATAAGATAAATCCATTTGTCTTTATCATGGTTTCAGAAAATGTTGTCACAGGGACCATAGAAAATCTTGCAAGTAAAGGGAACTAACGACCTTATTTCTCAAAAGCTACTGAACAGCCATCAGATAGCAAAAACATGTCAGCTCTGAATTAAGTGACACCTAAACCACTAAAATCCTCTGAAGAACCTCCCAGAACAAACAACATTCATCAAATTGTACTTTTTATGAGTACGAAAACTATTGCCTTAGAACGGTCATCTGTTTCTTGATGTTTTGACCTTCTACTTCTTGGTGGAGTTCCCCTTAAGTATAAATGACTGAAGGTGCAAGCTAGATATGTCTTAGGTTTGTATTTCTGCAGTCTGTAGGTTTAGTTACTGTGGTGGTTTGACCTTGGCTAAATGCCAGGTACCCACCAAGTCGCTCTATCACTTCCCCCCCTTCCCCTTTTTTCTCAAGAGGGCAAAGAGGGGAAAGAAAATAAGATAGGAAAACAAAACAACCCTTGTGGGTAAAACAAAAGCAGTTTTAATATAAGCAAAGCGAAGCAAAGGTCTGCGTGCGGAAGCAAAAAAAAAGAAAAGAGATTTATTCTCTACTTCCCATGAACAGGCGATGTCGGGCCTTCTCAGGAAGCAGGGCTCCACTATGCGTAGGGGTTGCCTCGGGGGACCAAGGGTGACCCCACCCCCTTCCTCCTTTCTCCCAGCTTTATACTGAGCAGACGTCATATGGTATGGAATATCCCTTTGGTCAGTTCGGGTCAGCTGTCCTGGTTGTGTCCCCTCCTAACATCTTGCCCACCCTGTCCCACTGTGGGGGGGGAAATGTCATAAAGAGCCTTGGTGCTGTGTAAGCACCACTCAGCAGTAGCCACAGCACCAGTGTGCTATCAACACCCTGCCAGCTCCCAACATCCAACACAGCACCGTGAGGGCTGCTACAGGGGAAAAACAATTCCGGCTCAGCCAGACCCGGTACAGTTGCATTTTCACACTTTCACTACCAAGAGTTTATGTATAAAACTATCACTGCATACGACTTCTCTCCTGATGATGATTTGTAATCTTAGGCAAAGAGGTATCTATATATATGTATTTGTTCATTTTGGGTGGAGGAAAATCTTGTTTGTCCTTTTAGGTATCTATCTTTGATCTTCAAATTTATAATATTAAGTTTTGAGAGGAGAGTAAAAAAAAGGAATTTCTTCTTTCTTTAAAATGTTTTAGGGGTGTTTCTTATTACCATTTTACTATTTTGCTTGGTGCTAAAGACAGTGTTTTAAACTGTAAAACCAAAAAAATCCCATAATTATACACACACAGCAACAGTTATTAATAATTGAAGACCACATCTGTTTAACTTAGTCCTTTACGTGTGAGGTGTCTACAATGAACACTACAAGTCAGCAGCTTCTAAAGTTGAATTTATTCTATTCACCTTTTCAGGAATTGCAGGGTAATCTGTGCAAAATCTGATTCATTAGATTTGAGGCTTTTTTTTCTTTAACGTCCTCTTCAGAAATATAATCAGAACATAACCTTTGAGAACTTTTAACCATTGAGTTCAGATTATTTGGGAGTATGCACACTCAGTTTATCTGCCTTTTTGATAAATAATGCTGTTTTGATAATAAATGAAAATTCATCCTCCTAAGATTTTTGACCTGGTTAGTTAACCCAAGTGCTGAATAACAAGTGCACTTGTTATGGAATTGCTATGGACTATATTACTTGCTAATTGACTTTGGGGTCCATTAGCATTGCTTGGCAGACATACATTATACTGTATTAATAGATTATAATAGTGTATTATAGATAATGCATACTAGTGTATTAATAGATTATAAAATAGGTGAGCTGAAGGATCTTTAGAACTGCTCAACAGCAGCATTTAAATGGTTTTGAAAGTTTGGTCTTCACACCTGTTCAATATGTACTGGTTGTCTTAAAGTTTTAAAAATGTATAGCTAAGTACCTCAAACATTTGTCCAACAAAAGTGCTCAGTTAGTCAAATCTTAAAACTGCTTAAAAATATAGGTAGAATTATATTAACTTTTTAATAAATTGGCAAACTTTAGGTCCTGTAAAGGTCAATTAATTAGGCTTTTCATTACATTCTAGTTTTCAGGCATCTCTGATAAGAGCTAGGAATAGAAGTCAAAAGACCTATTTCCTTAATTATGAAATTATTAGAACTTCTTTAAATTATCATGTAATAAAATACTGCTGCTGCTGAATATGATCTTCCAGATCTTTCGGGGTTTTTTTGTTTTGTTTTGTTTTGTTTTGTTTTTTTCTGAAGCTTCAGAGTGATTGGCTTTATTTCAAAGAAAAAAAATAAAAAACAAACTTTCCATTCCACAGGCTGTAAGAAACCTCTGTGATTAATATATCTTCTGCAGCTTCATATAACATTCCAGGAAAAAAGAAAAAATATCTTGCTGCCCGAGGTAATGTACAAAACGAGGTCTTTTGAGGGGAGCAAATGAGGTACTAACTGAGGAAAGCTGTGTCTGACTGAAGTGGAACAAGCAACAGTAGAGAGTGCAAAGATGGAAGGAATAATATTATTTTACTATTGTTTTTATTCCCTTTCTGTCTCAGTTCTACTTCTGAGTTTCCACCTCTTTCTCTCATATATGTACACGTGTGCACAGCAGGGAACATGTGTGAGGGGCTTTTTTTTTTCTCTTTAAAGATCAATACATTTTTATTTTGTTGTAATTTATTTTTGGCCAGCTATCAGCTTGATGCACCAACTGGTAAAGGCCAAGTGTGAACTTGCTTGCCAACATCGCTTATGTATTTCTGTCAGTTTTTGCCTGCTGAAAACACTCTTTTCTGCAGCAGCCAGCAACAGAGAACAGAAGCCAAGAATCAGTGATCAGATCTTTCTTTTCAAATTGTACCGTATTTAGAACCTAGAGAGGAGGCAGTTTATGTATCTCCATTTATAAAAGACAATGAGATTTAATTGAATTATTCTACTTTTATTGCTGGTTATTTGAAGGTTTATAAACAGAAAACAAATTTCATTGTTATGAACACGACGGCAAAAAAATCACAGTGTGAACATACTGAACTATTTCTTTTTCTCTGGTTTACAGCAAACCATAGAGATTAGACTAAAAGTTTTGAAATATCAACTTTTCAAAGTTGGTAAATGCTCTCATCTAATTAGCACGCAGTAGACTGAGGTACATGTTACCTAAATGTAAAAATCAAAGATGAAATTCTGAATTTGAATGAAGCACTGTTTGAAAATATATGACTATACAAAAAGCAATATTTCTAAATCCAAAGAAGTATTTGCACAGATTTCTGTGAATCAAAAGTTCTGTATCTGGTGTCCTCAAGAATCCATTTTGTGACATAATACATCACCCGTTATAGATATGTTTCTTGTTAGGAAACTCTCTTATAAGCGTGAGATGAAGAATAAATGTATGATATTTAATACTTCTGACAGAAAGTAGGTAAATTGTCTCTCTAGTGTGGAAAGTGTTGGGGTGGGTTTTAGCTGTGTTGTTTGTTTTCTGGCTACAGCACCTATGTGAGCTGTAATCAAATTTGCTCTGTTAACAGGAAAACCACTGTTTTGTTTTTAGCATTTGATCTGACATTGAAACTCAGATCCAAAAAAGACAAGCTAGGTTTCACAGAATCACAGAATCATCTTGGTTGGAAGGGACCTTGAAGATCATCTAGTCCAACCGTTAACCCAGCACTGACAGTTTCCAACTCCACCAGATCCCTCAGCGCTATGTCAACCCACCTCTTAAACACCTCCAGGGATGGGGACTCCACCACCTCCCTGGGCAGCCCATTCCAACGCCCAACAACCCCTTCTGGAAAGAAATACTTCCTAATATCTAGTCTAAACCTTCCCTGGCGCAACTTGAGGCCATTCCCTCTTGTCTTAAGACAGTCTTACACACCAGGTTAATAAAAATTCTGAAGACTGTTTTTCCTTTTGTGTATTTATAGCTGCTCAATGTCATTAATTTCAAATTCTGCCCTCTTCTGTCTCACAGAAGCTAAACACATCAATGGGGATTCAAGAAATCAGCATTATCTTTACAACCGAAATCTTCACTAATAATGACATAACTGCATAAATGATAACCTAGCTTACTTTCCTATGGTTTACCTGCTCAAAAGTTATATTTTTTAAAGAAATTAAAATTTAAAATGAAATTGTACATTGTTCTTTTGACCTAAACTCTTTAGAATCATAGAAAACAACAAACACTCCATGTTCCAGACCCACGCAATACAGTAATGCCTCTATAATTGTTCTCACTTTTCCATGTTGTATAATTTTCTTAAAATACTTGTGCATTTAGATCACCATGTATTTTTAGCTGTGTTTTGCTTTATGTCAGGTTTCGCTGGCTGACAGGCAAGTACACTTGCTTTGTGTGTTGGTAGTAAGGCAAGTATCTCTGGAATATACTTGCTCAGTGACAACACACTTTCCGTGTTTTTCTTCCTCAATACGTAGACCAATCTGTAAGGTTGTGAGACGTGTATTGATACATATCACTTTATAATGTAATAATTGATATAACATCATGTTTGACCCACTCTTTCTACAATGAAAAAGAAGTTCTTTGTGAGAAAAACATGTATATTATTATTTATACATAGTACTGTAATCAGGGAGGGAGAAAATGAAAGCTAAAACTTAATATTATCTAATATATATAATAATATAATATATAATATAATAATATTATGATATTTAACATTTTCTGGAAATTTGCTAACTGTGGACTATCAGTGGTTTCAAAGACATTGCAGTGTACTCACTAATCTATTAGAATTTTTGAGAGATAAACTTCCTTAATTGCATGGTACTATGGGATTTCTGAAAAGCTAGGAATTGGGTTTTCTGTTTAAAAGTCATTAAACTTCATGTAAGTCCAAAGTTTGAGTCTTAGACATTCCCAATTTTGAAGACTGATTGGTTGCTTTTTTTTTTTAATGATTTGATGTACATAAAAAATCTTGTGCAATTTAGGTTTGTCAGAAGATACACCTTACAGACTTACATTTTCTATTAGGTAATCCTATTTTTGACTGAAGAATATTTTATTTAAGCATTAAATAAATGGTCTAAATGTTTTCATCCCATTTATCACTTGAAAGTTATCTTTAGTACCAAGGCTGAGTGATTGTAAAAATGTACACGGACAACGAAGAAAATCTGGGTTGGGACTGAAGGAAAACAAAGGGTGTCAGCTGAGGAAACAAGGAATCTTAGGGTGGGGTACACTTCTACTAGAATTTGGTAGAGGTGTTGAAAGAAATAAAGAGAAATAGAGAAGGATTTTTGAGGACTAAGAAAACAGAAGACATAGACTAAATGAGGATAAGGATATGTTTAAAAAGTATATGCATAATGCATTTTCTAACTTTTAAAGCTCTCACTTTAAAGCCTTCATCTTTGCTTTTTATTTCAATTAACTGGATATAATACACATGTAAATACTACTGAAATCATTGTATGATGATTTTTAAATCCAAATCACTTAAATACCTGGCTCTGATAATTAGGAATTTACATGCCTGTTGTACTTATTTATTTTGGTAGGATTTACTTCTAAAATTCTTATCTACTCATCTGCAAAACTGCTTAATATGAGATAATTTTGAGCAGAGATTAAGATTGGTTCTCTTTCCAACCCTCTAAAAATGGGTAGAGTGAAGACTTTACTTCCAAGTTATTTTATCTTACAGAAAAAAAATTATGCATCTGACACACTGGATTTATTTGTGATACTTAGATGTGCAATTTTTAGTTTTTGGAGAAGTCTACATCTGTACTAGTCTTTCTTTTGGTCTTTCTATAAAGGTGGATTTATAGCTCTCACCTCTTTTATTTGTTCCTACTTCCTGTTGATTTGGTATTTTTGTTGTTTTGTTTTTGTTGGTTTGTTTTGGTTTTTTGCTTGTTTTGGTATTTGGTGTTTTTTATGAAATCTTGGGGTTTTTATGGAATCTTCCCAGATAACTAATATATTTTCTGTCTTTAATAATTTTTAAGAAAATTGATTATTAAAATTATTTTATCTGGAAAAGTCACAAAATAGTTAATTTTAGGAAGTAAATCTCTGGCCATAATTGAATATTAGTGTGTTAGAAAACCTGTTTTGTAGTTGTAGGTCTAACATGGAACTACTTCTTCCTTGGTATTAATTAATTTAACGAGACAAGTCATGTTCATGAAACAATTCTTTCTCTGGTTATAATTAAGCTTCATTATCTTTTAACTGCATCAACATTTTTCCAGTCTTGCTTTTTTTCTATCTGAATTAAATGCTAAAAGAACACAATTTTTTTTTTGTGTGTTAGTGCAAATACTGGCTGAATATAAGAATTTTCAGTTTGAACTGAATCCTCAACCTTGTAATGCAGAGAGGAAATACTTCAGGGCAAGGAAGTAGGATTGGGCAGCTCCCACAAAGGAACTCGAGTTTTTTAAACTGTACCCTGTGCATGCAAACAATGGAAAGGTTGAGATGGCCTGTTCAGCTTCGTATGGGAGCAGAGCAGGGCAGCACTAGTGCAGGCTGAGAAAGGCCGAGCATCTCTTTTAACTGCTGCCCAGCAGCTGAGGTTGCTCTCCAAGCTCCAAGAGGTCTCCTTGAGTTCTCTTTCTGTGCAACGATGAACCAGTGGGGTTTTGGAAGGCAATAATTACAACCAGTTAGCAAAGGGCCAGCTGATACATACCAACTGTGTGAGTGCTTCCAACCTCCTTCATGGAAACATCAAGCAAGTTAGCTCAAACCCCCTTACATCACTAATAATTTACTGTTCAGATTATATCTATTATATTCTAAGATTACTTAAATTCAAGGAAAACAGTTCCACACACACACACACAAAAAAAGAGGTAGTAGGAGATGATGACTGGTACAATACTTTGAATTTGAAGCATATTGTTATAGAAATTGCCCAGAAAGTATGAAATATGGGTTCATCTTCCTTTTTTATCTGAGATGACTCAGACTAAAGCTTGTACTTCCCATGAGAGTGTCTTGATCCCAGTGAATTAAGTGATGCTAGATGAGGCTGTTTTCCATCCCTCTTGTTTAAACTGTGCTCCTGGACAGTGGGAACTACAGGATTCCTGGGATTTAGGGTGCACTAGTGGAAGCAGAACTTTATAGTGTATTTGAGACGCTCCTTTGAGAGTTCTTGTTCTGTTCCCAGCTGTATGTATTTTACCTAATAACTATTTAATGCAAACACAATTGAGACCCTATCATTTAGGGTAATCAACTGAGATTTTTACAGTTAAGTTTTATACCTCTCCATGATAAACCAAGCTACAGTGTAGCGCTTCCCCTGGGCCTAATTAATCTTGGCTTCATTTTTTGCAAGTGGACAGCTCCAACAAGAGAGGTGTATATAGGTTGTTTGTAATGGTCCTCTCATGGGAGGTAGGAGATGCAGGTTCAAATCTCTTAGGCAGGAAAGAAAATTAAGCCTAAAAATCTGCTACATCCTACACACACTTGAACTGACAGACAGCTATAAAAAGGCCTAAACAAACTCTCTATAACCGTTTCCTTCTTGAAAAATTATGTGGGAATTACCTGGCTTCATGATCCTGCTCATGATTACATATGAGTTTAAGACTAAGATAATTATCCTAGTCATAGCTACTGCAGTTAGAAGCAAGGCAGAGGCATAATTCTAGGTGCTTGGCAAACCTTAATAGTTTAACAAGCTTTTTCAGAATTTGTATTTTATTTTTAAAATTCCATACAGGACCTATTCCTGGCTAATCAGTGTATTTTCAATCTACTGTTAATGAAATGAAATGATGAAATGAAATTATAATTTAACCAACTGCACTCATTAGAAATCAATGCACTTTTTTTCCACCTTAATCTTCAGAAAGCTTATATATCTATTTCTATGATAACGTTCCTTAACCATATGCTATAATGCATATGGATGTGGAAGTTCTAAGAAAAGTATGGAGTAAGGCTCCTATACTGTAAGAAAAAAGGAAAACAAAAGGGAAAAAAAAAAAAAAAAACAACCACAAAAAAAAAGCCAACAGGTGATCTCAGTCCCAGAGGAAAATACTGCAAAGCTCAGTGTTGAATATGTAGATGTAAATCAAAATTTGTCTTTTGCCCTTTCCAAGAGATCCATAAGTCTAAACGATTTATTAACAAAATACACTTATTAGGATTTATTTGCTTATAGGGAAAACATTTCTGCAGCATTACTAACTAGAGACCTACAGCTGAGATTAGATGGATGGGGGACAATAATCGGCAGTACTCACTTGTTTAGGAATTTAAGACAACATGCACATCTAAGTGACAGATACAGGACAGCTAAGACATGAGTTATGAACAGAAGCAGAGTACATGCAAATGCTTTAATTTCCATAAAGAACAGATTAATAAAAATGTTTTAACTGTCATCACTCTGAAAACAAACAAAAACTATGCTAAATATTTGAAGACACCCATTTTTAGATGAATTCACTTTCCAACTAATAAATGTTATTACTTTCTAATTTCTATTGCCAACTGTTTAGCAGCATGCTGCTTATTGCTTATCATAAATAACAGTGTTTTACTAATAGCTTTTTAATGAGTAATAAATAATTGCTCCATTAATATGAAGTGCACTGATTTGTTCTGCTGTTGGACTCATTCCTCTCCTGCTTTCTATGCATGTATCTTAAAAAAAATGTGGATGTTTGTATTATTTTTAAAAATGCAAACAAACCTGAGATAACCATCTAATAGATACTTGCTGAGAGATTGATACTTTAAGGGCATGAAGATGAGGCAAGTTCTTCTTCCATCTTTATGACTACTGATATCCTATGAAAGTACTCACTTTTTCCACATTGAATTTAAATTTGATTTGCCACATTCATTTGGATAAAAATAAAATAAATGGAGGTCAAAATATCTACTTATTCAGCCAATTCTCAGTCGATGCCTCACTTGAATAAAAACTTACTATTCCATGATAATTATTAAATGTATAGAGAAAAATTGCAGGTCAAAATCCATAAAATTCTAGGGTAATTACATAGTAGTTCAAATATTTGGTCTAAGAAATTCAAGTTATAACTATTTTTATCACAATAAAAACCACACACAATCTGCTCCGTTTATTCTCTTTCCCCCTCCACCCTTTTTTTTTACCCCCTCTGTTTTCAGCCAGGTAGAGGGCCCATTAATTTTGCATTTTATGTAGAGTTCCCCTAAGTCTTCCTCCAGTACATGAGCACATTCAGAAAGATTTCACATCCTTTTATTTCAGCTGAGATACTGGCTGAGTGAAAGCTGAGAATAAATGGATTAAATACTTCAGGATTTCAGTTTGTGAATGGGATTTTCTTCCTAAAGCAGAGGAGAATCAGGGTGCATATTTTACATGAGATTAAACTTGAAGCTTCAGTGGTCTTAACTGGTACACAGCTCTTGATTAAGCTCTATGCAGAGATAAGACTTTTGCTTATGGGAATATATTTTAAGATATACTTAAGATATAGGTATAGAATTCTCTTCAGTTTTAAGCTCTGAAAATTCATAACGAGGCACATTTGTGCTGCAGTTATATTAGTATCATATTGTTAAATTGGTAGCTGTCCTCAGTGGTACGGGATAATGACATGCAAAATTTTATGTTTATGCTTCTCGTTTTCTGATGAGATACTGTGTCTCCTATGGGGCTTTATTTTCCAGTATTTTTATACCTATAGAATTCTTCTGTCTCTAGATAAAGACTCCTTGTGACACCATGAGCCAATTTAGAAATGGATTTTATGCCTACAATGAGAATTCTGGTTTTGTTTAGGGAACTTCTGTGGATTTTTTTTTTTTATCTGCTTGTTTGTGGGGGTTTTTGGTTGTTGTTGTGTAAAGAATATACTATTTTTCTTCAATTGTTTCTAATAGAATACCCTTGATCTCACCCCAAATTATATTGTCGAAATATAACCTGTTTCTTCTGCTGACTAAAAACTTCTGCTCTACATTGAGAAAAGTCCGTTTATATAAAAATAATCTCTGAGGTGCATAACCATTTTGAGAGATTTACTAAGTGAAGCCCCTGATTCTGCTGGCTGTTTTGCATATTGTTTTATCTAAGTCGATATAAACATGCAGATGCAAAAATTGACCCAGAACTGACCCAGTAGCTTTAGAATTTCCTTGTAAATATTGAATGTGGTCAGAGTTCTAGCATATTCAAACTTGCCTTGGACAAAAAAATACAGAATGATATTCCTATAACTTGTCATCAAACTGACTTCTTAATTCCATATTCCATAAAATACATTGCATAGACTAAGGGAATATAAGAGATTGCTCCAAACCAGGTTTCATCCAGAAGCCCACTGACCATCTGTCCCTATCCAATATCGGGGTGGGTTCTTAAACGATCCCAAGAGCGAGATTAAGACACAAACGAGGTCAGATGCTGTACAACCTTGTGAACTTTATTTTCCGTAACAATTGATAATAGCGATAGGACAGAGAGAAAAAAGAAAGTCAGAATCCCTAAGCCAGAAAGTGGTAGAGATGCAGCTAATTACCGCCACCACCAGGGATCCAGTGATGTTCCGTAGGCTCAGCCTCGGTGCAAGTGATGGTGCTCCAAGCTTCGCCGAGGTCCCAGCTCCAAGTAACAGGTGTCGAAGAAGGTTGCACCAAGAGAGGAGTACGCAGTCCTTTTATTGTCCCAGTCCCCACGATTTCTCCGAAGAGTCCGCCCATTTCCACGGAGCTCATTGTAATATGTGCCGCCCTGTGGTCCTCCATACGCGCATGCCCAGGTGTTCATCTGGCGGGGGGGGGGTGTCGACCTGTGGTGTCTTCAGCCTTTGCACGTCTTCCTCGCCCCGATTTCCTCTTCACCCAGCTCGCGTGCAGGTACAGCTTGGCAGGCGCTGCCAAGGCTGTCGTTGTTCTTGCTTTGAGCGGATGTCGTGGTTTCGTCTGGGACTCTGCATCTCCTCCGAAGCGTACTCCTTCAGAGCAACAGGATGCTGAGGCCAAGAAGTGGTAGTCGTGAAGCAGCAGTGTTGAGACAAACAAAGTCTAGCACAGTTCCTTACACCATCATGGTTAGAGGTCTGGCTTGTAAACCCTTCTGAGAGTCTTAGATGTGGTGCTGCACTAACATGGGCACACAGCTTTTGGACAGGTACTCATAAGTTAGGAAAGGACTGCTGAGGGGTTTGTGATAGTCAGTGGCCACATTGGTCATAGAGACCAAGAGGTGATAGAATTTAAGAAGCTGAGGAAAGTGAGAAGGGAGAGTAGCAGGTTAAAGGACTTCAAGAAAGCAAACTTTAACTTGTTCAGGGAAGTAGCGGGCCAGATCTGTGGGAGGGTGCTGTGAAGGGCAAAGGAGAGATGACTGATTTTCAAAGACAAACTCCTTATAACACAGAGGCAGTCTGCTCCATTGTACAAGAAATTGTGCAGGTGTAATCAGAGGCAGTCTGGGCGACTGGGGAAGTTGTCACTGAGTTCCAATGCAGAAGGAAACTGTTACAGCAGTGATTTAGCCAAGCAGAAGCCTGAGGCAACCAGAAATTATAACTACACAAATCAGGAGATATTCAATATTAGTTTGCCTTGAATCTAGTAAAAAAATTTTTTTTAAGTTGGCCCAATCTATCAGTATTTTAAACACTCCTATCACAACAACCTCTTCTTTCCTGAGATAGATATGTGTCTATATACGTATGCACGTATATAGACACACACATATATACAATACACACATATGTATGTTCACTTGCAACAATGGAGACATGCTGCCAAGAGTAAGCTATAAGCCTCCTCCAGATGGCAGAATTAAGAAGTTCACTCAGCTGGAAATGAAATTAAGTAGCATGAAGGGCATAAAGAAATTTGATTTGATTGGAAATCTAACTGGCAGCCAGTTATAAATGACATTCCTCAAGGGATGATACTGGAGGTGCTTTAACATCTTCATTAATGACTTGAACAGTGGGATAGGATGCACTGCCAGCAAGTCCACCGGTGGCACTGAATTGAGGGTGGTAAACTGGAGATCAGGGCTGCCATTTAGAAGGCTCCCAAACAGCTGGAGGTTCAGGCAAAATGTGAAATCTTGCGTTTATGACAGAATAATCCAATGCAACAGTACAAACTGGATAGATATCGGCTCTGGAGAAACAAATCTGGTGACAGACAAGCAATTGAATATGTCAGGAGTGCAGCCTTGTAGTGGTGAAGTCTAAGGGGTGGTGAAGTCTAACATCCACAGGTTCATTGGCAGGGATGTGGCCAGCAAGTGAAGAGAACTGATTGTTGCACTCTACTAGATACTTATGAGACTGAATCTAGAGTACTACGTCCAGCTTTACATGCCAATAAAAAAGAAATGCTGTTTCTCTTTTATGAGATTAATTCACAATTTTACCATTTGATTTTTTAAATCTAAGAATGTTTTAGCAAGAATTCTACCAT
Source organism: Strix uralensis (assembly GCF_047716275.1). Classification (NCBI taxonomy): domain Eukaryota; kingdom Metazoa; phylum Chordata; class Aves; order Strigiformes; family Strigidae; genus Strix; species Strix uralensis. Next base: position 4,906,638 of record NC_134000.1, on the reverse strand, counting down.
TATGTGAAAATAACCTGTGATTCCAACAAGAGCTAAAATTAGTCCCTATATTAATTATATGATTTATCTTAGAATTGTAGGAAAACTCAGTTTGGATTAATGGAAATCAGGACAGGTTCTTCTGTTCATTAATCTAGTACCCTGCCATTGTATATGTTGCAGCATATAAATTAAATCACCATTTGTTATATTTCATCTCGGAAAGTATAATTTAGGATTTTGCCCTTATAATAATGAATAAAGGCTGTGATTCCAGGGAATCACGGCTCTTAGGATTAAGAAGATTTGTATAACATTAGCTAAATTTATTCACGGGTACTTCACATTCATTTGCTCTATTACCGTCACTTTTCTGAAACCTAAGTAACTACTTCGTGGTGTTTGTCTACTATGTCATCTTTATGGAGAGTAATCTTTTCCTCGGCATTCTATCAACCTTTATTTTGCCAGGCTAAATAAACGAAATTCTTCCAGTTACCATTTCTGTAGCAGCTTTCTTCTGAATTTTGTTTTGAATTCATCTTTCTCTACTAGAGTTGATCAGAGCCTAAAATGAAGTCTTATCAGTGATTTTTGCAATACTATTAAAACTTCTGATTGAAAGACTTTCACCAGTACACCCCAAGTTTGTTTTAATCTTCTTCACCATATTATGGTGGCAGCTCAACATCATCTATACATTGAAATGTACCGTGTCTCCCTTTTCTTCTACCTGATGATATCTTCAGTAATACCAGACATTTTGTTTACCAGGTATGCTGCCTTGCTTTTGTATAACTGAATTCCACTCTATCTCTTTTACTTTCAGGTTATTCATTGCTTCCTCCAGAAATTCTGTTCTTCTCATGTGGGGGATGCCACCAATATGTTTTATCAACACTATCTTATTCCTAATGTTGTAGTTTGTAAAAGAAATTATATAAAACACTGTTTCCAGGATAATCCTCCAAGGATTAGCAGGATTTTATGCATCCTTTTATTATATTCTGTCTCTGATGATAAAATTTCTCCCTACCTTTCAGTTCATATACAATCTCAACCTTTCCCCATCCCACAAGTTAAGTATAGTATAACAATAAAAACACTTCTTTACTTAAGAGCTGATAGATAATATCCATATTACTGCCTCAGTATAAAAATTCAGCAGTAACAAAACCTGTTTAGAACTATTTTTGTTGACCCTGATAATTCAAAATAATTCTAATACCAACTGTGTCTATCAATTTGAGTCTAGGGGAGCATGTTAATGTCTGGCAACCCACATATGAAGCTATTTTCCTCCATTCACTCATTGTTGGAAAGAATGAAGGAAAGGAAGTGTGACCCAAAATAGAAAGATGACCCCTAACTAAAAGTTCCTTTGAAACATGCTTCATTTAAAGAATTGCCAAACTCTTTCATAATTTGACATCACCTTTGAGAGTAATAAAGAAGTTGGCTGGAGTCCAAACCTGAAAATAGTGATTGGATACTAGATGCAAAGCTTCCATTTGAAATATTAATTATTAAAATTAATAAAGAATCTTAAAGACAGCCATTAAGTAAATTCAAACTCCTCCAGATCTTTACTGGATGAACTTAAACTCCCTTCTCTTAATTACTTGTACTTCACTCAAAGACTTCATATAATGCAACAAGCATTTTTTTTCCTTTTCAAAACCTGGACAATATTGAACAGGTTTCTTATATGCATAATGGACTGGACTAACATTTTTTTTTCTGAAAATTCTTGCTACAATTGGTTTTCTTGAAACAACGTAAAACTAAACAGTTTGAAGCATGACCTTTTAGATCAAAATTTGGTTGCTTTGGACTTCTTAAAAAACAGTTAACTTACGGTATTTTGACAAAGTTTACAACAAATCTCAGAGCTCGGCAAACATGGATGTTCAGAATGAAAAAAGAAGTATCGGGAAGTACTGTGCTAGGATGAAAACCAGGTGCATTTTGGGTGAGTGAGATAGGTGATAGGTTCTCCATATTAGTGTTAATTGCTGGTAATACGCAAAGAAGGCAAATGTTCTGAAAGCTTTGTTTTTCCAGCCTCCTGCACATACCTATGATATTAATCCAGCATATGGCTACCTGTTCAGCTCAAGATCAGAAAAACAGATAATATGTTGGACAACTTTTCTGGTATCATCCATACTGCCTTGTAGTTCACCAGGAGTTTAATCTGCTCGTCTAAATTCACATACAACTTTAATGACAGAAGGAAACATCAGTCTAATAAATAATAAAATTATTTTTATCATAGAATTGAAGGGACCTCAGAAGATCATCTAGTCCAATCTTTCATGGAAAAGGGAGCCTAGATGAGATTATCTAGCACTCTGTCAGTTACATTTTGAGAACGTCTAGTGATAGGGTCTCCACCATGTCCATGGGGAGGCTGTTCCAGTGTTTTATTGTTCTAATTCTACAAAATTTCTTTCTAATATAAAGACGAATCCTGTACCCATTGACCCTTGCTCTCTCCATGAGATTTCTTGTGACGAGGGAGCCTCTGTCCTGCTTGTAGCTGCCCTTTAAGTACTGGAAATATGTGATGATGTTCCCCTCTTTTTTAACACATGGTCGGACATCACTTGGTAAGAGTAGTTGGACTTGATATCTTTATTCTGATATTATTTGTAAAAGCAGTGGTTAATTCAAAGCTTTTTCTTATTAAACATAATGCTATTATAAGAATAACAAGGGATGACCACATTACTGCATTGCTCTTGAACTACATGTTCAAACGAGCTTTCATGCATCCCATTTTTGTGGTTTGAAAATCTCAGTGATGGAAATACTGACAAAAAAAATGTATGCCATTTATATCTATAGATGTTATATGTAAAGAAGTTTGGATGCTTTATTTCAAAACATGTCTGTATGTGAAGAGAGCCCATTAGTGTTTAAAATATCCACTGGAATAAGAAAATCTTCAAATTCCATAAATTTGAACCATGGTTTCTTATATTTTAGGTGAGTAGCCTAACCATCATTGGTTATTTTTGTTTAACTACATCCTGTCACACATTTTTCAGTAAAAAATATGTTCAGCATATAAAATGTATTGATGCAGCCCAGGAAAAATAAAGTAACCCTTAATATCCTAAAAATATTTTGTGATCAGAAAGCTGTTTTCTATATGTTTTCTTATCACGCTGCTTATTATTCTAACAGATACCTTAAAAGAATGTTACTTTAGAACATGCAGTTCAAATTGTCTATGCGTGCTTGGCGTGCCTTTGTGATTGTGTAGGTGCTGTAACAGATGGGCAAAATGCCAGATTGCAGTGCAGGGAGTAATAGAACAGAAAAAGCAGTATGAGGCCTCATATTCAGACATATAAAGTGCAGTATATTTACTGAATTGACACCCTCTTTGTGGTGGCTCTAACCATAAAACACATAGTACTTGGAGGGGAAAAGAATACAAGTGAATTTATCAGCATTTACCCTGGTGTCAAGAAGTGGTTTTTTAATTATTTAAATTTTCACAGAAATCCTGTTCAATTGTTTACTTAGATCACTGATGTCATTGAGAAAAAGATGAGGAACTGGAGAATTACTATGTCATTATCAGATTAGTTTAGATGTCTGAAGAACAAATATTCAGTTATATTTCATTTTCACTTCCCCCCCTCCCGTTTAATGTCACCTCTAAGAGTAAACAAAATAAAGTTTGTTGGCATCTCTTCTGAAAATGTTGGCATCACTTCTGAAAGTGCTCTGCAAATATAATTTCTCTCTAAATAGAGTGAAATTAGATCACCCAAACGCTTCACCAAGTATGAGAAAATTTGATCTTAGATAGTTCTTTTTAATACAGAAATTTTTGTTTTCTATTACAATTGTATTATTAATAAATTGTAGCAAACAAGAAGAATAGTAGATGTAATTCCTGGGTCTTCTATCTGAAAGTTTATAATCTCAACACACGGCATGTAGAATTCAGGCTGTCACCAAAGTCTTTTCCATGATGTTTTCAGGCATTCCAAAAAAAAGAACATCTTAGCTCTTTAACAGAGATACCATACGTTCTTCATGCATTATGATGTTTACTCAACGATAACCTCATTAAAATTCGAAGCGTGCAAGATTCTTTAATCATCAGTTCAAACCTGCCTAATTAGAATGTTCTCATTAAAATAATTAGTCCCTCTCCTGAAGGGCTAATCCATTGATCTGTATTGCTTCTGTGTTAAGCCTTGAATTAATTCCCTTCCCAGGATGAAGATCTATCAATAATAAAAGACCATGAATTAAATGCTGATTAAAGAGATTTCTAGTTCTGCATGTAGTTTTAGTAATAGAAGGTGTTTGTATTAATAATATTGTACTGTTATTGTATCTTTCATGTCCGCAACCTGCTCTATGTCTGTATCAAACTAATATTTCACCATGCTTGTTTCGTATGATGCATTGAACCTAAAGGGCATGTCTTAATTATGGATACCCTCTTTCTCTTCCTCCCTGTTTTTAAAACATTTTCACATATGACCAAACTCTTTCCGCCCAACCAAAATCACACCACCCTGAAGCAGAATTTCCAAATGGAAAGTGTCAGTAGAAAATTTCACACTGAACAATTTTTATTTGGGAACTGAAAACTATACAACTAGTGTTGGGCAACTTTTATTAAAGACGGAGCTTGCCCTTCAACATCTGTGTATTGTGAGCTGAACCAGCATCTGTGGAAGGCTACATTTCAACTCATTGCACATATACTAATCAAGTAATAATGATTGAAACAGTTGTAATATAATGAGGATTTTCTCTCTACTTCTCCAGAACTTGTTATACAAGAACGAGTTCAAAAAGAGAGGAATGTTCAACCCTGCTGAGCTCTGTTCACCATTTTTATTACATATGAACATTACAGAATGCTGATCTGTGCAGGCTCAACACACTTCTAACAGCATATTTATAAATGTTTTTATCTAAAACTCAACATTAATTCCAATGAAACACTATTGTGATTATTAAGTCGTTGCCTGAGGAGTCTGGTATCTTGTGTCTATTCCTCTTTTTCTACTGACTCGCTTCCTGGCTTGCCCTCACTCCTTTGAACAAAATGTTTAGAAACTTCAAGATATATTCCTAAATCCAAGGGTAAGCAACTCCCTCTAGAATTTCCAAAAAGAGTTACAGGCTCTAATCATCTCTGCTCAACTTAGAAAATATTCAACAATGTCTCCAAGTGTCAACACTTGAAAAGAGAGAACAATAATTAACTCTTCCCCCCCCCCCCCCCCCCCTGTATTTTTCCAGGATATCACAGGACACTCCAATTTATTAAGGAAGATAAAAAGTGCTTTTAACTTTCTTGATAAACAGCTCATTGGTAAGTCTCTTTTTTCTGATAAAATGCATTTTGTAGAATATTGACTCCTGGATTCTCTGTTCATTTTCTATCTTTTCAATTGAATTAGGCAACTAACGGATCTAAAAATTGAGACAAGAAATTATCAATATACCTGAAGCAGGTGGGTTTTTTCCCTAGTTAAAATTATTTGAAGGCAGAACATATTTTATGCTATGAAATAAACCCTTTTCTTAAACTCAATACAGCCGCATTGCAAACAATAATTTCTATCAGTAAGAGCAGCCAGTATAATAGGACTCTGTTAGAATAAAACAACAATTATGGAATTTGTGTTTAAAATCTAAATAATTATTCTACAGTTTGAAAAGGAACACTGCCACCCCCTGTGCACATATTAATAGCTAGAGATCCTAAGATCCAGAAAAGCCAGTGTATCTTTTCCATAAAAAAAGTAGAAATACACAGTAAACTGGCAGAATTAAAGCAATCCAGGTCATTCAGAGTTTGAATACAAAGAAAAGGTGAGAAGAGATTGCATTGAGAGTTAGCACAGAAAATTCCACCACAACCAAGCAAAAGTTAGCTTTTATCTTTCATCCTGGACCTGTTCTGTTGGTCCTTGGCTACTGATGTGAATATCATCACATGGGTATGCCAGGCAAAGTTATGCAGAAATTCAGTGTAAATATGCAAGAGAATTTCAACAATGAAATTCAGATTCCGTTCACTTACAGCTACAGGTGGTAGCTTCTTTCCTGAGCCAAAGAATCATCAGTGTTAAAATGTTATGATAGCAGCTGAGACAAATTTCTTCAACTTTACTGAATTCAATTTTTTTAAAATGACTTGACTGCTTCAGCGTTGTTATTGTTGTTCTTTGTGTTGGGATAGTAGGAAAGCATTCTGAGTGCTTTTGAAATTAATGCAAATTGCAGGCTGTGCAGAGAGACTGTCATGCTAGTGATAGCTGGGTAATTAGTGAACGGCAATCTTAAATGCACTAAGTCCAATTATATATTTCTGGTTGGAAGTGAACAAAACAAATACAGATTTTGAATTCTGTCGTGAAGTATTAACAAGTCTTTGAAAAGTTTAGGAGCCAAAGCCTAAATTGACATGTTTAGTACCTGTATGTTTTTTTGAATATTTTTAGTAATGCAATTTAGAAGAAAAATAAAATTTACAGAGAAGAGTTACCTTAGACACCTTGTCTTGGTAGTAAACAGCAACTTCTCTGATATCTCAGAATCACCATTATGCTACAAATATTTAATAAGAGTCATCTTTAAAAATGTCTTTCCTTACATTTTAATACTTGATTTGCCAGTAGCCTTGCAGAAGGAAGAAGAAAAGAAATCAAAGTATCTTACATAACAGCAAACATACGAACAAAAGAATAAAATATCCCTTGTAAGAATATTTGCATGTGTAGGACATCATTAAAGTCAAAGCTGGAGGAGGAAACTTAGAACTGTAATTCAAAATTTCTGTAGATTTGAACTGGAAAAAACCACAAATACATAATAACAATATTTTTTGTTAAAGACATTTTAAAAATGTATTTCATGATTTATTTTATACATTGGTTTGACGTGTCTAGACTTGACCTTTGAAGTTATAATATGATAAGATTTAATTTAGAAATAAAAGTTGTTTTGAAATGAAAAATTGCAAAGAACTGATTCTGAGAGACACAACATGCTGTTCTCATGGAGCATTGTTTCCCAGGAATAGTTTGTTATTCTTACTAGAGTTTTGAAATTCTTAAAATAAAATCTTTATAGAGCAAAATCGGGTTTTATGGAACTTTTGTTGGAAAACAGTATTTCTTCACTGTCATGACAGAACTGTCACAAAAAACTTGAGAACCTCCAAGACAGTTTTCCGTGCAATATCTAGAAAACAGTGTGCTTAATTGAATTCTTGCCTCACGTGAAAATAGAATTTCTCAAAGAGGACATAAATATATGTAGAACATGGCATTTTTAAAAGACATGGGTCAAAATCTCACTGCTGTTGCACTCAAGAATGAGCTGAAATGCCCTGCCTTTATGAGAACAAGACTTATAAAGATCCACCTCTCCTTCAGATTGTCTAATTTTGTAAAATTTCAGAAAAGTCACAGGTGGCAGCAAGACAGTAGTATAACCTGTAGCAGCATGAAACCTAAGGCAAATACGCCTTCACTGAGCTCCGGTCTGCCATTATTTAAATCACTCTTTCTGCAGAATTTTTCTTCTACAGTATGACAAATATTGGAAGATCTTCACCCCTATCTAATTTTGCAATTGGAAAGTTGTTAGAGCGTTAATAACTGAATTCTGTTTAGTGGTGACACTGCTGTCATTACATAGGGAAATGGTGACCCATGGTTATCCATGACTGGGTATCTTGCAGCACGTGTTCTCCAACACGGTATCTCATCTCTCCTGTCTGTGCACTGACAGTTTATTACCATTTCAGCCCGGTGAAGACCACAAAATACATGACTAGATGCCCTTTGTGCATCTGGGAGCAATATTATATAGAGGTACTTCCATTAATAGAACAGATTTTCCATTACTTTATTTTCATTTTTAACACATGTAATTATATTAAAAAATGACAGCAATAAAAGAGAAAGAAGAACTGTTTTATATGGGTAAAAGCGCAGCTTAGTCATAAATGAAAAACATCATATTCAAAGCACAGGTGGATAAAAGCAGTGCTTATTGCTTCCTTTATTATAGTTTAAATAATTTATCAGCTGTACATCCTATTTATTGATTCTCTGAGCATGCAGAAGGTTAAGCAATTGAAAATATTTTTCCTCCATTTTTATCAAATTCATGATATGTGATTGATTCATAATTTCAAATACTGGAAGTAAATGATGCCTGTTCCTCCCTCCCGCTGGGAATACTATTGAGTACGTCAATACTTTTCTTTGGGAAACCTGGTATTTTTCAGAAAATAATCATTTTTTCAGACAAGACATGGAAGTTCTACCATCTTTTAGTCTAGACTGAATCTTCAGGAACATCGTGAATATGTTCTGCCACAGTAGGCATGATATTGTAATTCCAAATCACAATTCTTTCTATATTGCAAAATAGAAGTATTATGATTTTTTTCTTCCCTTCTCCTAGCTCAGTACCAGTTGCCAAGCTAGCAAAGATAATGAGGTGGGACAAGTATAAAGAATAACCTCAAACCACAAAAAAAATATCCCACACTTCCTATCTTTTCTGGTCTTTTTAGACCATTTTACTCTTTTTTAGCCTTTAAAAAAGGCTAAAAACTCATACGTTCATACTCTCCCCAAAGAGAGGACATTCTGAATGTAGTAGTTCTCAAGAGATGATATGGATCTTGCTATTCTCTATTCCCCTCAGTAGTGTTTTAAAAAGAATCACAGCCAATTTATCAGGTTAGTGTTTACAAGAGTTGGACATTAACCTATCTTCTTCAAATTGCATTTCAGTGATTATGTGGTGACTATTTAAACATCCTGTCCCTCTTACTGAAAACAGCACTTCCGCAACGATAGATCTGCAAGCTTTTGCCTTGGACACACATCAGGGAGGGAATAATTCCTGTGTAAACAAAGGAAAAAAATCCAGTTTTAGAGACACATACCAAAATGAAGTGTCAGTTTGCTGTCTTTATAAATTTGAACAATGACTGGTATAACAGAAAAATTACCTACTTACTGTGAGAAGTACCTCACTCTTACTAAAGTCTATAAATGTTTTCAGGCGTTGAACAAAATCCTTAGTTAGCATGTGTCAATTGTATTGATTGCAAAGGATCTTGAATATCCTGACTTACACTAGTTGGAGGTATTATCCCAATGATTTTAAGAGAAACAGGTTAGGTCTCTTACCATCACCATGGACTAACAATTTTTCTGCTTGTGTCACAGTTTACCAAACTGAAAGAATAATAATGGTCTCCATTTCACAGACGTACTGAGAAGAGTGCTAGTTCTTTTTTTGCAGAAGTGTTCTAGCAGTCTTCAGCGTATTATGCATATATCATCATAATCATGACAACAGAAACAAATAAAGATAGGTAGCAATATGACAGTTTTCTCAGCCTGGACAAAACACAAGCCAGATTTCAGAGGATAAAGTCTTGGTAAGCCAAAAATATTCTGCATCTACTCAGAGCTGACTTTGACAACGGCAGACTCAGTCATCAGCCGAGACGACTTTACACTCGGAAGACCTGAAGAAGAAAAGTGCCTTACTTTTAAGCCACATTATTGCTCCCTCAATACTGCAAATTGCAGTGCTGTGCATGGAGTGCCAATCTAGCCTCAAAGAAACCACGTATCACATCAAAAGCAGTGGAGTCATAGCAGCACAACATTTGGCTCAGGAAAAGTGATTTTGGTAAGTAGTTTATTTCAAGGTAAGAAGAATACAAAGAAATTTCTCTCTGCTACTGTGCCACCCGTTAAGGAGATACTCCTTGGATTGAGTCAGTACTGTACCCTCGATTGTTTTCTGTAGGGCTGGCGTTCTGATGAATTATAGCAGCTGTTGGGTGCTACAGAAGCCGTATCCTCCATCCCTCTCACTGATGGAGACTGCAACTTTTTTGTGACACCACCTAGTTCCCTTCACATGCTTTATATTGGAAAAAGTTGGGAGTAAAGTACTTGCACCTTTAAGAGCTAATGTTCCCCTTCCTGGGACATTTTGGTACAGACAGAAAAAATTCTTCTGTTAAAATCTATTTCCTCTAGCATTTGTTAACCTATTGTTTTACTGTTTAAGACTCCTCACAGCTCTAACTCAATTTTTCCATTGATAAACACCAAATAACATGTCAGAGCTAATACATAAGTTTTTTCTCACACCAAGATTCTTCTCTGAAGTGCAAATTTTCAGATATCCTCTCAGGGCAGCTTTTAGTGTTAAGCAGCTGAGATGTTGCATTGTCTAAAGACTATATAAAACTTAGACATTAACATGTCATGGAAAGAGATCTGTGCAATTTTAATGTTCTCACACACATATAATGTGCAAAGGTTTTCTTCAGTTATGTTGCAGCATAAAGTTTCAAGGCCCATACACGAGCTTTTGGTGTTTTAGAATTTTAAAGATCATAACAACTCACCCTGGAAAGCTATGCAATATAGTTTATTCAAGTTGCAATATCTACTATATTATCAACTAAAAGTATTCCAGTATTTCTTTCAAATGGTTCTATCACTTTAAATTTAGATTTTCTCACGAGAAATAATAAATTTAAACTAAGTAAAACATTTATGAAATATCCTTTTAACATTTCAGATGTCAACAAAAAAATATGGTATGGTCATACTTTCAGTGAGGTTAAACTAAATCAGTAGTACATCACCACTAAAGAGGTACCAAATTATACATCAAATACTTTAGATATACAGATGGTGAATATAACTCTATTTTCCTTTTTTATTAAAAAAAAAAAAATTTAATGCCCTGCACAGAAACTTTATACACAACTTTTATACGTAACTGATGTCATCTATCTCGACTTGTGCGACGCATTTGACACTGTCCCGCACAACATCCTGTCTCTAAATTGGGGAGACATGGATTTGATGGATGGACCACTCGGTGGGTAAGGAATTGGCTGGATGGTCACACTCAAGGAGTTGTGGTCAACGTCTCGATGTCCAAGCGGAGAGCAGTGATGAGTGGCGTTCCTCAGGGGTCGGTGGGTGTTGGGTGTTTAACATCTTTGTTGGTGACATGGACAGTGGGATCGAGGACACCCTCAATAAGTTTGCCAATGACACCAAGCTGCATGGTGTGGTTGACATGCTGGAGGGAAGGGATGTGTCATCCAGAGGGACCTGGACAGAGCATGAATTTTTCATACTGTGTTTTTAAATGATTCAAGTTGCTAAGCATAATATTTGGGGACATACATGAAAATTTCATATTTTCCATTTTAATTTTGATTTTGTTCTTTCTCCCCCTTAAGTGAAAAGAATAAAAATCAACCAGATAAAAACTGCATCTACCCCTTTTCAGAAAGAGAGATTGCAAAGTCACTGATGAGAGTTACAGACTGACAGCAGAACAGTAAATTTTAACTTCAAAGTGGATTTCCTCTTCTGCATTCTTTCTCTAGATATATTGTATACCTAAAAAAAAAAAAAAGGTTGGGAAGGAAACCACAGCTGTGTCTTTTTATTAGGGACAATCCACTTTTATTAAAATTGTATGAAAAGAGAAGTAAAAGCTTCATGTCGCTTTAATAATTTCACTAGCCAGACTACAAGCTCATAAAAGTCAATCCTCTTGAAAAAATTTTTAAAGCACCTTTTCATTTTGTTTAATAAAGTTTGATTTTTATAAAGCCTTCTACCTATAGAAAGTACAGGCAGTTTTTATTACTGAATCACAGTGATTTTTTTAAGTTAATGCTTTCTTACAAGCCTAACTTCTTCCCAAGGCTTTAATTATTCCTTTATGTCAGTATTTGTTTCTTTTCTGTTTACTTATATAATGAATTATCAACAAATAATATTCAAAGAGCTTTTCCTGATAATTAAAACAAATCCAGACACAGCCATTAATTTATTTGAATAACATTATGACTGTAATTTTTTTCTTGTGATAACATTTGGAGAAGTGCAAACCTTCTAAATTAATTTCTTAATGAGTAGCCAAGAGAGAGGAAATGGTGTGCACGTCTGTTAGATTTTGATATTATCAACTTGCTGACTGATCTTGAGTGGCATTTAGAATGCGTTCCTGGAAACCTTTCACCACGTGACTATTTTTTACTCAAAACACATAACTTGCCGCATTTGAACTGCACCTTTTGCAAACTGGATTGCAACCGGCACGAGTGCAGTTGGGAAACAAATGGAATCCTTTATGTGAGCTGAAGTATTCGGATCTTTGTGACACTGAAAAGGGTGTATGGTTTCTGCATCTGATTTGCCCCTCAGGGACTAAATATGAAAGAAGGATGAGGAGAGATGGCTGTATTACTTTTAACAGCCAAATCACTGGAATAAGTTGTGTTTTGAAAGTCATTGTTATTTTTTTTTGCATGTGTGGCAGGGGGGTTCTAGAGGATGTGAGCTGCTAGGTAATCCTTAGGGCTAGGTGATTAAGAATTTGAGGCTCATGCCCCAAACTGCTGAATCTCAGCAATTTTCACGGTTGTCATATGAATATAATAATGCTTACCTTCTCCTCAGGGAGAAGGTGTATAATTAGCTATCTAATATATGCATGTAAAGCACTTTGAAACTCTCAAATAAGAGATGACTCTGTTACTGTGAGTAGGCAAAAATTCTTGTCACTGCTTCACTTTCTTTTTCAAGCTGCAATATTTATTGTGCAGACCATAAGATCTTTAAAACACCTGGTAAATCACAGTCATTTATAGTACAGTAAAGACTGTAGTGCCTACACATATTTCAGATCAAACTATTATCAACGTATCTTAGCCTCTGTGGAACTTAACATGCCAAAAAAGGTAATGATTGTTGCATAGTTATGGCTTAGTTTTTCCTCATTGAAAAAGAAATGACAACTAAAGTGGAAGGGTTCAGTGTACAGTGAAATCTGGGCTCATCCAATGAGTGGAAGGAATTTGAGTGTCAGATTCATCTCCGTGTGGGTACTGACATGAGACAGAGAAGAAATGCATTCACAACATGGGATAATTTAGCAATATAGTATAAGGTGAATACCTCAGCCTGCATGCCTGCTTCTCTTCCCCTGATGGGTACAGCAAGGACTCGAAACCAACACAACAGGTTCACTGAGCTCACATTATCTCTTGGTTGTCATACACCTCACTATTGACATTTTTTCCCCCCATTTCAACTCTGTCTCTTGCTTATTCTAGAATGTGTGGTATTTGCATATTGTGATTAGAGACTGCATACTTAATTTGAGAATATATATGTTCTCAGAATAAATCTCATAATGGGTGCATTACTACACAGAAAGATGATATTTGCCACTCTGGGAAGAAAGATTTATTCTTTAGGAGTAGGACACTCAAGGAAAGGTTTATTTATGAATCAGATCTTCCAGAATATGGCATAAATTTCCATTTTCACAGCAATTATTATCTCAGTAATTTCTTAGTTTATACAGCTCTCAGTTCAAGGCTCGTTTGTTGCCCTTTTCATTTCAGTGTGTTTTAATTATATTGTATATAACATAATATTAATTTAAATAAACAAACTTCTCCTTTGGCTGCTTTTCCTTTATCTTTCTTGGGCATTTGGATTTAGACTTTCAATTTTTACTGATTTCAGTAAACCTTTGTTCATACACAATATCCAAATATGACTCAGAATAAGGTCTGAAGCTCAAATGAAGTCAGTGAAAATACTTTGAGACATAAGTAAGAGTAATTTCTTGTCATTGTGAGTGATGTGTGCATCTGCAGGTCCAAAACAGTATGGTGATTCGGTGGTGACTAAAACATAATGGATATTATTTTGCATTAGAAAGAGCTCCTGGACTTTACTATCCTCTCTGCTAACTAATCATGCGTAAACCATAATTGTTATCTAAATTCTTAGTTATAATACATATTCTTGCTTTAAGCAAGACATTAGATGCATTAGGTACTTGGAACAAAAAGGACATTAAATTAGGTGTTACATAATCTTTAGAAAAGGATGCCTTGTTAGTCAGATGTAAAAGTGCTTAAGCCAGCTCAGTTTCTCCTTTCAAGGCTGAAAGATCCCTACGCAACCGCACTGCTGCTTGTGTGCGTGACCAGCATAGTTTAGTTTTAAGGTTCCAGGTTACAAAGACATCCCTAAGTTTCCTGTGCAGTATTGGAAAGGGAATAATAGAAGTTTAGAGTATACTTTCATTGACAGAATCAGTCCTTCACAAAAAACCATTGTAGATGTTTACCTCCTTGAAACCATAACAGGAGGGGTGTTGTGGGGAAGCGGACCATAATGGCAGTGGATATTACCTCATCCCACAGATGATGCAGAAGTGTTACTCCTCTGAATACAGGAAAGTTAGCTCTCTGATTATTGGTAATATATATCTGAATTACTAGTCAAAAGATGATTTTTGAATAGAAACCATTTCCTGTTCTTCAGAAGTGATTACGTTGCAATTAACCAAAGCATTTCTCGTTCTCTCCACTCTGCAGTAACACCACAGTGGTGGTCTGCAACGGATAGAAGCCTAGATAATGGGACAAAAATTATTCTGCTTTTGAAAGACGAAATAGTTTTAAACAGCCACTGTGAAACAGTAAAAGCTGCATTCTCAGGTGTTCAGGCTGCACACTTTGTGCCTTGCTTTCTTGTAATTTGTAAATGATTGCTAACTCTTAGTGACATCTCTTCAATGAGTACCTGACAATTTGAATTTAAAGTACCTGCCCTCAAACAAATAACTATTGGATTTCAGGAAATATTAGAAAGTGAAGGCTGAGTTAACTTTTATTTTTATGTGAGCATGCACATGTGTGTGTTTATTTGGGATTATAATGACTTGATTTCTTTCTCTCTCAGGGAAAGCTTGTGTTGAAATTGGAAAAAAGTCAAGGGTGATTGAAGAATTATTTTTCAGCCCATATTAAATTCTTAGGAAGGACTGTCTTTCTTAGACTACCATCAGGTTCAATGGATTTTATTTTGAAAATAAAAAGCTTGTCTGGAGTAAATAATGTTTTTAAACTACACAAGCAAGGTTAGAATAGTGCATCCAGGGCTAAAACATGTATTTTAAATATAGAATTTATCACAGAAATAAAAAGAGAAGCCTCTAAAAATAAGGAAATAAAATAATCTTACACTACTACCGCTGTGAGCTATCCTTGGAGTTGTACATGTTTGGGGCCTCTATACACTCTTTATTGTTCTTAAGCCTGGAAAGATCTAGAGATTGTAACTGTCAGCTGTAGGTAAAGGGAAACAAAGTTTAACATCTGGTCTTCATGGAAAACCGCTTTCCTATAGCTTTCTCATTTAAACAAGAGAGCTTTTCATTAGGGAACATATGGTCTTGTTAATGTGAGTACGGTCGTGCTATTGTGTTCATTTTAAGTACATTCTCGTGCCAAGGTCAAAATCAACATCTTTAAATCAAAGCCAATAGCCATCAGACAGCCAGTAATGATTTTAGAGCAACCACGACAACAAGACAATCATTTGCTATATAATTAGTAAAACAATATTACTATACTCAAGTATTATCACCTATTATGGTGTTGAGGAAAATGGGTATAGAAGGTTCTTAGAAAAGTTTTATATCTGACAGCTCCTGATTACAGACTTTTACTAAATTGATTAATCTTTAGTCCCTCCGTATTCATTTTCTTTTGATGGTCTACCTGCAGTTCTTGGGGAAAAACAAAACCAAAGAGCTACTGGTTAACATACAAACGCTCCCTCTGGAGACATTCAGCATATATGCTCCTAAACATAGGATAAAAGTCTTCGCACACTCTTGTGGTTTTTCTTACAAAGCGTCTAATCAATCTGATGGTGTTGATCACCATGTCAATAGCAGCAATGTACCAGAAAATTCCCAACAGCAAATTGTAGGTCACAATACTGGTTCCCAGTTTATTGTCTTCAGTGCCCCAGGTAGCATGAAGTGGTAAAGTTGATGGAGTCACAACAACAGAAGGAAAAAACAGGTCTATGCTGAATAACAAATATTGTTCTGATTCTAATTAGGTCTTTTTCATAACCATTCATAAACATAACTTCTGATGATGATAATCTCTTGTCTGAAAGAATAGTTGCTTCTAATTGCTTTGTTAGTATGGAGAAAAGAGCTGTGAGGCAAGAGCTATTAGAGCAGGCGTGGCTGGAGGTTAAATGCATTTCAGTGGCTTCTGATGAAGACAAGCAACCTATAAGCTCAGCGTGCAGACAGAGTTGGATAGAGACAGTCCTACACCATGTATGCACATTTACAGGAAACTACATTTGCGAAACTGATTTTGCTGTAAGGCTGCAATTCTATAACAAGAAATATCATACTGAATGTGGATTAAATTATTTCAATTCCCGACTCTAACATTCTACTGGGAAAGATATTCTGCATGAGTGATAAGGTTACAATCATGCTTTTATGTGAAAAGTGGCATTTGAGTTAAAGCAACTGCTAATGCTCTGTGCAGATATTCCATTTTCATATCTAGCACATGTAGTGGTAAAATATCTAAAATTTGAGAATTTGAAGTACAAAGGAGAATGTGAATCAGCTCTTTCAGAAGGTGGTGGGCACTATTCAGGTTGCTGGAGACATAGTGATTTGGTGGATTACAGAAAATGAAATGTGAGGCTTACTTGGGTGTAAATAACTCCCAACCAGCATGAGTTTAGGTGGAGGATCATGTGGATTATGCATACTTCAGAGACAGTTCAAGCAATGCATAAGTTTCTAGCAGTGGCAACAGTATCACCTAGCATTTGGTATTCACTTGTATGTTATAGAAGGTTTTTTAATGTTTTTGTTACACCCTGTTAAAATAAACATCCTTTACAAAGAAGACAAGGTAGTCGAGCTCTGAATTAAAATCGTGTTGCTTTACCTATAGAACAGCTTCAAGATTTGATTATCAGTGTTTGCTTCATCTAAAGGATTTTGTTTTAATTGAAATTCAAATTAAATTAGAGATCTGTACTTATTTTGCTGCAAGAAACAATTAATTGACTCAGTTTGCAACACAGCAAATTATCAGTAAAAAGAAAAAGCAGAAGAGGAAAGAAAAAGATAGTAGTGAATGGAGTGTATGTTCCTATTTTGACATACGTAGACATTATTTCTGTTTGAGTTTGAAATCCTCCCTGCAATTCTACCAAGACTCTCCTCATGTTCAAACAAGACTTTGAGACACAACGCCACACTGCGTGTGTACTGCATCTATACATGAGAGGCCTGAACTTAACATTTGAATAGTTGTGGTGGTTTGACCTTGGTTAAATGCCAGGTACCCACCAAGTCACTCTATCACTTCCCCCCCCTTCCCTTTTTTTTCTCAACAGGGCAAAGAGGGGAAAGAAAATAAGATAGGGGGAAAAAAAAAAAAAAAAAAAAACCAAACCAAACCAAACCCTTGTGGGTAAAACAACAGCAGTTTTAATATAAGCAAAGCGAAGCAAAAGTCCGCGCGCGGAAGCAAAAAAAAAGAAAAGAGATTTATTCTCTACTTCCCATTAACAGGCGATGTTGGGCCTTCTCAGGAAGCAGGGCTCCCATACGCGTAGGGGTTGCCTCGGGGGACCAAGGGTGACCCCACCCCCTTCCTCCTTTCTCCCAGATTTATACTGAGCAGACGTCAGATGGTCTGGAATATCCCTTTGGTCAGTTGGGGTCAGCTGTCCTGGTTGTGTCCCCTCCCAAGATCTTGCCGACCCCATCCCACTGTGGGGGGAAATGTTGGCAAGAGCCTTGGTGCTGTGTAAGCACCACTCAGCAGTAGCCACAGCACCAGTGTGCTATCAACACCCTGCCAGCTCCCAACATCCAACACAGCGCCGTGAGGGCTGCTACAGGGGAAAAACAATTCCGGCTCAGCCAGACCCAGTACAATAGTCTAGTCTAGTGCTTCAGTATGTAACATGTTTGCCTCCATGAACTGAGTCTTTAGTTACCCTTTGTGCTGCTGCGTGTTTATTTTGTGAGAGTTAATGGAATGTGATGACTTCCATTTGACTTTGTGAAAGTATTGGAGAAAATGTTTCAGATAATAAAGCCAAAGAAGAAGGAGATAAAAACACAGGATATTATATTTCACAGACTACTGAGTCTATCATCATAATCATCATCACCAAACAAAGAAAAAAATCTTGGATTTCTAGTAAGTTAGTGACACTTTGAAACAGGGCTGCATCTATCACTAGATCTCTGCAACACAGTCTGTGTTTTGAAGTGAGCGCTGAGAAGATGAGGCCTTTTCTCTCAACCGTACCTTCTGATGACTGATGCTATCATGGGTTCATGAGGGTGCGTGTACATACGCACACATGCACTTGCGTCTTATTAAATCTCAGATTTACACTGCTCTTCCGCTGCCAGCATTCCCAAGGCGTTGTCCAAAACAGGCCTAAATTTGCTGAAAGCACAAAGAGAAGTAAACACGCATTACTAAGTGAATTACTAAGTGAAAATTCAAAGTATGAACTTGCAAAAGCTCTAACGGAGGATCAAAAAGATGCGGTTTCTGTCATTCAGTTCAAATGCTTAAAAGCTATGCTATGTCTCATCTAGATAAAACTGTAAATGGAAGGTGAAGCTTGATAGACTTTCGATATACATCTGTGAAATTACATTATCTTTGCTTGTTGGGATCTGATCCTTAAATCCACGTTCACACTTTACTCTGGATTTATATTAATATTTTTGACTGTAGTAAATGCTGTAGGAAAACCCCTTTGATTTAGGTTTTTGCGTGGTACTACTATGGACTGCAAAATTCAAACATAAAAATCTTCTTCCAGCTCTTTCATGAACATGAATAAATATTTTCAAAATCATGTTCAGTTGCATTGTATTAATATTTAATCTTCTAAAAATCTTAATTAACCCTGTCCCAAGTGTTTATTGATACCTGGACAAAAAGAATTTTAAATTGATTTAAAACACTTCTGAAATTTCAGTTCTCAGAAACTGTTGAGACTTTAGGCTACACAAATTTTGCAATGAAGACGTTGTGCCTCTGGAACTGTTTCATATTAGCATGAAGGGGAAACTTGTCAAGTTACTGTTGTAAAGATCTTACTTGAATAAATATTCAATAATGGTTAATAAATAAGGATATGAGTCAGATCTTAATTTAAATAAATATTCCAGAACAGATTTTGATTTATTTTTTTTTTTTTTTTTAATTCCTGGACCAATTCTAATGGTGAAAGGTTAATTAAGTTTTGGGAAATGTTCTTTTTTCAGTTTTTTTTTTTTCTCCCCACTGTTTGGACATTACTGGCACAAGCCGTTTTGCTGTTCTCTATAAAAATTATTTCTTCTCAATTCATAAAACATAAAGGAGTGCTATTGTAAAACTAGATTTTACAATATCACAGCTTGATATTTCATACACTAATATTAAGCTTCAGAAAAACAACTGGCCATTGTAAGCAACACAATAAACTTCCCTTACTTTATTCTTTATTTTTTTATGAGCATCAACCCATGAGTAAGGCATAAGAACGTTGTCTTGTTTAGGCATAATTTAACAAGAAAATCCCCATTTACACTGCTTCACCAGTGGTACCATTTTTTTTCAAAAATTTAGCATAGAATCATTAACTTCCATAGTTTTTCACTATTATGTTTGTTATATTGGCTAACCTTTAATTTTTAATTAACCTAGTGGCTGTAAAGAGAAGAACCTGACAGACCTGAGTCTAAATAAGGACTGCTATTTGTTGTAAGACTGATGTAGATGAGACTTGTCCTTCAGTTTGAAGAAAATGCACTGCTATCTGAATTTACTAGTAATACTATTTATGAATTAATTTTCATGAGTAAAATGTGATAACTGAGGCTGCCATAAGCATGCATTATGGGGGATAAGGTTTTTTTAACAAAAATTTCCAACTGCTAGTGTATTCCTTCTCTGCGTCTGCTTTGCCAGCCCAAATGCTAACTTGTCCCAGTGCTGTCAGAGACATTCAGAGTTATCTGAACTAAGGCATGTCAGCAGTTTTCATCCTCATAAAGTGTCACCACAATAGGATATACATCTGGCACGTAGCCTGAAGCAATCACAAATCTAAAGCGGATGGTAAACAAAAGAAAACGTGAGATGCCAATACCAGTTTCTGACAGCACACTTAGGGAATCCTCTAGAAATCGAAGTGTCAAAGTCAGTTCAGTCCCTAGGCAAGTTTGGTGTTTGGATCACTCGGAACATCAGTTTCCTATAGAGCAGCTATTGGCTGCGAGGAACTAATCACCATATTGTCTCAATGGAAAATGCAAAAGTGATGTCTTTGTTTCCTCTGTCACAAGCTAGTATGTTATTCATAGGGATACAGTTAACAGGGTGAGTTCTTATAAGCATGTTTTGAGCACTGTTTTCTATAGAAGCTGGAATTTTTAACATCGCTACCATTGATCACAGTCAGTTGAAATCCTGCTGTATCCTATAACCTGGAAAAGATGGAGTTGTGTCTGAGCCTGGATGGGAGAACGCCAGCTGCCACCTTCCTCTTACAATAGCTGGATGTCACTGACATATGACGTTCTTTCCTTTGGCTTGTTAGTGAGTGATTGCTTCTGGCTGGTGCTAAAGGCCAACGTGTACCTGGAAGTGCGAAGTTTTGGATGAGACATAAAATTTTTTTGAAGATCCTACACCACTTTTTCTTACAGGGTAGGCATTTGAATCCTGTTCTGCTGGCTAAATGTTAACTTGACTAATTATTTTTCCCCCTTTAGAAGCTCTACCTGAACTGTCAGTGGTTAGTCCTATGGTAAAGATGCTGTGTCATTTGTGGCTCTGAACTCTTGACTAATTCTGGACTGTGCTGCAAAAGCTGCATTTCAACTTGAAGTGGCTGTTTAACAGTAATGGTTGAAGTTATATGTAACATAGATCTGTACATAAAGTGCTTTGGGCAAATATAGCTGGTATGATTCAATTTTATATATATTAATAAATATTAAGAATGCATGGGTACTTTTATTCATTCATATTTACAACAAAGTGTCTATGGAAAGAAGCTTAAGGAAGAAGACACTTCAGATATTAAACAATGAGATAAATAATACTTCATAAGAAGGTAATGAGTTTAACTCACATATATAGCTACTTTATTACCAGACTGTTGTTTTGTGACCTGCATGAAATGAATGTGATGTTTTCACAGTTTGGTGCCTACACATCAGTAGAACACCATATTTCACTAATTAGACTCTACTTTTGCCAGGCCCAGATGGCGGCTTGGCTTTGCTTGTAAATGGCTGACCTATTTTCTTGACATGCATAGTAGATTCCTCCAGATCCAAGGAGGACTTGGAGTACTCCATATGGTTTTGTTTGGGGCTGCAGTTTGCAGCGCTGTTATTTAATAGGTGTTGAGTTAGTGGATAAACTCTTGAATGTCTGAGCAAATCATCACGCCTTGCATTGGCTCGAAATGTCTAAAGTATTTTAAAAATTATACTACTGAATATATTTGCTTTGTAAATTCTTTTCCTTTTACCTTTACTAGTAATTTTAACAGTGGTCATTGCAACTAAATACTTATTTTCTGTTTGTACCAAAGTTCTGTCTGTAATCCTGTTCAAAGTCTCTGGTGTGATACATTTGACATTTTCCCATGGCTCTCATCAAGTTCCAAACTTGTTCCAAATTTATGCCCTTGTGCTTTTTTTTTTTTTTTTTTATTTCTCTTCTCAGAACTTGGTGCCAAAGAGTAATTGGCAGGGTTTCTTGGTCTTCTGCACTAGTAGTTACATCATTTCATTTCCCAAATTTCTTTATTGCTAGAATGTGTTCCCTTGGCCCTTCATACAAAAGCATGAAACAGCACCAACAGCAGATGACAGGACGATAGCAGCTGGTTTGGCATTGGAAGAGGCAGCATCAGGAGCCTCAGCAGGAGCAGGGAACGGTTTTTGTGGCAGTACCCTCTCGCTGCATAACAAAGCCAACATGCTCTTGGCTTTCTTGTGTGAAGGAGGTTCTTCTGGTTTGATTAATTCTGTTTCAATTTCTCTCCATGGAAGTTCTTATATAAAGAAGGTAAAGAGGATGAAAGCTATTTTTTTCTGCCTTGTTTCAAAATGTACTTGAGTGTTTCTATGCAGGTTTCTGTTGCAGCAGGACATTGTAAATGGATCCCACAGAGTTCTCTGTACAGATCAACCACGGTAAATGAAATTAATAAAGTAGAACAGTACAAAAAAAGAAATTGGAGACGAAAATAAGTGTAGAATAAGTGCTTCATTTTAATGCAAGAAATTATTACAGTGTTTTCTCCAAGCCACTTAAAATGTGCCAAGTGAAACAACCCATGGCTCTTCCCTAGAGGGGTTGTTCTGTTATTTAACAGATCTCACTCAGGAAATGTTTATTTGATATTTACTTTACTTTTTCACCCTTGATTTTACCATAAGCATTGCTTTTAGAAATTAATCAGGTTCCTAGGTGGACTGCAACAGTTTTAAAAATTAAAGTCTTTGTCTCAGTCTTTTTAGAAAAAGTATGTTATTTCAGGAAGATTCTGATGGAATATTAGGTTGGATCAAATTCTTATTGCAATGAATGTATATGATTCAGAAAAATAATGAAGCCTGCTGAAGACAGCTAATATTCCATCAATTTGGTTTAAAAGTATTTTTACAAAATCAACTAATTTGTTCAATATTATTGTTAAGTTACGAATTATTCATACAGCAATGTCTTTGCTCTTTCACCAACTCTAGATATTTTACCTGGAGTATTCTTCAAAACGGTTTCCAATGATTTTACTTCCATATAATAAATATACCTTCATATTAGTTAAATAACTCTGATCCAAGTGAGGAATTACTGAAATGCCTTCAATATATCGTCTCCCAGTTCAGTCTCAAATCACTTCTACCCATAATTAATCACAGATCTATGGTAAATGTTGCTGGTCACCGTGCAATTCAGACAAATGGGATTGAGCAGTATGGTAGGAATGAGTGGGTTTGATTGTATTTCAGATTCTTTCACTATTAATAAAATTGGGAATAAAAGCCTGACATTGATTTCCTGTGTGTGCTTGTATTACTCTACAGCACTTGTACTACTAATAAAAAAGAAATTTCTTATCATTTCATTTGTAAGCAGAGGAAATTGGCTATGTAGAATAAGTCAGCAAATGAGAAAAATATGGAAGTGCATGCTTTATAAAAAGTCATTTCTCTTACTGTTTTATTGTAGTATTCCTTCATTCTAGCTCAAATATAAATTGAGTAAGGCCCCATCTGAGAATTTACAAGAAAAAACTATATGAATCATTATAACAGAATCAAAGTTGACTGTGAGTGAGAATAAATGAATTCTATCCTACTATCACTATAATTTCTAGAACATTACTCAAGTTGTGATGGAGGTCTTGTTTTCTCTTACAACACAAAAAGTATGTTGCCACCTGTGTCTCACAACGTATCTGTAAGTAACAGATTGCACTAATTATGTTAGCGTTTCGCTGCCATGCATTAAAATGCAATGCAGCACTGGGTATGATTTATAGTAAAATGCACCATTTTGGTTTCTAAAGCTGATAAGCAGAGAAGCATGAATTATTAAACTGAGTTGCAGCTTTACAGAAAGGCAAGTAATCAAGATTTGCTTGCACAAAACAAGAAAGCTGTGACTAATTTCATATAATGATGTTTGCCTAACAAAATGGTACATTTAAAGGTCAGCTTAATAGTGGAAATATGATTTCAAGGGAAAGGAGTACCTTTGATTTTGCTATGTAATTCAGCTGGCACATACACAGTAGAGTACTGAGTTTCGAGCAAAATAATGCAGAATGTTGCCATTGCTTCAAATAGGAGATTAAAAAAAAAAAAAAAAAAAAAAAAAAAAAGAGTTCTTTATCATGTATTATAAAGAAAAAAAAAATCAACAGTTTTTGGAGGGTGGCATTGCAAAGACAACAAAGACAATAAGGATTCAGGTCACACAGAAGTCCTTGAGAGTGTCTTAATGTTCAGTTTACAAATCATAGTAGATCAGGATTGACTTGTACTACTTCAATTTTATAGATACACTGAAATTAAGTTCAAAGTGTATCTGGATTTTTTCCCTGTGCTTCTGCCCCTCCCCTCTGTTTCCCGTTCATCAGAAGACAAACAACAGGGATGAGTATGCATGAAAATTTTTCTTTCTACCTAACCAGAACTAAAAAATAAAAGTTTTTTGTTAGGACAAATGTTTTGTCTTTTGCTCAGTTCCTATGGTTACAAAATTCTTCTGTACCAAACCAATGTCAACTGTGAAAGCCTCAAAATCAGAGTACTTGAGTGAAAGGAAATAGCACAGACACATGCCTAAGGGTGTATCACGAGCTACAGTTTTAGGTGGATAATTTCTCAAGGTTGACAAAATTAGCATGAAACCTTTAGGTACAGTAAGCAACACAAACAAGTGGGGGGGGTAATAAAATTCAGAGGCTCTATATGCGCTGTAAGATGTTCACTTTTGTCCTGTATTTCGTTCTATATGAATGCAGAGGGCTATCTGATGAAAGCAGTGAAGGTCATGGTCATTGGATCTAAGCCAATATGGGTCAATTAGGAAAGTCTCCATTTTTGCAAAGCTAGTAGCCGTCTGGTGCGTACTTTCACGCTGATCCCTGGGAAAGAAATTGTCTTTCCCTACTTCTCGAGGATTTCTTTACTACTGTTTTACTGTCTGGGAGCAGTCGGATTTCACCTAGTTTTCTCTGTTCTGTTTCCTTCAACAACGTATCTTTGTGAACATCTCCACAGCTGATGTCTCTTCTTAGAAATACTCTTCCTGAACTTCTCCTACTTAGGAAGGTTTTTTCCCTTTTCTTATCTAATCTCAACATGCTCTTTTTTAGCATAGGGGGCATTTCATCAGTTGTAAGACATCTTTAGTCAGCCTCTAATAACTCTTCTCTCTATATTACCATCTCCCAAGTTTTCCTTCAGTGCTATCATTGTTTTCCCTTACTCCTTTGTTTCCTTTAAGCACAAGACATTCAGTTCCTTTCTGCTTTACTCATATATCAAGAGCCTGAAGTTCCAAAAGAAAGAGAACACAAAGAAATTCATATCTGAGACACTCAGAACTATTTCAGCACTTCCACAAAGACTGCAAAACAGTCTTGTTATTTAATGATGACAGCCTAATTTCTCTTTCTGATGGCCTTTCAGTGCTTCCAGCATTTGCATCAACTGTTTGCAAATCTTCAGAAACAGATTTAAAATATTTACAAGGCTTTGAGTGTTTTACATTTACTGTCACCTTATAACATTATTGATCTTGGATGTGGGTGCTTGCCTTGATTTAGCAACACCTAAAATATTTAAGTTCTACAGTTTGCTTTGAGTGTAACAAAATGAAAGAGTCATAGAGGAATAAAGAGTAAACTAATGTGTATCTAAAGAAAAATAACTTAGTTTATACAGTGTAATAAAGGTTTCACATGCCTCCCACTCAAAAAGCCTTTAGAAAGACTTCTTGGGGAGATAAATCGAGGGGCAGAGAATGAAGGAAGGATACTTTATGAAAGCAGAAAATCTCTTCCAATAAGCAAAGGACAAAAGATGTAAAATATAAAGGATGCTAAAAATCCTTCCTGAAGTAGTGTGCTCTCATTAAATCACACACAGTGTTTAGATATCATAGTGACAGGTTTTCCTTATTGGTGTTATTACTACTGCTAGTGTATATTTATATACTAATACCATCATTACCCATGGAATATCTGTCAGACAGACATGGTCAGCTCTGTACTACTGTCCATATGTGAGACACACAAGGTACTAATCTGAGAACATTTTATGCACTAAGCCCTTTATAACTTGCAGAAGAGGGTAGATAAGGCTGTGTCAAGTACCTTTGCCCAAAACTTTCTCTGCTCTAAACTCTGACAAATCAGCTGATTCTCATTTCGTTAGGAATATAGTAATAAAGGCCTCTCTGTACTGAATCACACTTGAAATGTTACATTTCAATATTTATATGGTTTCTAATATTTGGCTTCCCTACATCATTTGGAACCTAAAACCATTTCTGTCACACCAGAGTGACTGAGCTGAATAAGTACAAATACCTCCCTCCCTTCTCCTTTTGCGTCATGTATAGGCCTGGGGAAAGTGACCACTGCAAACAGGCAACTGCTAGAATAGACCTTGTGGCCCACCATAATATAGTCTATGTCACTGTAACCCTTGTGCAGCTACATAATTTTTAATTAGTATAAAATCATATGGGATATAAGAAACAGAAGTTCACCTTTCTAGTGCTTAAATCTCTGATTTATTATGTGTCGGAGTCACCATTAGCCGGGGTCCTTATTTCTCCGTGCGGGAACAGAAACGACGCAACACCAATGTGATGATCAGGTCGTCCATCTTTTTATTATATATTATTGTTCTAGTTTTTTTCTATTCCTTTTCTGGTTACATTTATACTCTACTAAGTTCCGTACACGCACTCATCTATCTTCTAATAGGCTACAGGTCATCTACACGCGCTGTTCACGCGCCTCTACAAGCATTTGCATTGGTTAATTGCAATCAGCACGTAAAGCCCAAAACTTGCCAAAACTCCCTTATCTCATACCCTGTTTTGCTCAGACTTGTGTGCTTTTGCTGACCACAGGTGTTTCTCACTTATCTGCTGTCTTGTGTGTTTTTGCCAGCCTTATTTTGCTGGCCTTGTCTTCGTCCTTGCATTCTTCTGTCTTCACTAACTTTCTCCCAGCACGGCCCAGACTCCTACAATTATGCAGTTGTTATTTGCGATTGTAGCTGTGATGTTTTTCTCTCTATTTTTCTTCCAAATTTGGAAAACTTTGGGTTTATTCCTATCACAAAACACAAAAATCTTGGACGTAGCAAAAACCTTTCATGCGACATCTCTTCCCCAGTTTGATTTGTCAATCTATCGTCTCAGGATCCACTTGAATCTCTTAGAAAGAGATCATAATATTAAGTATGTGGCAAAAAATAGGCTGTATTACTATACAGTTAGATAAAATGAATGCCTTTTCTGTTAGCTTGTAGTCAGCTGGGTCTCATTATTCTTCTCTTTCTTCTAGTGTCCATAAGTGGTGAACTGTATCAACTACAGATATGATCGTACATTTTTTATTACAATGCGTTCAGCATATCCTTAAAAGTACAAAACTGTAATAAGACTGCTCTAAGAACATAGTTAGCTTAAAATGGTTCCTACTGCTTTTAGAATGTGATAAGCACTTTGAAATTAGCTTCTGTTGATATAGATATAACAGACACCACTTATACCAAAATTACCAGTTGTAAGTTAATGTGTGTGT
Organism: Strix uralensis; assembly: GCF_047716275.1. Taxonomy (NCBI): domain Eukaryota; kingdom Metazoa; phylum Chordata; class Aves; order Strigiformes; family Strigidae; genus Strix; species Strix uralensis. The sequence continues at coordinate 4,879,366 of NC_134000.1, read as the reverse complement.
ATATATATATATGTAATGATTGTTTCAGTTTAGCAAAATCTGAGACTATGGTAAAAAACTATATTGTTTCTGAATGCCAGAAAAAAGAAAGACAAAGTCCTATTAATTAACTTATGTGAATACATTCAGTACAAACACAGGAAATACAACCCATATTCCAAAATTTTAAATGTTCAGATTTCTGACATTTTATATTAAGACAGTAGCTGAGTGGATAAAATGCTTGGATTTGATTCATGACAACTTAATTTCGGTCCTTACTCTGAAGTAAAGTAAATGGAGTTGGCTTTAAATACTTAAGGTGGTGTCCTAACCACTGGGCTATTAAATATTTCCATGTCTGTCTATTTCCTAAGAAAAATTTCTTACTGGACGGGCATATTTTTGTAGGAGCTTTTAAGGAGTTTTTTTTTTCTGCGTTAGTATTATTCTTGTCCTCATTCTCTATGAAAGCATCTGTTGGACAACTGCTTGAGTCATGACATCTCAAAATTATTTTGGGATAGCTACATCTTAATGGAAAGAATAATAGTCAGTTAACACTACAAGAAGGAAGATAATAATATGTTGAAGTCAAGCTGTGTAATTGTTAGCAAAATACTTAAGTAATATCTGTATAATGAAATTCCAATCTGAAATTCAGTGGTTTATTTGATTTTTTAGCAATTCATTATAATTTCTTGCAAATCAAGCTAATGGTTGAAGTACTTGTCCTTTGAAGCCAATCAGAATTTTTTTCACTTTCTTATAACAAAACTATTATTACATTCAATACATTCATATATTTTGAAAAGTAGCCCTTGTATCTATGATTTTTACAATTAATGAAGTATTATAGAGCTTTTAGAAAAATAAACTGTATTTCTGACTTTTGTTATTACTCTTTGGATTGTTTCTGATGAAAATTAAAACTTTTTAAAAAACTGTGAAAGTTCTTATGAATTATTTTGGCTTTAATAAGGAGCAATTATTTTGAATGACCACTTCTTCACACATTTTAGCTCATGAACTTGTTTTAGTATTAATACCAATATAGATCTGATTCAAAGCAGTGCTCTAGAGAAAAACTGCTCAAACCCATACTCAAAGCATGGTGTGCACTTAAGTGTGTTTTGCACTAGAATGCAAAATTAGATAGTTGAAACAGTGACCTTTTCCAAACTACATATTAAATCTTCTCTGTAAGAGGAAATTCAGCCTACTAAAAGGCATTTTGTATTAATCCCTCAAATACATTTCAGTGGATCATCAGAAAAGCATGTTCAGTGTTGAATGGAAAATATTAGGATGAAAACACGCATTTCTCCCACTTTCTGAAATGAAAATCATAAGGCAAGAGAAAAGGGGGAGGAGGAGGAAAAAAAAAAAAAAGCGCTACAGTTAGTATAACCAACATCCCAAAACTGCGTTCCACTATCCAGTCTATCAATCTACTAGTACAGCCTATGCCAAAAGCAGGACAGCCTAACAGAAAGTAGTTAGATTCATGTTTCCAAATGTTCCTAAACAAGCAGGTCTGACTACACTATTGCTACAACAGGTTTATTCATTTCAGAGTGACGCTATATCAATTAAAACTAATCCATCTTCAAAGTAGAAACAGTTGAAACTTCTTTTATCCTCAGGAAGGCTGTGCATCGATCAGTAATTACAGAGCATTGCTCAGATCCTCCATTTACTTTCATCTTGTGAGGAGATTCATAGCCATCCGTGGGCCACCAGCTGGTGGAAGTTCTGCTGAAGGACTACGTGCAAGGCAGGGCATGAAGAGGTGGCAGCAGCTTTGGACTCAGGCAGAGGGAGGAGAAACAAATGGTAGTCTGTACACCTGATCCTTCAAAGGACTCCCCCCACTCCCTATTTGGACACAGGTTTCTTGTTATCCTTAGCTTAGTTGGTTGCCTAGACCTAAGGCCAACAGACTGTGCTGTTTCAAAGAATTGCAATTTAATTTCATTCAAATGTCTCTCAAAGACTTGCAATTTAAATTCATTTTAATGTCTCTGCCCTTGCTCCTCTGTCACACCTCAACAAACAACAAGGCTATCTTTCAGCAAAAATTATTGAAATTAGTGTACTGTGAGTCATGGAGTTTCATTTTGGAGAGCCATTTTGCATTTCACATCTCTACTGTCTATGACTAAATCAGATTCATGCATCTCTCCATCTCACTTAAGCTTTAAGCATGACATATTTGTCTTCTGTTCAAAGTCTCCCCACAGTCAGAAATACATGGTGAAGTACAGTGAAGTGTATTTTTAACTTTTTTTGTTGTTTCTTTTTAACCATTTCTTTTCAAATGTGAGTAAAAGATTTAATATTTTGGGTAATACATTAAGTGATCAAGTTACAGGTCAGTCTGTCTTCAATATTTCTCCTGACTGTTGAAAAGATATGCAAAACATTGTTCTTAATTGTCTTGATAACACCTGGATTTTAACTCTGTTCTCAACTGCAGTGCTGATGGTAGAATTAGACCTAATAATTTAAGAACAATTTGAAAACAATTTTTCATGCTTCCAGAATATTGAAATTACTAATGGTTTACAGTTGATGCTAATAATATAGGCATAAGATTTTAAAATTTCCATTTACAATTACATACAGAGAAAATCCCACATGGCTTCAATATACTTCAGATTTTAATACTGAACTTGTAAGTTGCACTTACAGTAATGTTTTGAGTATTTTTCCAAATTTCCCAGTCAGTTTTCTTTAGTTGCAGTTCAGGTACACCACATAATCTTCTATATATTCCCAAAGCAGAATTCAACAAAGTGCTTGTTCTGATGCTCGAACTGTATCTTTTGAAGTTCATCTATTTCAATATTTTAGTTCATTAGTGGGGAAAAAAATGGAAATAATAATAAGTTAACTTGATACACAGTTCACAAAATATTATTTTTAAATTCTTATAGTAAGTTTTTAGAGGTGAAAATTACATAACATTATTCCAGTCATGGTATGAAAAGAACACTTCTATGCACTGTGAAAACTGTTATCTATTACTTCAACCGAAACAGAATAATTTTCAAAATGTGATTACTGAATATTTTCTGCAAGCTGCTTACAATGCAAATTACTTACAGATATTATCTGGCAAGATAGAAAAATAGTTTGTTTCATAAGATGAGACATGATCATAATTAGCAGAATAAGTAAAAATAATTAGAATTACACTTTTCAAGATTAGTCCAGCCTTTCTCTGTCCTAAAACAACTCTTCTACCTTTTTTTCCCCTCTTTTGAGATGTCCTTGAGTAAAAACTGAAAACAGAATAAGTACTTCAGGACTATATCATAAGGAAGTTTTATGGAAAATAGTAGTCCTTATTGGAGTGCGACATAAATGGATATCTGCCTGGCGGTGCAGAAACATTCAAACTAGCTCTGTGCCGACCTGTCTCCTGGACCACAAATGAAGCAGAAGAGGCAGGCAGGTTGAGTGTGTATTCTAGGGGCCAAACAAGGAGCTAATAGATGGTGGTAATTACAGGGTGGTGATTTATCCAAGCTAATATGCCCCAATCTTCAGTACTGGTACACCTATGCTCACGTTAAATCTAAGATATTTGCACAGAGCTTCATTGTACCATTTGTTTCACAGAATCACAGGACAATTCAATTTAGAAGGGACCTTGAAAGGTCTCTAGTTCAAGTTCTTGGTTAAAACATGGTGGACTGTGAGGCTGGCCCATGTTACTCAGGGATTTATCCAGTCTGGTCTTGAAAACCTACAGTGATGAAGTCAAACCAACTGTGTCAACACTATCTCCTGTAGCAGGCTTTTGGAGAAAAGGAACCAAATCTCAGGTTTACCTGGAATGGAAGAAAACACCAAGACAAAAATAATGGAAGGGTATAAAGAAGTTCATGATAGTCATTATCATAGACTGTTTATTAAAACCTGATTTATTGGCTTATTGCAAAAATGCAACATGTAGTAGTAACCCTGAAAGAAAGCAAAATAACATCATAATTATATGTGGGTATTCTGTACCAGTTTAAAAATACCAAACGATTTCTTAGATTTCTAAGATAGGTCTGAATGTTGATGGTCTGATCTATACCAGCGAACAAGAGCTCTTCTGGGATTTCCAGAGGTCAGAGAGAGTGTTGAAGTGCAGCATTTAATGAGATAATTTTCCTTTAAATATACACTAATGACATTTCTCCCTTGATCTCAACTGGCAAGTGTCCATATTGTGTAACCTAACATGTAATAAGAGCTTAAAATAAAGTCCTCCAAAATTAGTCAGTTGGGAATACTGAAGTTTTGCAAGATTCATTTCTTCTCTGCAAATTACTGTTGCTCCATTAAAGCCTGCATTCCTGTGAAAATTCCTTTTGGTCAAAAGGTATTTTTGTGGAGTTATGAATCTTAGGGACTAACATGATCACCCATGAAATCAACAATACTAAGAACAATCCTCTCTCTCTTCCATTCCATATAAGATCATCCATGTAAAGCAGTATAATAGAGAGTGGGTATCGGAAATATATCTGGGTTTCTGCTTATGAATAATCATATCATAAGCTGTAACATAGCTTTTGTTTATGTCTTTTAAATGGCTCTTAGCTGTGACAGGGAACTTAGTAATAGGAAAGACTAATTTTGTTTCCTATGTTCTGGTCATACACAATTCACTAGAGGCACAGTATAATCTTGTTAGCCTTCCTCATGCCAAAAGTTTTCTCTTGTTGCATTGATGACTTCCAGCATGTTTCACGTAAGTTTTATTTTCTTTTATCTAGTATTCTTTCTTCTTGGAAATAAAAAGACAAATGAGATAATTATGTATAATTCTGTTTTTATCATTATCTATATTACATTACAGTACATCCCTGGGCAATACAAGTACTTAACTTGTGTGGATTACATTGCAATGGACTTTCTTGGGTGAAGCACATAGATATATTTATATTTTCATTATGATTAGCTAAAGCATTACAGTCTAATGGCTAGACCAGGGAAGTCTGAAATACAGGGCTCCTGCTTTCTGTCGAAACTGGGCAAACCACAAATCAGCACACGACTGATTTGGTACATTCAGATTTTTTGCTTCCTTTGTACAACCTGGGAAAGACATCATTACGTCATTTATTATTAACAAATATTTTTTACAGGGCTGTTCCTATGAGCTGAATGAACTAACCGCAGAGAAGTTATTTGTAAATAATTTTCTTCGTCTCTGGCAACTTTAAATCTGTACTGTATTTATTGGGTGTCTGGGTGCTATTATTTTGTTTCCTTGTTTAACTCAGACATTAATATTTTCAGTTTAGATACATTAAATCACTGTTCTTGCCTCTTTTTACAAAGTTATTAATTATTCAGACTAACACACATATCCCGAACAAGTTCTCTGCATGAAACTAAATGTCACTAAAATCCTTAAATTTTGTTTGGTCGTTAATGTTCGACATATTAAAAAAAAATATTTTAGAAAAAAGACCAATAAAAGGAATGGGCACTGAATAGGGATCCAGAAATTAGATATAGAATGCCATGATGTTTTTGTACAGTTTTCATTCTGGACCAGATTCTGATCCAGAATTTGAATTTACATTACTTGTTGGGCTTAAAACAATTTGAAGCATTTTATTCACCATAACAACAGAATTTTGAAGTGCGGGTAGAAGTATTCATAGAGTTAAGATGAATTTGCCAAATAATTTCAGCCTAAACAAAACCGACATAACTATAAAAACAACATTGAAAAAATTAGCATGTTGCAAAGTAGGTTGTTATTTGCTGCCTTTTTGTTTCAGGTCATTTGTCTCAAAAGCCAAAGAAATGAGCAGTTATATCATAAATTTTAAAGATTAATAGAACCTGATGTACTACATTCAATGCTTTTGCAACTACACTTGCATTAATATCTATTTAAACTTTTTTGATTTTGGTCATATTCAAACAGTCTGTCAGTGTTGAGATGTTAGATCATTGTTTCTTTTACTTCAAGCACTGCGTAGTGAGATTTTTCTGTGCGCTGTTGCCTAAAAATATCTAGCTAAGTAATTTTTTTCAAGTCAAACATTTTATTCAGCCCAAAATACATTTTTTTTTTTTTTTTATTTGTGCAGGAAGAAAACAAGCTAAAATGAACAATGTAATTCATGTTTTATAATTTAATGATGGTTATGTTTGAGGTTTACAAAGAATGTCCTAGTCACGTAAGTTTCATTTTGTTGGTGCGTTTACCGATTAATTTTTCAGTGAAACTCTTTCATGAACAACTGCAATGACTTTGGTATAGACAACTGTATTTCTACATTATTCTCTCCGGCCAAAGAAAAGAATCTTTACCCTACAGTTTAAAATTAAATTAGTTCAGAGGTAATTAATTTTTGAAAGTTTTTTTCATAAAAAAGAGTTACTAAATATTTTTAATAACATTTATAAAGACTATTTACAAAGAAGAACACGTTCCAGTGCTGTAAAGACTTTTTGGGGAATTAAGGAATTTAGGAGTTGGGGAGTAATAGAAACTGTAAATACATTTTAGAGGTTCTTTCTGCACTAGTTACCAGTTAAAACCCTCTCCTGGATTTTGCAGTAGGAGGAAATTGTAGGTGTATGATCATCCAGATTTTGATCACAATGAAAAATTCTACTATGAGAGGCGAGCTGAAGATGTATATTGTAACGCTACAAAAATTATAAGAGTAAAGAGGAATTTTCTTCTACATTCCCTTTGAGCAGATTCCAGCTATCGACTGTAATTACTGCATTTAAGAGAGCACAGAACCTGTTTTTGCTACGGCCCATTATTTCAACGATCATACACTTTTTGGCATGGCAAAACAGATATGCACCTTCTAACAGTGACACTTTGTATTCCTGATTATTCATACGCTGGACTTCATTTGAAAATACATTATCACATACATATAAATGTTCCTGAGAACATCTTAGGAAAGGAGTAGGAAAGCAGAGTATTCTACTATGAAGAGAATTTGGGGAAACAATTTGAAAGCCTATTTCAAAGAGACAAAATTAATAAAAATATTATTGTGTTTTACAAATCTCTCCTCTCTTACAGTTCTTAGATTCTTATGATGATAGCAACACTTATTAATTAATGAGAAGTTGTTCAGCTCTAATTTGTCTCTTTCATAGAGAAAAGCTGGCATATTTATATCACTTGAATTTTGATGATAAGAACCCCTATTGTGTGGACTTTTTCCCTTTGTTTTTCATCTTGCTGCCTTTTGGGAAATATATTAATACATAAAGCACTGGGATTAAGTCAGCTGTTTTCCGTCTTTCGACTTCCTACTAGCCTTCAAGTTGTAGAGTCCACAAAATTGTGAATAAGGCCCCTATTCTGTAGGAATGATGATTAATGTCCCCGCACTGCTACCCTGAGGAACTGACCTTCGCATTGGTGAGACCTGAATCAGTGAGAAATCCCTATCTCATCTTTCATTAAAATTACTCATCATGGCCACAGTGTGACCAAGATATTAGACAGTTAAGTGAATCACAAAATGATCTTCTTTTCATTAATAAGTGCAAGCTCTCCAATGTATAGTTTTTACAAATCGTAGCTGTGTAGGTAGGAACTGAGGCAGAGGATGTGTGTATGTGTGTGAGGGGGAGAACAATGAATAATGTATCGTTATTTTTCCTTTCTCTCTCACGTGGCATTTCTGTTCTTAAATAACTCGGCTGTAATATTAGCAATTACATGAATCATGCTACATGATTTTAACCTTCTTGGTTGTTATATAACAATAGCTTAGAAGTTTTAGAAATCACTTTCATTATAGCTGTGAAACTGTTCAATTATTCAATTTTTTTTTTTTTTTTGAAGAACAAACTATTTTCTGAGTGTTCTTTTTATTGTTTTCAACATATTATCCCAGCAAATCTATCTCTCATACTCTGGCACTTCTACATCTCAACAGTAATGCAATTAGAGCTTCTCCTTTTTTTTTTTTTTTTTTATTTTGTGTTATATTTATACCTCATTCCCTAAGCATCCACCCCATGGACTTCCACATAAGCAGACTGTGTGTAAGCAGCATCTGCTTCCAGTATTTGCGGGAGTTATTTGTTTCTCCTTTCATTTCTGGGAAAATGCCTATCATGTAAAGTCAATGGGAAAAAAATGTAACCACTAAAAAAGCCTGTGATGTTAAACCAATACCAGTAAAGCTAATGGAAAAAAAACATTATTGAATTTACTGGTACAAATGCAATCCCTAAATGTAACTGTGATATTGATTAATTACTTCACATAGAATAGACATATAGAAAGGTCAGCAATTAGTAGTTCATTGCTTCATTGCTTCATTCTTCATTGCTGTAGAGGAAACTTCTGGGAAAAAGAAGTAAATTTTTCTCTACAAAAAAAACCTTTATTTGAATAAATGGCATTTTAATATAATGTATCTTAAATTTCCAATTTAGGGAATCATGAGCCCCTGTATTCTTATAGATAAGTGCGATAATAAAGTCAGGAATAGAAGAAGAAGTAGTTCTACAGCTACCTAAGTTCTAAATACTGATGGAAGCTTGCATGAGTTTCTTGTCTCTGTTTTCAATAGTATCATAATGGTAAAATAAGGGATAAAGGATTTGCATATTTGTATTTAGGAGAATAAAAAAGAAATGCCAAAGTCCTTCAAATTGCATTTTGAAACTAGAGCTGGGCTGACTGAAAAATTCCAAAGGAATAAATAAATACCTTTATCAAAAAGCTTAAAATCTTAAGGAACTAAAAAAACCCATAACCTCAGAAGGCTGCTGAGTGAGATTGTGCTGCTGATTGGGACTTACGTCTGAAACTCTGGTAGCATTTTATCTGATAAATATTCTGTTTGCTTGTTTCTTTCTTGGTGCTACAGAAAAGTTAATTGCATTCTTTTTAGTACTTTTCAGTGTCATGGCCATTTGTGTTCCAAGCTACAAGTGCCCTTTCTAGGATGGCTGCAGCAACTCCTTCAGATATTTTAAATTAATTTAAATTAAACTGAAAAAGGGTAGATTTAGATTGGATATAAGACAGAAATATTTTATGGTGAGGATGGGGAGACACTGGAACAGGTTGTTCAGAGAAGTTGTGGATTTCTCATCTTTGAAAGTGTTCAAAGTCAGGTTGGATGGGACTTTGAACAACCTGAAAGATGTCCCTGCCCATGGCGGGGGGGTTGGACTAGGTCATCTTAGAGGGTCCCTTGCAATCTGAACCTTTCTATGATTCTATATATGTAAAATGCTTTGAGAACTTGTTTTGGGAAATTAAAAGTGTTGCCTATATTCACTGTAACGGACTGATTTTTATAGCTAGCAGAACTACAAAATAATTCATGTTTTTGTTTTTCTTTTTTGTTTTTTTTTAAATGAGGAAGTCCTTGGATACTCCATTCTTTCTCTCCTTTGCCTTATCTAGAGAATTTAGAAAATCATATGAGTGTTCTTTCTTCTTTTTCCTCTACCAGAAGGCCTAGATATTAATTTACCTCATTCCGAGTTGATCATTAATTAACACTAGAGTGATGAGCTCAAGAGAAGAAAGAGACATGAAAGTAATAAGACAGATAGTTGTGTTGCCTTGCGGCTCAGAATTATGAGTTCAGTGCCTAAGCTTCTGCTCTGAACTGTCTCTAGGCTTTGATTAAATGCATATGCTATTCACTTGCTTGCTTTTCTGTAATACCTTTTTGAAAAATTGAGCCTTTGTTTCAGAAAAATCTTTTTTTCTGACAAAATATTCTTCTTTTCCTTCTTTACATAATGAACACTTGTCTACAGATCTGTGTCAGGGTCTGTGCCAGTGAGAGCCATCACCAGGCAAGGGCAAGGGAAAGGGCAGGGTGAGGACCTTCATATAAAGCTCCCAGGGAAGGAGGATTGGTGCTGGCAGAAGTTCCTGCAGAGTCGCCCTCCCAGGACTGCCAGCTGCACTCTCTCTCAGCTGCCCACTCTGAGTCTCCACAGCCAAACTTTCATGAGAGAAAGGATGCATTCATGGCCCTGGCAGTCACTGTAAACTCTGACTGAATTTAGCTGGGTCTCTTCAGTGTTAGGTATGTTTGAAAATAGCTCCAAATTATTTTTGCCAAGTGCCAGGTATGGAGAGAGCCAGAACCTCTTTTGAGCAGGTGAGAACTAGCATTCCCTTCTTAGCATGTGTTCTGGATCTATGAACAACTATTCCTTCTACAATGAAAGAAGAAACAATGGTCATAAAGTTAGGTTTGTAATTTGACATTGGTATTGACTCTGTGTCCTCTCATTGCAGATAACAAGAATAGATAAACTATTTGATTACTCACGAACATTAAAGCTCTGTCCTAGAACTTCATCCCTTATCAATTGCTTATAGTCACATTTATTCACACTAGTCTATGTGAAACAGACAGTTACAATAATTATCCAAAACACAGGAAGCATATTTTCTTTTTAAATGAGTATTTCATAATTTAACAGTATTCCAAAAATGAATGTAACACTCAGGAAAAGTGTTGACAGCCTTGGAAACTGACTTGTGTCTTTATCTACAGAGGCTACATCACTAGCAGAAGTACAAGCTTTCATCATAATTCTCTAAAAATAAGCCAGCTGAATTATTTGCTGTGCTCTCTAACTGGGTCTTTAAGTAGGAAATGATACAGGAGGAAAGTTTATGCAGCTTAAAGCTTCATGAAATGGGAAAGAAGAGATGGAGGGGGAGAAGGAAAGATGAGTGAGAACACTTTCTTCTTTAATTGTTAGATTTCATAATTGTTTATGCAAAAATTTGTGGGTTTATGAATATACGTGCAAGATAATGAAATAGCTTAATGAAAGACACAAATCAAATTAATTTTAAATTATGGTTTTTATTTTAATAGGCCATTATTCCCGCCCCTAAACGTATTTCATTGCTGATACAGAGAATATTTCATCCACATTGCTTATTTTCTTCTTCGTCTACCTATGTTAATATGCTTTGCAGAAATGCCATCATTTGGATATTTTAAGGCTCCGGAGGCAGTCAGTGTAGTATTGACTATATACGGGTTCCATTGTGCTTCAAACTAGCCAACTGTTGGTTTATTTTTCAATATAAATCAGAGCAGGCCTATATTACTTTAATTTGTGACAATTGTCTATGAGTTTAAGCATTGTTTCTAGCAAACAGATATGCTGACATCATAACAATGGCTAAGAACCCTTTGCTCTTTCTGTACTTCTAAAACCAGTGATCTGCAGTGAGATAATATAGTTGGCAGTAATGTCGGATTGAGCAGAACCTAAGGCTTTGGAACTTACATGCCAAGGAATTGTCCAGCAATCGCTGTGACCATAACATAATGCTGTGCTAGGATGAAGTTTCAAATCCACAGTAATGAATCCGATAATCAAAGACTCTTTTTTACCAAAAGCAAATACAAAGTCATCAGACAGTAACAGTTTTTATGCGGTTCCAAGCTAAGGGTACATATTCCCAAAAAAACAATTAATTTATTTGTGTATTATAAATTCTGAAATGCACTTACAAAAATGATTAAGCTACTAATGATCTCACTTCACAGTTTGAAATCTTATTCAAATTCTACAGAGTTATCCAACAAATCATTTAGGTAATTCTTTTGGCCTATGTAATTATTGCATAAAACTAGGATTTACACAAAAATTCCTCAAGTAATTTAATTTTATTAGTGTCACATAATAAAGTAATCAGAGACGATAACTGCAACAGTGACTTTTTCACTTAAAGCAAATAAAATAAAATTTTTAAAAGCATCTAGAAATATATAACTAACACTTATGAGCACTAACAATTAATTATAATTAAAGGTCATATAAGAAAAAAACATATGCCTCCAACAGACATTTATTTCAGTTTTCTGTAAGCCTCCAGTGGCGTGTTGAAAAATGACAGCAGTAATTCTCTAAGGCATGTTGTGTGCATGGGAAAGTTAGGCGGTCTGGAGTTTTGGAGGGGGGTGAAATGGTAGACTGTAAAATACAAACAGCAGTGCATCTTTATGTTTTTCTGTGGTGATTATACAAATATAAGATTCATGATTTACTGTAGAACAAAAATAGTTAATTCTTATTTACTTTTTCATCAATTTATTTTAATTTAGTTGTTTTCTCAAAATTAAGCTCTCTAGCCCTTCTGTGAATTCTGTTCTTCTGCCCCTTCTTCAGAGCAGAGGGTTATATGGACTCATCAGAGGTCACACAGAATAATGTTCAATGTACACACTGTAGCTGACCAGCAAAGTAAATGCATAAGAACTCAATAGTGTAGAGTTTTGCTTTGTCCAGGAGAGCTTAGGTCTTGAAAAACTACTTTATATGCTGTATATATATATAAAAAAACCACAAATGCATATACAAATACACGCACAGAAAAACTGCTTACTAGAAAAGGTGTTCTCGTGTAAGTGTGCATGGATGCTCTTCTGACTGATGTAGTGCAAAACGGAGTCTATCGTGAGCAGCATATGCCTCATCCCTGGAAGTTCATGAGATCAACCTCAAAAATAAATGATGAAATATAAAGCAGTCATTTCTTATCTAATGTTCGGTTGAAAAACAGCCACTAAATCCGCACACTGTGAAGGACTGTTGTATCAGGCAGTAGGTGTTTACTCTCTGTAACTCTTGGCTGTTTTTACAGTTTAAAGTTTTTCTGGGAATCACAGTGAGACCACAGTGAAACACGACTTCAGATGTGAAGGTCCCACAGGTCCTGAGGCAACTGGCGGATGAAGTGACTAAGCCACTATCCATCATATTTGAGAAGTTGTGGCAGTCCAGTGAAGTTCCCACTGAATGGAAAAGGGGAACCATAACCCCCATTATTAAAAAGGGAAATAAAGAAGACCTGGGGAACTACAGGCCAGTCAGTCTCATCTCTGTGCCTGGCAAGATGAAGGGTCTCATACACAGTTCCTCTGTGTTGCTACAGGCCTTCTTGAGTGAAAGGATAATCAGGTTTGTAAAGTAAGAAAAGGGTGAGTCCTGCCTGTCTTGAACACTTCATGAATACTACTGTTGGGAGGTTGGCTCACTGGAAGTGTTACAGGTCTGAACAGTCCCAGATTTTGTGTTATTAAAAACTGCTGGAGGAGAGATTATGTCCCTCACAGTATATGCGGTACTCTCCTGTCACTCCTGGCTGCATTCTTAATGCAAGAGGTGCTACAAGAAGTGGATGTAAATATGTCTTTATATTCTTACCTATTGCAGAATTAACTAGAAATATGTATCACTACCACAAAAGAAAAAAAAGAAATCAGAAAATATTCTTCTTATTATACTTACTATTTGTCTCCTACTGCTCAGTTTATTTTTGACATTTTTGAGGGGACGGAGCTGCTTTTGCATTGCATTACTTGGAGAAGGCCCCAAGTGAAGAACAAATTATATGTGGGCTCTTAAAGACTGAGTCGCTATCGCATTTCTTAAGTGGGCAAGGGTTGAATACTTTTGCTGAGGATTAAACATTAAAACTGCGAGTAAACCAAGAAGGAAATGGCGTGGCCAGACTCTTGGAGAACTGCATCACTGTTTCCATGGTTTATGATTTCGTATCATGAAAAGGCATGGGGACTCCTGCTGGGTATGAAATAATCAACTATTATAACTTGGAATAGGGAGTGTTTTGAGTTAACTTGGGAAATAAAATGTAAGACAGTGCTGTGTACTGAATGATGAGCTCCTGGTGATAGGAATGGAGCTTTTTTTTAGATCTCCTGTGCTTTGTAATGTTACAATAAGAAAAATCACTAATACTAATAAAACCATACACTATTTTACATGTTTACATAGTCCTGTATACATAAATAATAGAATGGCATAGTTTTCTTGCCTCCCTGTTGGCTGAGCAGTAGTTAAACTATTCGAAACTGATATATTAGGAACTGTCCAGAAGAATAGAGAAACCGTATTTACAATGGTTTCTAAGGCAACCTAACTAATTTTTAAAGATAAACTTGGTGATTTATTGTCTGCCTTGGCTACCTGCTATGTTCAGTGCATTTTCACACTATTAGCTTATTTCTTGAAAAATCTATACAAGCCCCATGTTAAAATGAATTATAACCATTCTGCCAACCAGAAAGCCATCCTGTAAAACCCCTCTGTTCTTTCTTTTCTTTTAAATGTATTACAGAAGAATAACAAAAAATAACAATGTAGTTATTTCATTAGATGAAGTGAAAAGAAACATTAAATTTAGCATAGAATTATATTTTTTTGGAAACTTGTGAAAGAGAGATTTTACTTTTAACCTAAGAAAGAATAGTTTTAAAATAAAATTGTTCTGCTTTTCATAAGTAATTCCAAAAATAATTCAGTGAGAATTATGTAAAGTGAAAGAAATCCAGCTAGATTTGCCATGGAATGAGAACATCAATTCTTTATAATATGATTTATAAAGTCTGTCTTTAATAGTTTGCTCTATCACAAACACAAACAACTTGAAATCCTATTCATTTTTTAGAGAGGGAGGCTTGGCATTTCACCTGCCTGCTAATGTTCATTTCATTAAATCAAACAGAAACAAGAATTATTCTAGTCTTTCAGACTGAAGTTGCTAAATTGAGGAGATTGCATGCTTCTTGAAAGACAGAAATAATGCTGAAAATATGTTTTTGCAAGAAAGTAATATACTGTGCAGCTTCAGAATCAGTGCATCTCTGGTTGCAATTTTGTAGGCCTCTATGGTGGTGGAAAAAAAAATAAACTAAAAGAGTAGAGGGAATGGAAAAAGAAAAAGAATGGAGATTTCTTTTTTAGGAGTGAAGACTGAAGGAGATTTAAAATGACAAGAATTCCTCTAACAGCTTGACAAGATCCCCCTAGCATATAGAATAATATCCTAGGTGTTTTCCTAGGAAGGTTCAGTAGAACTAGGAAATGTATGAAAAAGAATGGAAGGGATGAAGACAAAGCAGACTAGGTTTCTCCTTTCTGGAAAAGACATAAAATAGGGGAGATATGATAGAAATCCTTACAGTGAATAATACGAAGAAGGTAAATAAAGGATTTACTTTCATGTTGCAAGAAATAAAAGTTACTCAGTATGTCCTATGGTTTAAAAAAAAAAAAAAAAAGGTGTTTTTTGTTTGTTTCTCCCTTAGAAACTCATTGCTATGAGCTTCTTTGGGGTCCCAAAATACAGACGCAAAGGAGGAGGCTTAGATAAAGATATGGAAGATGGGAATATTGATCATTACAAAACAGAACAGGGTTGCAATTCCAGTTAAGGAAGTTCTAATCTCTGATTAATGGAAGAGTATACCCAAGTAAGTATGACCCTTAATATGCTTTTTTTTCCATCTATTCATCCATTTTGCCTTCACTGCTATAACAATCCAGAATAGGACACTGAGCTATACTGAGATTTTATCTGACAGAGTATTAGCTATAAATTTCATGTGCCTTCTACTATATTTTCTGGAGTGGTGAGCATGCCTCATGAGTATATAACCCCACCACTTATGGGAAAAAGAGTTGTCTATCTCCATGCATTTTTCAACTAATTTCTTTCAGTCTAGTAGTGTGTACTTCAAATATCCAAGTATTTATTCATTCAATGAGAATTGAAATGCCTGGGCAATGTACAGACAGTTTCCAAGCGTGGAAGCAGTGCTTCTTTTCATTGTCTTCTCAGACAATAGCTGCGAATCAGTATATTCAGAACATCACTTGTAGCCATCATACCAGAGAGGAAGTTTTCTTATATACTCGTTTTCTTATAGCAGATACTGATAGCACTTTGTAGAGATTCTAATTGATCTGTGGGATATAAAGTAAACCCATCTTGAGAATGAAGAAAACCGTGAGCATTTCTTAACAAAAAAAAAAAAAAAAAAAAAAAAAAGTGGTCAGATAATTTTCTGAAGAAAGGATTTGAAAAGTCTTTTTCTGTGAAGGACATTCCTTGTCGGTAAGTCCTTCAGTACTGAGGACATCCAGTAATGAGTAAGAAAAAAACTGAGACAGGACTTTGCTTGTAGGGTTTGTTTGTATTTCAACTTTTCTTTGTAGACAACTAAGCTATTCATTGCATGTATCAGC
This sequence comes from Strix uralensis, assembly GCF_047716275.1. NCBI lineage: Eukaryota > Metazoa > Chordata > Aves > Strigiformes > Strigidae > Strix > Strix uralensis. Next base: position 4,863,334 of record NC_134000.1, on the reverse strand, counting down.
TAGAAAAAGCTGTAGCTGATATTCTGTGTTCTTCACCTTTTGAGAGAAAGAGAATTTGCATATATCCCTTTTGTAGATGAAGGATTTTACATGTGTGTCTTATCCCTCAACTTCTAAATTCTTCAGTCTGAAGAGCTCTTCTACTAGCACTGCAGTTATGAATGACAGCAGAGAGACCTGCATATGCTCCTATCTGTCTCAAATGTTGAAGGTTCTGATTTCTCTTGCACATCAAACAGTTGTTTGTAAAGCCAAAAGATGAGTAAAGGGTGGCCAGGCCATCACCTCTCAGATGTTGCTTAGATTTGAAGGAAACATACCCCGTCAAGAAGCAAACCAGAACAAATAAATAGACTTATGCTTCTGTATCTGTATATGAATTTTAAACTATGCTAATTTTATACATAACAGTTGTTCCAGGCAGACTCTATTTACAGTATTCCTGTAGTTAGCAAGACATTGATATTCTCTGGCAATGAGAGTTTCCTAAAGAAAACGTGCTATTGTGGTGCCTCATTCCAATGCATCAGTCATATGTTATTATGGTTTAAGAACATCAATTAAATACAAGACCTGAAATTAAAACAAATTCTAGATCTTTTTCATTATTTGAAGATAGAAATTTGTGGGAGAGCAGAATCAAAGTACGCATGGTAAAAGGAACTAATATGTAATATTCAGAACATACAAGTTTGAATGGTTCACAATGTGGCTGATCTTGACCATGAGATATGACCTTTCTGCCACGTAAAAGAGAAATGGATACACTGATCCTACAAGTCTGATCCTTTCTAGTCCTAACAAATGGGTATATTAAAAGAAATCTGTAAAATATATGGTATGATAAAGTGAAAAGGAGATGGAGCTTAATCTTTGTAATCAAGTCCTGGATTTGATCGCATTTGGCTCCCTATGTTTATCAGAGACATTGTTCTGGCAGTCTTTCATTGCACAAAAACTTTTTTTTTTTTTTTTTTAATGAAGACTCCAGTCCCTGCTACTCTTCTAAAAAACTTAAGAAACACATTAATGTATTAATGCAGGTTAGGTTATATATAAATGTGGTGTGATTGAATATAAGCATGAAAATACCAAAACTCAAAAGGAAGAAATGGACAGATCACATTATAGAAAAAAACTATATCCGAAACCTGCAACGGGATTCATCATGGCACCAAATTTTAGTTGTGTGCCTATATTAAGAACCGTTGAGAACTTGAATCTATGGAGAGAGACACCTTCAAATTTTAATTAGGATCTTAGGTCGAATGAGTCTGGGCACTAAAATCATCACTGACAGCTGTCATTTTTATGTGTACATTTTGGACCCTTTATAGAAACATAGAAAAGGCTGTATATTTACAATCCTACATTTTATCTGCAATTTTGGCAAATCTGGAATTCTTCATAGAAAAGTATAACTCCATAATTTTTTCTTGTTATTACATAATGGTGTGGATATACCTTCTCCTCTAGTATACCGGGCTAACTTTTGTTTGTGTACCGAAGGACAAACATACCTCATCATTTTCACATTTCTAACTGCACTTTTACGTTGTATTAACCACAGATCTCATACTTTTTAATTGGTAAGTAGAATTGCTCATGAGGTTTCAAAAAGAAAATTTTCTTTCTGTCATTTAGTTATATTCCAATACAGTTGTCTGGATTTAATCAAGACCTAAGTTTTGATCCAGAGATAAGAATACCATCAGAGGTTTCTACCCTGGATTGAACTTCCGAATGGTGTTTACAAAGCTGGGCATAGCAGCACTTAAACTTAAGAGGAACATACTGAAATATACCGCCCCATAAGGGTTGAAAAAAATTTGAGAGTTGTAAGAATTATTCAGATAGATCAGAAGCTGGGGAAGACAGTTGATGAAACAATGTCAGGATGGCTGAGAAGATTGCCTACAGCATCCAGGCACACGCTGGAGAAGGAAGGATGGCTACATATCAGCTTAATCACTTGGGGAGAGATAAGCTATGGAGTAAGATTGGGAAAAAAAAAAAATAAAATAAATTTCCTAGGAGACAGAAGGAAGTCAGCAGAGCTGAACCACAGAGAATGACCAGAGGAATGTTATGATACAAAGTCAGGGAGAGACATGCAGAAATGTAATATGTAGGTAGAGGTATCTTGTGCACAGATGTGAAGGGAAGTATCTCAGTGAATTTTTCACAGGAACATAAAGCTCTGCACAGCTTATCAGGCTTTGAAATGTGAGAACTGATCCATTAACAGATGCATGGATGGCGGAATACTTCACAAGGTGGGACTGTGTTTGGGCATACATATAATTTTTTTGTCTTGCAATAAGATGTTTATATAGTTCCACATGACTATTGCATTATACCAATGTCATACATAACAGTTGTTCAAAGAAGATACTGTTTGCAGGATTCTTCTTTTAGTATAACAAAACATATTGTTCATTTACCATTTGTGGTAAAAATGAAATATTGTCTCAGCTTCCTTATATTTCTTCAATAATCTACAATGGCTTCCACAAGCCACTACAGAACAGTTTGAATAATCATTAGGAGGGAAATGTTAGCTCAGCTAAAATGTAACCTTTCTAATCTGTGGATTTAGGTTTAGGGAAATAGGAAGGATGTAGATTAAAATTTAAAAAAAAAAAAAAAAAAAGAAGATTAATTTTCTGACAGTGTAATGCAAATACATTTATTGATAAGAAAATATGATGCAGAAAACACTGTCCAGTTAAACCATGCAATAAACTGAGAGAAAATATTATGTTTAAATTCACTTTTGAAAATTTACCCTAATGATGAGCATAAATGGAGACTCTCAACAGCTAAGAGTAATTTTTGCTTATGGGTATTTTGTGCTTTTCTATGATACAATTTTTATTTATTTATGAATAAACTATGTTTTGTGGCAATATTGCTAAAGTACAACCAAATAAAATTCTTACTCAGCACTTATTCCAATCTTTGGAAATAACCTGGCTATATTTTATGGAGTTGGGTACTAGTAAATTAATTTTGGTCCAGTACATAAATCATTTTATAAATGCAGCTTATGCAATTTTCCTTTCCTGCCACGGAGTGACGGAGTATCCTGTAATGCCACTAAACTGCCCTGTGCCTCATAGCAGAGAATTATTTGTTCAGCAACATTATACTTATTTCTACTTTAACTATTCAACTGTGAAGCGACTCACAAAATTGCTTCAATTTAGCAGTCCTCCTGTCTGATATGGAAATCTCAGTGGACAGACAAAGGGTATAAGGTTAATCCACATTCATGTCTGAATGAGAATTCTCCCTTTATCTTCAGTGATACTGTTAAAAAGAAAAAGCACATACTGTCAACAGCTGTATTTAGATATTGCTGTTGTAATATATGCATCAAATCATTTGTGACTGAAACAATATTCTTCAAATTCTGTGAAAACAGCTGGACAAAAACCTCCTTTGATAAATACTAGATACATTTATTTTCTAAAACTACATTCTAAAAAATAATTAAACTTATCCTTAATATCAAGTAAATCCCCATGGTGCTATTTTTTTACCGGGGGGGGAGCATCACTAGGGTGTTGCTTCTGACTATCCTCAGTTATGCCAGGCACAAAACTTCCGTGAATAACTTTTGTATCATGAAAAAGTTCAAACTCTATGGAAAATTTCTTTTGTTCTGGTTTTGCTTTATTTTTAAAAAATAGGCCTAAGCCAAAAAAAAACTTTAAACACGCAAATAGAATATTAGGAACTATTTGGAAGAGACCAAACAAACAAAACAGGGAAACGTTACTATTTTGCTAGACCCATCTCAAAACAGGATATAAGAGAACAAGAAAAGACAGAAGGTAACTCAAATAATTAGAGGTATGTGGTTGTTTTTTTAAAATGAAAAACTCTGTACAGAAGAACACAGGAGATAGAATAAAATCTTTACAAATATGAATAACAAAAAAAAAGTAAGACTATGACTATTAAGTTTTTTTAAGGATGTCCTGTTAGAAGCTAGTAAGTTCAACTTTAAAAGTAACAAAAAATAAAAAATTTTAGGACTCATAGGCACAATATGTTGCCAAACACACTAGATGGTGTGCCCTCTTGTATTTGTGGTTGTGTTTTCTGAGCTAAGAAAGAAATTTCACTATCAATGCAAGTATACAAGTAAATAACAGTAGGCATTTTTTTTCAGTATAATTAGGAAGAAAAGTATGCAGCATCTAATCATAACGGGTGGAATGTTTTGCTAGAAGGATTCAGTAACTGACACTCATATTTTCTCACAAAATAATTTTAATAGGATTGGATAATTCCAGGTCTAATACAAAATGTATTTTATGCATGAGCAGATCAAGATAATCAAATTTCGTGCTTCTGGGTATAGGTAGAACAATGCAAGAGCTGAAAAATGTATATACCTCTCTCTTCTCTCATGACAGGTATCTTGGAAGATACAGTCCTGGTGTTTCATTTTATTTTGACATAATTGGGGAGTGGGGGGGAGGTGGAGGTATGGATATTTCCCTCCTTCAGCATTAGGTACCAGTTTAGGATTACGGGTGAATGATTCCAGGTACTGAATTAGTTGGCAAGACATTAAGGCATAATTTATGTTAGCACACTAAAAGGAAAAGGAGAAAGGTATAGCTGCATTAACAAGAAATTTGATTGGCCGAAAAGTTTATACTCTATTTTCCTCCCACCTTTTTAAAGAAATAATTGTACAGTTTGATTAAGAGATTCATAAAACCAACATTTTATGCAGACAATAACATAGTGTGTATTCATCGCCATTTGTGAAAGCATAATTTTCAAATTCCAGTCTAGTCAGGGTTTGTTTATTTTTGCATGAATGTTGACAAAATAAATACAGAGCTTTATCAAAGTTGAAAGCTTCTGCATTTTAGGACTTAAAAAGAAGAAAACAAGCTTTCTTTTATTTGCTTCTATTATACTTGGTTCATTTTTCTGTATAAAATTAGACACTAACTTTGTTCATTTTGTAATTTGTGTCCTCTGAATCCTCTTCAAGTATTTCTTTTCTCAAACCTGTAGCCTACACAAGTGTAAATCCTTCTGACTAAAATTTTGAGAATAATGAACTTCAGTCTCCCTCATATTGGCTATTTCCAAAGTCATAACTGTCTTGTATACTGACGTTCATCTCAATTCTTTAGCCTGACACAGTTGTTTTTCAAGGCATCATAGTCTTAGCCATTATTCTTAGCTTGTTATTTCCGTTAATATCTGATCCAAGGTGTTAATTACATTGACAATCAGGCTAGATCAGATTGTTCGGGTCAGCAGCTCTTGCATACTGCTGAACTGTGATCCACACCTGAACTTTGATGTGAAGTGATAATTGCTGATGTAGCTCATCAGGTTGTTCTTGCAGTACTGTCAGTACATACAGATGGGTTAGTATACTGCAATACCAGATAAAACCAAATACTTTTATAAGCATAAACTAGACAAGTTAGGAATGCCAAGACGAAGAGGGGAATGATCAAGCTTGAAAGTAAGGCATACAGCAACACTGGCCAATTACCCATCTTTAATACTTTGAGTATGATGCTCATGACATAACCTGAATTATTTTTCTCAAAACTGAACCAAACTGACACCAGAGTGCTATACTTACAGATTCCTTTTCAGGAGGAATCAGTCTTTTTAGGTCTTTAAGACCATAAGAGGTTTTTATGATTATCTGGCCTTACGTCCTTACCAGACCTGTAGATATTCAACTCCAATTTCTATGTCTTCCATAATGACATGCAGTAGAAATAAAACATAAAAGCATGATTACGGATACCTGATTGCATTTTAAACATTTTAACTACTTAAAAGTCATATTCCCTTACAAATGTAATAGCTTCACTTATTTACAGGAAAAATGAATATCTGTGTCTTTTGCAATAATTGTAAGGAAAATGCCTTCTCCTCAATTATCATGTTCTAACAGTAGTCAGTGGAATGGTGTCAGTGAGAAATGAATTACCGGTCTCTCAATTCATCTTGGGTTTCTATTCAAATTAATGCAGTGTTGGAGGAAGTAGCTGACTTTTAAAAGTACCAACTGAAATCCCAGCATGTTATTTCTTCCTTTGAGCCCAAAGGTGTTATATGTTACTCCCCCACTCCTTGCAGCTGCAGTGATCTGAAGAAATATATTTTCATATAGAGAATGCAGGATCCCAATTATGTCAGTCAGCTGAGGTAGTATAAAGTCTTGAATCGGTTGCAAATAACAGATAATAACACTAAAATCAGTTTATCTCATTACAACATAAAAATATGATGTGTTCCTATGCTTATAATTATGTTTCTTCCTACACAATATTCCCTGAGATCTTACAGTGGCATCCTCCTTTGACAAGACAAAACCAGAGTGGTCAGAGTATCCTACAGTATCTTTACACTTTTCCCACAGTATTATAAAACTTTTACTGAAAAGAACAAATTAAATGCTCCTGTTTCAGTAGGTCTTTCTGCTCTAATTAGATGGCAGTGCTTCAAGATTTCTGATGCTATTGCAGTTAAGGTGCTGGACTTAAAATTGGGAAATTGGAGTTAATTTCTAGCTTTGCAAAGCATTCTTTATAGCCTTGTCCCCAGATCATGCTTTTCTTTTTTTTTTTTTTTTTTTTTTTTTTTTCCAATTTATATGGTAGAGAATGATTACTATTCCTAGTTCTCAGAGGATTCAGCTTTCATGTACTCATGCTGTTCGGCCAACAGTGATTAAAGCCACAGGACATCATATCTGTTAAAAAGAAACTATTAAAAGTTTATAATTCATTGTAGAGAAGATCAAACAGCGTGGAGGGGGAAGCCTAAACTGAAATCAGTATTGTCCATTGTTTGTTATCCAGACCCTCTTAAAATTTCTAGGCATGTTGAGCTGTTTTCAGAATTCAGCATTTATTACATTGTTTTACCTCTCCAACTTAAACCAGTTTATGTATCTGACCACAAACACGTGTCTTCCAAAATGCATAGTGAATGATTTTGTTCTGTTTAACATATGACATGGTTAGAGCTCAAACTTCACTGCAACTACACTGAGTTTATGCATGGGGGGATGAACAAGATGAAGATCTGTTTTTCTTTATTATTATGGGCATATATATAATATATACAGTACAAAATTCACAGGACAGTGCTATATAAATATTCAGTTTGAAAGCACTTTTGTCTTTTAACAATAGTTTGAGCAGGTTTTCTTTAAAGCCACAGTGATATATACAGGCTCTAGCACAACTGCTCAGCATCTCAGTGTCTCTGCTAAAGCAACATTTAAAGAAAGATGATAGCTACAGCCTGTTGATGGCTAAACGCCAATCTGAAAATCTTATTTTGAAAATACACTTCACAGTTCATTTCACAGCCATGGATAGACGTGCCTCTTGCCTCCACAATTAAAAAATTTCTAGGCTGAGAAAATGGGGATTATTCTTTTAAAGACGGATGAAAACTTCCTTTCTTCTTTTTCAAAAATTGTTGCTCTTCTTGGTGCAAAAATTCAGAACACTCTTTCCATACAGATCTATGTGGAATTGAATTACATTTATAATACATAAACTACAATCACTGTCACTCCTGTTATTTAGAGTATTTTTTTTCCATCTCACTTTCTCTGCCTTTTGTTCTTTGCTCTGCTTTCTTTTTCTTCTTTCTTTCTTTGCTGTTTGATAGAATATGCTTACAGTTCATAATGCTGTCTATACATATTGCTTTTTAACAAACAGGTCAAATATTGCCAGAATAGTCAAGGACTCACTATAAGACAAATGCTACAGATATTCGAAATCATAATTTTAATCTTAAAAGAAATTTACTTTGAATTTCAAGAAAGCTCTTTGCCATACCTCTATCTTTCTGAAAGTATCAAGAGATTCATCACGCCCAGCAAAACCCAGATCTGTTTAAATTTCTTCTTAAAATTACACTAGCTCTGAGCTTCAAAGGCACAGCTGTATTTCTACAGCAGTCAATGAATGCTTAAAGTGAGGAGAAAGAACCAGGACCTCTGTGTTAGCAATACACTAGAATTTCCTGTAGAAGGAGGAGGGGGAAATTGAGCAGGGACTTGCTTGTTCTCAAACAAAATAAATAAATAAGAGAGAAAAGAAAATGGCCAGCAAGAAAGAATAAAAGTGAGCAGCTTATTCAAGAGTGAAGGTGGAACTATTCTTCAGTATTCACTTTTGCCCTGTCTAACCTCGGTTCAGCACTGCAGGAGCTCTTCAGCTTTTACAACCTGTGCCCAGGCTGCCCGCTCCAGCTCAGTTCAGTGTTTCTGTCTGCTAGCCATCCCGGGGTCTCCCACATCTCTCTAGGTGGTGCTTTCCAGCTGAGTTTTGCTAAAGCATAGGCTTGATTTATTCTCTGTGTACTGCCTGTGGCTGAGAAGGAGTTGGTTTAATTTATTTATTTATGTTGATTAAAAAGCAGTAGAATTAAAGATAAGCCGAAACGAACCCTAAAGCTTTGGCTCTGATTATTAAGTGGAAATCAACTGTGTTGAGCTATCTAGTCCCTACATTAAGGTCAAATGAACCTCTGCATCTGAGTCCTTCTGAGCTTCACTCTTGGGAGGTTAGCCCCATCTCTAATAAAATCAGTTTGGTTTTTTTTTTTTTTTTCTATACACAGAAGAAAAAGAATATAATCTCCTTGAATAGGGAAACAATATCATATTAACAGATATTTTTTCCTTGACAGACATTTTTTCCACATGGTACAGAACAGGCTGCTGTGACTACTGAGGAAATTCAGTTTCATGTGCTTTAAGTGGAGCCAGTAGTCATTCTGAAATAGGATATGCTCAATAGGGCAGTCCCGCCGCACAGAATTTCTGATGTGCCACAGTGTGTGTTATCAACAGGCTTAGTGGTTTCCTTTGCACAGGTAGTAAACCCTGCATGGGTTTCATCTCTGCCATTCTTTTACTGAAAAAAAAAAATTATCTTTTTCCTCCTGCCGCCACAGAATACTTTAGGGAAAGAAGATGGCCTTGTTATCTTCATGCACTGTAGAGTTTATTAATGAAAGAACCAATTCCTACCACCATGGTACCTTTAAAAACTTATTAAATTACAGCAATAATTTTCTGTTAGCCATGCTACTGATCCTGTTTGGGTTTAAAGTTATGGCTCGTTATGTTTAGCATCTGCTTTATGCACACTGTTTTCTCATTATGAATAAATCAATAAATCAATTGGGGGCAGTGAGATTTGCATAGGATTGCAGTAGAGAAATTGAAGATTATGTTAGTTAACCCATGATGCATCAGTAACTGTTTTCCTACTACAGGTCTATGCAGAAAATGAGAGAATATTGGCAGTGTCGGGATATGAAAAACAAGGCATCCCACTGAATGGGGGAAGAGTTTTGCATCCATCTGAATTAAACTTCCAGGCTATCTGCAGCCTTGAAATAAATATGCTTAGGGGTAGGGATTTTGCGATGGTTAACCCTGTCCTAAGTCCATGTTGCTTTCAGCATCTGAATGAATAAGAAAATATGTGAAGAAGGTGACCTTCTCCATCTATATAGATGACAGTGATTACCCTCACATTTAGAGAAAACCGATCTCAATAACAGGCCACATCAAACTATAAGGTATTCACTCAGCAAATTCCAATCCAACTCTCTAACTCGTCAACAAAATTGCACTGGATGTTACTTCAACTTTGTACCAACTCTTGGAGGATTCTGGTTGTTGTAGGGATAAAATATATTTGCTTCTAGAGAGTTAAGTGGAATTTCCTGGATAAAGTGGGAGTGTGTGGCTGGAGGGTGATCACTGATAATGTGAACAACAGAACTCCGTGTAGTATTTCTTTGAGTAATCTTCAACAGTATATTACAGTGGCAAATTAGAACTTCCTAAAGAAGTTTTTCTGAGTCCATTGTATCAGGTTTGGTCTTACAAAAAGCTGATAGCCACAGACACTGTTACGGAAACTTAGGCTTGATAAGCTCGGTTTAAAAGTTCTTTTATTTTCCTTAAGATCACTTTTATTCAGTTTTTATTTTTTTTTAGTCTCTCAGAAGAAGAGACATCATTACAAGTAACTAACTTGTTCTGACGTTGGTTTAGAAAGGAAAGACTAATCCTCCTGCAGCCCTAGCAAGACTTTCCCTTCTGATAAGGAAGCTCTGTCAATCTTCACCATGTCAGTTTTATTTGTCGAGGAAACATAAAGGTGCTGAAGGGAAAAACAATCCAGAAAATTACAAGCTTAATTTATATGTGACAGATTTACACAAAAGTAATTTTCATGTAATATAGCCAGTGTTTAAATGGCACTATAAGAAGATGGGGTTTTTTTCTTTTTAATTGGAAAAGCTATAATGAAATGTTCGTTTCAGGAGCACTATACGAACTCCTTTCATCTCTGTTTTTCATGTCGCTTTCAAAGATTTCTTTACCTTCTTGTGAAAACAATTCTGAAGTTCAGGAATTTATTCACTTAAAATAATGCAGTTGTGTAGAAACCTGAGGTAAACCTTCTCAGAAATTACATAGCCTGAGAGTCTCAAAGGGGGAAGAAACAGTCATCATGTAGACAACTTTTATTGGGGTTTGGAAAAGTCCTGCTGAGTTTTAGCTTGTTTGTCTGTGTATTTGGATTTTTTATTAAATAGAGAAGCACTTATTACCTTGATGGCACCAACTGAAAGGGAAAGCATTTAAGCTTCATCTCCTCTGACATTTTGAAAATTAATGAAAGATTCAAAACATCATTTCTGCTGGTTTGGATGCGGTTGTTTACATAGTCTAGATAAATTTCGGATGAGCTGCCAGGTCTCTAACATTTATCAATACCTGTCATCAGCCCAAATTTTCAACACACTTCATTTCATCACTAATTTAGTTTTGCTTCTGTTTCAGTAAGTTTTAATTCATTTACAGTTTTTCTGCAGTCCGAGAAATACCATTTGAAGTTGCAAAGAAACATGGGGACCATTTAACAAGCTTGGGCACGAGCCAGTGGGAACCTTTGTGTCATACTGTGCAATGCTGATCCTTCCAACGCACTTACTGAATTAAGTAAAAATAGGCTGTGTCGCCTTTTTCAGAGTAATTACTGAACATAAGAAAATGTAACTATTACTTTACAGACTGCTCAGACCAGATGAACTCTTGTGTATCATCTCACAAGTGTGGAAAAATCTATATTTTTTAATTGCTTAAATTTTATTTTCATCCTCCTTTCACTTTTATTTTCTTTGATGAAAAAAAGGAAATAAGAAGATGGAGGGAAAAGGAAAGTAAAAGAAAGGAAGGTTTTGCTGAAACTAATAGAAAAATATATCTGCAAATATTTTTATAAATATTTTTACTTTGTCATTAAATGCTTTACTGATCATGTTTTTTGCCAATCCTAAACAGAATTAACTTTTTAAAACATGAAGTGAAAATGGACAAGATCATATTATTTGAGATTCTCAAATCTCCTCATATGCACATATGTCTGTGAAAGACATCTTCATGTGCATACTACTATAGATGTCATTGGGACTATTCATTTGAATAAAGCCTTGCTGGAGTACAAGTGTTTCTTTGGTCCATGTGTCTTCTGAGTGTCATAATTTGTCTTTTCATCACAAGGTTGGATATTTTATTACGTTACTCAACAAAACAGAATGTTAGTGAGGTTGAAAAAGAAATGTTCTACTGTATTACATTTGGGGAAAAAATCAGACAGAACTGAGTCTATAGCTGTTATTTGTTGTTTAGTTGACTTAATTCGGTTTTCATATGGAAGACAGTTTGTACTGAAAAATGCTGATTTGCAAAAATCAAAATACTTCTGAGAATGTGCTGGGTTTTTAGTTGCCTTTTTTTTTAAAAAAAAAAAATAAATACAGGAATAAAGTGTTTCTTTTGGAAAGTCCCCTGGCTTCTTTACTGTATCAGCCTGAAAAAAATGGTCAACATAATCCCCAGGTCTCTCATAATCTCCCGCCCCAGAGAAGTAAATGGCCAGACAGCCCTGAAAGCATGCTTCAGGCTGTCCCTGAGCATGTGGATCTGAAGACCTTAAAGGACTTCCACAGACCCTCGTATAGAAATGCAAATTTGGAAGACCTATAAACACTGAATTCTATCAAGTCCATACTGTTGCAAGCCTTTTGGGGAGTTCTGATGTTTGGTTAGATTTCTGTGGAAGCTGGAAAGCACATTATGAAATCACCTTCAGTAAAGAATGAACAGCCTACCAAGTCTTGAATGAGCATTGTTTAATGATGAAGCTTAAATACAATCTAAACCAAACCCTTGTTAATTTATTGCCAGCTGTAAACCAAACTCAGATCTGCTTTTTTTTTAGCCAAACTTTCCGTTTTTTCAAACAAGATACAGAGAACTCTATGATCGCATGAAATCACAGATCTGGGAGAGGGAGATGGAACAAGCAAGAGGTAGGTCCAGGAAAAGCAGAGACCTTCCAAGGCAGTATATACAGTATTGTAAGAGGCCAAAGCTACTAATAAATATACGTAAAAAAAAAAAAGGGTTTTCAGGAGACAGAAAGTATGTTTGGGCAAAGTAACGAAGGATGAAGAAAACAAATTAAATAAGAATGATTTCAGAAAGGAGATTGGTAGATAAGACCCAGAAAAAGTGCCCCTAATATATTCCTATGAGCTGTGCAATACATGGGATATTATTATTTGTGGAAATGCATATAAAAGTAATCCAATGGGACACCACCTGTGTCAGATAAAAGCCAAACCACAACTAGTTCTGTTGCCTTAACAATTTGTGGACTGTTCCTTTAAGACTTGAGAGTCTCTGTATGAACTTTGGGAAATGGGATGAAGTTGCCACTATCATCTGTTAACATTTAAAACCAAAACGTCCTATGTCAGTTCTGGATTTGACTGGAACCTTAGATAACTTAAGACAAAAGTTAGATTTAATACTGTCAATAATCCTCTTCTTTGTATTAATAGATGCTTTTACAGCAGAATAAACAGGAAATGGCTCAACTAGAGAAGGAAAAGCTCTTCAAATTCAAACTTCTAATTTATTAGAAAAGGCTGAAAAATATCACGAATTACTATATGGCATTTGTTTGTGGGGGGTGTCCTTGTGTCTATTTCATCCTAACCTCCGCAAGAAAGGAATTTTTAATGAGTGACACTGATGGACCTGTAATATAGTGACAAATAATATTTTGTTTAATCAGTTGTGCACATTTTTCACTCCAGAGATATAACAGCTTTTTAAAGGAAAACAAAACAGCCTAGTCCTGACTATTTTCTAACTTGATCTTTTTCTTCTAGCAAAAGGAGTTCCAGGGAATTGGAGGACCCTGCAGTTTATTTTACTAAAAGTCTTTGCTAAATGGTGGCTCATTTCTGAACGTATACCACTCTTTCATAAATTACTGCAGGGTTATCAACTTGATTTGGCACTAAAAACTGGCATTAAGCATGAAGGATAAGGAAGTATTTCTCTAACTTTGCAACCTTTTGGGCAAGCAACTGTTTTCCAGGGTATTCCTGAACAACATATATATATATATCTGTTGCAAATCAGTTCTCCAATACTATCTGACATTTACTGTGCTTGTTAAATCAGCTTTTCATCGGGAGAACAAACAATCCAACTGAAAACAAGGAGCCAAAAAATAGCTTTTAGAAATTAAAACCAGTACACATCGTAACACTCTCCACTTAACTTGAAGGCCAATGGAGCTGTGGCAATTGATGAGCATAAACAACACCACATGAACAAGCTACTGGTGTTGCAGAATTGTCTGCTAGAGTTTCGGAGTTAGAGCACCTTTTGGAGTGAAAAACACACAGGCAAACCAGAAGTACCTTCTTCATTTTTTTTTTTGTTTCATTAAGTGCTAGGCCAGCTTAGAAAGGATAAGAGGGATGACCTATCTTGCTGAACTATCTGGGAATGCACTTAATGCGAGGCAGAAAGACCAAGCAGCAGCTGAGTGTTTTACAAAAAAAGAAAACAATGTGGTTTAAGTGTTTGGGTTCTTTATCTGTTGTCTTTTCTAATGTGAACAGTTGCAAACATTTAAATTGGTCTGCAGTTTTCTGACAGAAAGAAGATAAAAACACAAGTTTTCTAGACAAATTTCGACTGATATAGGCAACAGATACAATTTTTTGATAGCAGGTGAGCATGAAAGGGTCTGCTGCTTTGTCCAGCACAAAAATTATCCTTCATTTCCCCTTCTCAAACACTAAGGGGAAAGTCTAATGTTCTGGCCTCTGTGAGATAATGAAAATTTTTCAGTGGTACCACCACTGGCTCGGCTATACTGGAGGGAGCATGTCGTGTTAACATTACCCATCATAGAGTTAAAGATTCACAGCATCTGTCTGACAAATGGAAAGGTTTTTTGCCTACACTGGGCAAAAGGTTAAGACTGGACTGTTAGTCTGAATGGATTTCTATTTCCTTTCAGGCATGCTGTAGAGGTTTAACTACATATTGCAAACACAGCTTTCAAGAGCAAATCTTCTGGAAGAGACCTCTAAAATCTTATCTGTAGTGACTTTTTGATTTAAAAGTACTGTTGCTGCTGGCTGTATCAGTATTAACAGTTCTGGGAGCCTTGCTAAGATGACATTTTCAGCATGCAAAGTTAAGGGGCAGAGGTCAGAAAACATCCAGCAGAAATAGATAACTACTTCAACTACCAGTGATGGTATTTACAGAGTAAGAACCTGTATGGTAAATTTGTTATAGAGGTTGACGTATACCTACACTGTAAATGGCTATTATTTCAGATTTATGGAATGGAAGAGCACAGGGTTGATGATTCATATAATGACTAAATTCTAGAAGTACTAAATGTTGCTTCCCTGTCATAGATGTAGGATAAAATTAGTTGGTATTCCAAATTCAGCTAATAGTGGAAAATACAATATTAAATGACTAGCAACCTGGCTGGCAGCCTCTGTAAAGAGGTCAAAACCTGAATGATTAATGGCAGATGAGCTGTCCTTTCACTTGTTGAGTTTATTTTCAAGGTAGACTTAAAGAAGTTTGGACAGAAATGGTAGAAACTTACTTGTCATTTTCTACTCCTTCCCTGTGGAGAGAAACTTTTCTGTCTGGCACTTTCACAAACTCTCTTATATAAAAATCTCTTACAAAGCTGCAGTCCTGAGACATTCCTAACTTTTTGACATTGATAAAAGAAAACACTTTCTTAATTATTTATCCATATGCCAGAAATATGCAGAAAAGAACAGAATTATCCTTTCCCGTAGAGCCTTTTTTATTCCAGTGATCTAAAAAAAAAAGCATTTAATAAATAAATAAGAAGGGTTTTTCATCTGCTGGCACTGCAGTAAGTATATAGAAAAAGAAAGCACCTACTATGCCTTTCCCAATAGTTTTCATACATTAGATGTTAGACATCAGTGACAGGATGCTGCTGCCTGCTTGTCCAGGGACTCTGGGGTAATGCTTTTTTCTTTCATAATACTTTGCACTTCACTCTTTCTTTTCTTATAACTTCAGACATTAACTGGATATTGAAAAATCCAGATTAAATTTCATGATGTATTATGTCTTTGATACTTAAGATAAACCTGTTAAAGAGAACAGACAAATGTGAATTTTCCAAGTGCTAGTGTTCAGCTTCCGGCGCTCTGAGCATAAAACTGCTCTTGGAGACTCTCCCCTCTCTCTCTCTCTGCCTTCTTTTTCTCCTTCTTCTTGCAAGAACACAGTATGTTCTTCTAGGGCTAATCTACCTAAAATGTTATCAAATTTATTCTCACTATAACTGTTTCTGCCTATTATTTGTAACATCAGAGATATGTGACTGGTTTTTAATATATGGAAGTCATCTTTATTCATTTTAAATAAGTCCTTAACAATCCCTTTTGGATTTTCTCCCCTTCAAGCATTAGTGAAAGGGAAAGGAATAGAAAGACATTGTCATCACACTGCTCACAGAAATATTAAACTGCAGACCTGGGTGCAGACCAAGGTGGGTTTATCTGTGCTGCATCTGTTTTGAATTCTGCTTTTACTTATTCATTTGTTTGTTGCAGAGGGTTTTATTTTGTTTCTAAATCAATCTTAAAAGGAAAGTGCATTAAAATTTTACAGCAATTTCTCATTTAAAGAATCAACCTAGAGTTACAGACGTGATAATATAATCCTAAACTTGCTATGTCTTTATTATTTCTCAGAAAGTATTTATAAAGTTCAAACTATTATCTTAGGTGTAGAAACTTCATAATCTTACTGATTTTTGATAATAGACAGCAATGATCTTGCTTTGGGAGTTTAAAAAAAAAAAAAATCACCTTTTAATCTCAGGCTAATTAACACATATGAACCACCCCCCCAGGTAGAACCTCAATAAAAATAGGGCTCACTAAACTTTTCTACTTTGCTTGTGTTAAAACTGAAAATTATGACTTTAAGTTTGGCTTTATTCCTCATAATTACACATTCAAATTGAAATAAATGTTATATATGTCTGTGTGCAAATGTATACTGGTATGCACCAGATCCATATATACACGTATACAATACACTTCTGTCAGTAAAGACAAAACCATTCATTTCTGAATTTGAGAAACAGGTGTGTAACCAGCAGCCTACCTGCTCTGGTTATGCCATGATTCCCATAATCACAGTACTTCAACAGTTTCAAACAATAAATGTCTAAAGGTCATTAAAAAACTACCAAGATATATCTAAGTTAAAATATCTGAAAATAATCTATTTCCATTACTAGAAACACTTACCTTGAAATATTTATTGTCAAATATTTACTATTTTTAGAAATCATAGATACAACAGCAACTCAGAAACATAAAAATACAATTAAAGTACCTGACAGAAGTATCAGATTATACAGCTTATAAGATGCTTAGTACAACTAGAATGAATAAAAAAACACCACAGGATTTAAGTTAGTGCATAGGAAATCAATAAGGTACACATGATACTAAACAACATTATTTTGTACCTTGCATACTGGATGCAGGTAGGTCATTTAAGGAAAGTATCCAAAAGTGGTCAGGGGTGGGGTGGGGCGGGAAATACTTTCATTTTCTCAAAACTAGTATCTTTTCCACATTTTTTCCACATTGTGGGTACGAGATCTTCTTCACTAAGTTACAACCATGCATTTGTACATGATAAATAAGAAACACAAACCCTGTAAACTTCAGTGAAGAAAGTTCATTATCTGCTTCAGACGAGCATTATATTCAATGGACTAAATCCACTGTTGGTGTAATCTGAAGTTAATGATTTGCATTAGAGATTAATTTTCCTTACAGCTTCAAACTTCATCCGTTAAACTGGATGAAGTTTAAACAGGAGGCTGCTTGTTGAATAGATGCTTCCTACAATACGTGTAATGTGTTTGTGCAGTGGGTTGACCTTGTCTGGAGGCCAGGTGCCCACCAATCCCCTCCTGAGCAGGACAGGGGAGGAGAAAATGAGATGGAAAAAAACCTCATGGGTTGCGATAAAGGAAGTTTAATAAAGAAGAAACAAAGGCTGCGTGTGGAAGCAAAGGGAAACAAAAAGATTTATTCTCAACTTCCCATCAGCAGATGATGTCCAGCCACTTCCTGGGAAGCAGGGCCTCAGCACACATAGCAGTTGCTCCAGAAGACAAATGCTTTAATAACAAATGCAGCCTCCCCCGCTCCTTTCTCTCAGCTTCTATTGCTGAGCACAGTGTTATATGTTATATTGGTAACCCTGGGGCAGTTACCCTGGCTGTGTCCCCTCCCAACCTTTTGCTCCCCCGCAGCCTCCTGGCCTTTGCAGGGTGAGGTAGACAAGAGTTGGAGAGACAGCAAGCACTGCTCAGCAGTAGCCAAAACACTGGTGGGTTATAAACACCTTTCTAGCTATCAGTACACAGCACTCTGAGGGCTGCTATGGGGAAAATTAACTCCATCCCAGACAATACAGTTTATTTCATACCACTTTTTTTTTTATGAAACATTAGACATTCCCTTAAGATTGTGATCTCTGTGGTTTAAACTAGAGAATCAATGGAAATTGGTTGACACCTCTGGAGACTGGGTCTGTGCACAGTGATCTTTTTGTAGGCGTTAAAATATTCATTTGATGTCCCAAAACAAGTGAAAATGTTCAACAGGGAACAACTGTATTCAAGAAACCAATAGCACTCAATATATTCTCTAATAAGGGGGATTCAAAACTAGCATTTACCTCTTTCCACCTGCAAGCAATTCTATTAAAGATCTAGACTAGCATGAGAAGCTGAGCTAACAACATGCTACACCTTAATCTGAGACCTTTCCATTTCTGTACATCTCTCAATTGATCTTTTAAAACAGAAAGATGGTGAAGAAAACTTCTCTTGGTATTCAATTTTGTATTTCACTTTAGGGCACTTAGATAAGTTTACAGTTCACAGTATCGTGCCAATGATCAGTTTTAGCACCTTGTTTTATTGTGGGTTTTGCTCGTTTGTCAAAGTTTCTGCTGTGTTCTCCTCTTTGGTTTTGGGTTTGTTTTATTAGATTTATTTATTTAGAAAGCCTCGAAATTTCATTGTTTTTTGTACTATTTATATCTATGGATAGATAAGATCTCTGAGTTTAGTGTTTGTATTTTTGAGTAGTATTTCAAGACTTTGAAGTTAAACTGTTATCAGCTGGAGAAAAAAAAAATAATTTCTGAATGCTCCATAAAGTGAAATGAAAACTCAGAAAGCAGATCTATTGAAGTTCTTTTGTCTTGATTTGTAGCATGAGATCAATAAAAAGTTAACTTAGATGTTAAATTTAAAATAAATTCAATTTAAAAGAAATGTTTAAACTGCTTATTTTTAAAAGTGTGAAAATAAAGCATTTTGGTATTATCAAAAATGCTTCGTTGATCTTCTCACGAGAAGAATTTCCAGTAAAATTTATCCGAGTTCGTAAATTTTCAATTTTGTGAATTCTGGAGCTTGTAACTCTTTCCCCTGCATTTTCTATGCTTTTCATGTTTTAATGATAGGTGAGTCGTGGAAATGCATCAGCAGATTCAGTCTGAGTCTTCTTATAAGAGTCTATAAAAACCTTGGTCTAAGCTAATGTCAAAACTTTTTGACAAAGTAGACAAGTGGTAGTGGGAATATTGACACGGGTAGATTTCTATGAACTGAATTTTCAAGCCCTTATAATGGTGCAAAGGACATATAAAAGGTTATCATTCAGCTTTTGTTCTACATAAACTTTGTATTCACATCGTAAAATGATGTAAAGGATAATACATGAAAATAAACAATACAAAGAAAATATGAATTCTGTTATGCTTGGATAGATACCTATTTTATTCCCCTAATTTAGAGTCAAATGTAGGACCACACATTTTACTTTCATGTAAATATGCAGACATCATTTTAATTCCTGTAAACAAAAGTGAACTTAAGCTTTGAACTTTAGACATCACAAGTTCTTTCCACAAATGTTGGTTAAGAACAGCTGAATAGTGTATTTCTGGACACCACTTCTGTTCACTAGTCAAGTACTTAAAAATAAGAACCTGAAAGACAGTTTGAAAATGTTTGTTAAGTATTAGGTTAACTTATTCTTGGAACAATTTAGTCTTGTAGACTACCGCTATTTTTTTCTTATTCTGTGTTTTTTGATTCCAAACAGGCATGAAACATGGGATTTGTCTTGTCTAATTTCAAATGTCTGAAAGATTGTCTCAGTCTAAGCTAGTTGAATAAACTCTATTGAGAGAACTAGACATTGTAGGCAGACAATTTGTCTAAGCTGTCTTAGATGCTTATCTTCAATGAGATGAATTACTCCCTGAAGGTGCTTATTTCTCTCCATTGACTATAAAGGAAAACCAGATGACTAGTTTAGATGACAACTTTTAGTTGTCTGATGTTTACTGAGGTGGATCCTACACAAAGTGCCCAGAAGTATTCTGCTTTATGAGGCACTGAAGCATTACTGCTTTGAATATCAGATTTCCAACAAAAATAGTCTACGTTTCCTGAGACAGACCTACCTCCTTCTGCAGTCCTTCAAAGCTGATTTAGAAATGTTTAGAATTAAAAGAAAATTATTAATGGCTTCGTACAAGAGGAGAATTTCACCTGAATTTTTAGATTCAGTGTTCTAAAACCATATTGTAGAGGCTGAAATAAGTTTAAAAAGTGTAAATAGAAATAAAATGCAAAGATTATACGAATACTGTCATATTTTCTTGATGAGGTTTTGTATGACTGACTATAAAGGAACAATTATATTCTGGATATTGGCAGTCAGATATGGAGACTTTAATTTTGTTATGTGAATAATTTCAGATAAAGTTCATAGTTATTAAAATACATTATTACCTGTAGACAGCTCCTTCATAATGAAATTGGTGTCTATCCATTTCTTAACAGAAAAATATTCATCTTATTTTAAAAAGTCGTTACAATTGGTACTAAATATCCCTTTTTCATTAAATCTTTCCAAAGTGGAGATCACCATGGTAGGAAGATACAATACAAGACAAATACATTTGTTCCAGGACAAGTTGAGATGTTCTGACATATCCTTAAGACACCTGGAGTTAGTGATGCACCTTTGCCAGAATGAAAGGAAAAGAAATAAAGAATACAAAAAGCCATCATGCCATCTCAACCACTGTACTTTTCATAGACACGGACTCAATTCCTCTCTTCAAGCATAGGCAGTTTCTCGTTAATAGCATGTAAATACAGTAAATGCAGCTGCTAATGTGTTATTCTTTAGTCATTTGTTGCAGCTGATTAAGGAGAGAAATGTAAAAGGTTAATTTTCTAATTACATACTCCCCCGAGGTAAATTATGCATGTTATCACATCCATTGACACTCTATAATGGGCACTTCTTATTGCCGAGCGATTTTCTGTGAAACTGCGTATCTTCATACAGTTTATTTTTAGTAAGCAAGAAGATGGAGGGAAGGAAAAAAGAATATCCATCCTATCAAATTTTCTTAACTCTTTCTGGAAAGCTTGCTAACAGGATATTAAAGCTTGCGAAGAAAATCTCTTCTCCCTTTCTTCTCACATCTCACTTCTAAATTCCATAAAACTCTAATAAATTGAAGAGAAAGCAATGAGACTGGGCTAAAAGATGTACTAGCGTTGGAGGGCTCTCAGTAAAAGTTTTGAAAAGCAGCTGCATGTGAAATTCATGTTAAACAAGAATTTCCTTCGGACATGAATGCAGTGTTTTCCAGGAAAGAGCTACCTGAACTCACCAACTATAAGACCCTTTAGTTACCAGCCAGGTGCTGACCCCACCTAATCTGAAAGTTGGTTTTTAGGCTCCTTGTGTTTTCTGAATAAGGGTCAACGCATTCAGCTGTGTAGTCCTGAAAAACATCAAGTGCATTTTGCTAGTTTACCTACCATGACTGTCTATTGCTATCTCAAAGAGCAGAACAGAAAAGCAGCATGGATACAGGTGATCATCGATCCTTTAACATGATAGCCTTATCTTAGTCTAAAACCAGACAGTTTTTAATTGATATATTTGTCATTTATTAAAGATAATAAATTGAACAGTGGGAGAAACAAGCCAAGAAAGGGAGAAAGATGAAATAAAAACAGATGAGGATGTTTCCCCTAGTATTTTTCCCTATCCCCAATATATATGTTAAGAGTAGAGCAGGGGAGTGTTCTGCTATATGACTTTCATATCATTTGAGTCAAATTCAGTCATGACTCCACTGTAATCAGAAGTACTACATCAAGGTACTGTGTCCCTTCCTTTTTAATGGGATATGCAGGTAAGGTTTCTGATTTACACTGTCTTATGCAAGAAAAATTGTTACATGGAAATACCTCAACTAGATTCAATATTTTGATAGTTATTAAGTAACTGCAGCTAACACACAGATCTGCTTATAAAAAATGAAAGATCTAAAACATGGCAAAACAAAATAGGAATAAAAATTACTCAGAAATCATTCTATTTCAAGACTTGTTATGCATTATATAACACTGATATATGTATGAATGTATAATTATAATTTTTGTCAAAAAAGGTTTTTCAGGACAAAACTCTTTCAATAGATACTTTCAACTCTCTCTAGTGAGCATATTAGCATAAACTAGAAATTTATTTAATGATCATGTGATCTAAAGTTGTGTTGTG
This sequence comes from Strix uralensis, assembly GCF_047716275.1. Taxonomy (NCBI): domain Eukaryota; kingdom Metazoa; phylum Chordata; class Aves; order Strigiformes; family Strigidae; genus Strix; species Strix uralensis. The sequence goes on along the minus strand of NC_134000.1, from coordinate 4,841,212 downwards.
CTAAAAACTTACTAAACAAGATCCAGAGGACTGAGAGTAATGCAAAACTTTAAACTGGCAGATTAGACAGAGAGGAAAGCTGGGAAGGAACTTTGAATTAGTTGAGTTCATGGCCTTGTTTCATTCCCACTGACAATAATCCATTTTTCATGTGGCACTGGCACACTAGTAGTTCTTTTCTCCTTCCCAGCCTCTAATACAAAGAGGGTTTATGGCCCTTTACTGCTATGTAACCTTTGTATCTCTTCAAACTTTTTATCACTATTAACTTTGTCTGGTGGAGACTGTTCTACATCTAGTCCCATGAATTTAAAGCAGAATAAACAAAGCATTTTGTGTGTCTGAATTGTAGTTACAATTAATGGATACACAGAGTTCTACTGAAACTCAATTGAGTTATGCTCAGTAACACCCATAAAATATTCAGCCCTTCCATACTTTCAACATCAGGCTAAATCTCTGTTCTTTCTCTTATTTTCCTCTTTCTCTCTCTCTCTTCAAAAAGAATAATTTCCAAAGTTTCATATAATTTGTTTCTCCCATGTCAATTTACCGTAACTGTTTATTACAGAAACAAATTACTTTCCAACTTTTGGTGTTATAGCTCATGAAAATCATGAAAACCACTTAAAATCCTTGAAAGGCTTCAATGTTTGTTTCAACTTATTCTTCAGACTCATAGTTGAGTCCGAAGCACTCCACCTACTTTCAGTTTTGCATCTTCCTTCTATCAGATGTTTCCTAAATATAGAATTGCTGGCAGGAATCTCACGGCAAAAAGTCCAGTATGTCTTTAAATATAATGGAGATGTTCTTTGCTTTAGCTCTGCCAAGTGGCTGATTGCTGGCAGCTGAATCAAGGGACAGATGGCCATCCAGCTCTATCTGCACCCTATTGAGATGAACAAGTGACAATCTGCAAAAAACTCTAAACTAATTTAAACTGGTTTAACCTCAGGAAACCCAAGAGTCTCTTAGGTTTCTTTGGTGATGTGTAGACAGATTTTGTGTTTTTTCATGCAGTGCTCTTTGGCATAAAGATCTCAGTGCCCTCACAGAAGTGTACCCATTATGCCCCAAGCACAAAGATACCAGAACTGCCTGTGAAAACGATGCAAGGGCATTCTGGTTATTGACATGCAAGTGATATTGAGCACCATACACTGTTTGAGAAATCATCCACCTAAGGGCCCTTCACCAAGCACATCTTTTTAAGATAGCATGATATTTTCTCAGGCCGTATATGCCTAGGCACTTTAGCAAAAGGGAGGGAAGCAGAAGACCAAGGGGTGACTGAAAGAAAACCCAGTAATGTCAGTGAGGTTAGGTGGATCAAGTTTGAACTCAGAATGATTTAACAAACAAATTCTAACAATTATGTTACTATGCTCTTATGCTGATGCAGGTGGCTCTGCAAAATACTTGGCAGTAGATCAGATTTTTTTCCATTATTATTCTTTCTTTATTCTGTTGCATCATGTATTTTTTCAATATTCTTTTCTTTGAAATTAGATAGAAGATACTGGAGGCAAAAACATCGTATAAGTTCAGCAAGTTCTTTCCTATGTGCATCTTTTTAGGCTATGGTTCCACAGTTATTAATACTAGTTTTCTACATGCTGTATTGCCCAGCAGGATCTGTATCAGATGGAGAGATATGACTGCATTTATGTTTAATTAGCCAAAGCACATAATAAGGATTTCCTGCTGACATTATGCTTTCAAACTAACTTTATATTTACATAAGGGAACATTTAACACAAAACATGCTGGGTTTTTTAACAAATCTGAATTAGCAAAGAAAACATACCCAAGTTCTGCACTAATGTCCGCGACATTCTTATTCTAGACTTAGTATCCCTAAATTTGGATTAATTGTATCTTTGAACCACATTATCAAACTTCCTTTGCCTTATTGTTAGGAAGAGCAGAGGTCATCTTGACTGGGTAGTGCAGAACAAACTAGAATGTTCATTTGCCCAACTTTGCCTGAAACTAATTTTGGAAACTTCTAATGAAAATTAAATCCTTACTGTTTCATCAGCTGTGGTGAGTGGAAGAAAATAAAAGGTTTCCTGAAGGGTATCAAATTAAACCCCCTTATGTTAAGGGACTGTATGATAGCTCAAATCTTATAGCACCTTAAGAAGGATCTTGATGAAGTCTCTTAAAAATCAAATGAAGCTACAAATCCCTTATATGTGGAGACAGATGTATCCTTACCGTGATTTGTAGCCCTGCATGCCCCCGTGATGAGTGTGTTTGGTTTTATACTTCTGTGGAAATAAAAGAGTGGATGAAAAACAAGCAAAGGAAAAGGCACACAAACAAACTTCTATTTTTTTCCCCTGGAGGGGACCTGAAACCTGCTTGACATGTAGAACCACGATCAAAAGTTTGGAAAAAAGTTTTAGATCACTGACAATCTCTATCTCAGAAACGAAATATTGGTTCTATTAAGACCCATAAGAGATTTGCTGCAGACTATATGCATATCTACCTATCTAGAGACTGTACTTTCTTATTAAATATACCTGCCACCAGCAAAAACCACCATTAGCCATGTTACCTAAAATAAAGACTCTTGAAACCAAAATTAGTTTAGAGAGGAGATACTGCTTTATTCTGTGCAGGGTGTTAGGTGGAAAACATCCACAAATAAAGCACACCACACAAAATAACTTCAAAGTATTTATACACTCCAAACTACATGATTAGTATTTACTATAATGATTACTGGTTACTTACTTATCACCTCTATCCCTCATTGGTTAGTAACATGCTTGCTCCAATTTAAAGTTACAGTCATTTTTTAATTCTCTGCGCAAGCTCAAAGGGTGAGGGTCTTTATTCGGGCAGGGGTCTTTGAAGGTGTGATTTTTTTACTATTATAATGAGGATAGTTCTTTCAAAGGACACTCTAATCTCTAATTTACGATAATTGATTTACGTTAAAACAATTTTAACAAGCTTCCATATTCCAGGATGTTTCTCTTCTTCGAGGATGGTAGCTCCTGATTAAAAGTTCTTTTCTAATTATTGTTAACAGTGTGAAGAACACACTGACCTAGCTGATGTGTCCAGTCTTTCCTTGTGTTTGATGAGAAATATTTGTATGGACAATAATATGTACTCTGTGTTCCTGGGTGCGATGAGAAACAGTTGTGTGGCCTACAATTCCCCAGTAAATAATACATTCTTTCCCGTGGATAGCAATCACATAAAATTTAACCAACTCTGAACAAGACATCTTGTTCAGGGTAACAGCCATACTACTGGCCTTTTTAAATGTCTATAGAGAATTTATTCATACATTGGTTTATCAATAAGATATTAGTACAGAAAAATCTACTTAATACTTGTAGGTTGCACTGTGAGAAGTTGTTAGTATTGGGAATTTCAATTAGTGCGGTTGAACATTTTATGAATACAGCTAAGAAAAAGAACAGTTCATCATCATTGCAGAAAACCACTTGGAATAAAAAAATCACTTAAGGTTTTCTCAATATACTTTCACAGAATCAGAATCACAGAATCATCTAGGTTGGAAAAGACCTTGAAGATCATCCAGTCCAACCATTAACCTCACACTGACAGTTCTCAACTCCACCAGATCCCTCAGCGCTATGTCAACCCGACTCTTAAAACCCTCCAGGGATGGAGACTCCCCCCCTGCCCTGGGCAGCCCATTCCAACGCCCAACAACCCCTTCTGCAAAGAAATACTTCCTAATATCCAGTCTAAACCTTCCCTGGTGCAACTTGAGGCCATTCCCTCTTGTCCTATTGTTTGTTACTTGGTTAAAGAGACACATCCCCAGTTATCTGCACCCTCCTTTCAGGTAGTTGTAGAGGGCGATGAGGTCTCCCCTCAGCCTCCTCTTCTCCAAACTAAACAACCCCAGTTCCCTCAGTCGCTCCTCATAAGACATGTACTCCAGAACACTCCAGTTTGTCCTTGAACAGACTTGATCATCAGTTGAATTGCAACCTGTTGCTGACAATCATCATTAGAACAAATAAAACCACAGGAAAATACATCTGAATGCAAGAAAAAACATTTTTACTGTCAGGGTGGTTGAGCACTGGAAAAGGTTGTCCAGGGAGTTTGTGGACTCTCCATCCCTGAAGACACTCAGAACTCGACTGGAAACAGTCTTTGGCAACCTGCTGTATCTGACCCTGCTTGAGCATGGGGATAGACAAGATGAACTCAGGAGGTCCCCTCCCACCTCAATCATTCTGTGATTAGTAACAAATCATGACTTTTTCATGGTTAGTTACACAGCTGAAAAGGAGTAATAATTGAACAAAAGAAATGTGGAACAATATTGTGTAATCCTTCAGCACCGAAGTCTCCCTTCGAAGTTGCTAGCAGAGTGAGTGTGTTAGCATTTTAGATTAGGGACAGGACTTCTAATGTTGCTCAAATAAATGTTTAAGGTACACAGATGGATACAGATAGCAAAAGTATTTACAGTCAAATAATTCTGATAAAGAAAGACATATCAAATATTTTGTGCCTTCAGTTTGTGCTCATCCAAGCATTAAAGTGAAAAAGTAGAATGAAATTGTAAAAGTCTTAAGTCTTTCAAGTGTGTCAAGTGAAATGGTTAGATTTTGACTGGTGTTCAAATTACTTAAATATTGTTTTAAAACCTTCAAATTTGATTGACTTGCCTTCTAATTAGAAAGTGTTGGAACTGTAAGTAAAACTTCTATGAGATGTTTTTCTGGGTTTTGTTCTTGATGCAAACATGTATTTAGATTTTAAGTAACAAATGATGGTTTAAATACAATTTTCCCTGAAATATTGAGTTTGTGTAATACTACCATCAACAACTTTACCATAATTGTCAGCAAAACTGAAATACTCATTATTTACGTAGCTTTAGGATACACTGGAATGTTATGGGTCCTCTGGCAAATGCTATGATGAGTTAATTGATGATTTGCAAGGAAATGATTCATGTTAAGCTTTCATTTCAGTTATAACAATAGTGTAAGAGATTACATTAGTATTGCTGCTAAACAATGGATAAATGCCATGTTTAGCATTGTGTGCAAGCCTGTTCAGAGTAATTAATAGGTGTGAATTGTTGTTTGCTGGGATAAACCTCCCACAGTGTAGCCCTTTTGTTGGCTGCAGGCTGCTTTCCTGCTGTATTACTGCTTCTAAATGAGTCAATCTCTCTTTAATGTAGGATTTTACATATGTTAATTCTTTGACATTTATTTTTAAAGTAGTTGAGGCAACAACAGTGAATCTCTTCAAAAAGCCTTTATTTTTGCAACCGTCTGATTACCTTGCACCACTCCAACCTGTTTTATGTTTCTCTTTTCAGCAGGATCTGATTCAAGTAAAAGGAACTACTGTAGTAACTTGTAGGAGCGTCAGTCTGACTACTCAACTATAAGACCAAAGCCTCTTCTGTGGCTTAGAGAATCATAAATCTGCTGCACTGGGTTTTTTACCCACAATTATATAAAAGTACAGAGAGTACAGACAAGCCTATGGGCTACTGTATCTATGGGATCTGGCAGCTCTGAAATGAAATTTTTAATTTTGGCTTTGAAATTCTCATACATCCTTGCAAATTCCAACTGAGGTCAACTGTAAAGACATAAAAGACATCCTGAGTTGTAAGATGTTTGGGGGTTTATGAAGTCAAATAAAAAAACCCCAAATCTTTTGCAGCTTTGTCATGAATTACTATTTCTCTGTCAATAGACTGTATATGAATTCTATCCAGGGATTTCTTTATATAAATCTCTGATTAAAACTTGTCCATAATTTTTTTCTACTGTTGTGTTCTAAATTTAGTTGAGGAATGACAGGTCCAGATATAGAAATCAGATGAACTAATATCTTTTCCTCATGCCTCTAATACAGATAATTGTTGTGTTACAGAATTGCTTAAAATAGTTTTACATTTTATAGTGACTTCATAAGAAAAATTATAATGTCGTCCTAGCTGATTCTGTTTTTTTCAGTTTATACAACCAAGGTGGCAAATGACTTCAGTTATTATAAAAATAAATCCTTTACCACATATCTCTTGCCTTCCTTGTTAAAATAGGTCTGAGCACTTCTAGAGGTTATATTTCATATATTTAGAGCCAGAGAAACAGTTAGTTTGATCTCTTGTATAGCATCAAAAATTTTAACCACAGAGAAGAAAAGTTGGCCTAACTAGAAGATGTGTGTAACCTTCAAACTTCTTTTAATGAGGCCTTGGGACAAGCACTTATCCTTGCACTTTCTGACTCTTTGTGCTGATGGCTTTTTCTGCCACCTTGAAAATCCAGTTTGGAACTTACAAGTACAGATAAATTATACTGTTTGGGTTTTTTTTCCCCTCCAAGCCACTCTAACACCAGTAATTTAATGTGGCTGAAAGCATGATGGTTTTGCTGATGCGTGGGCATATCCCAGGGTACCTGCTTTCCACTGGTATCTCTCACACCCATGAAATATTGTTTTCTCAGTTTTAAAGTGTGTATGGACTTTCTGTACTCTAGTATAGTTAAAAGGCTTATTCCTTTCTCTTTTCTCTTCTTGCAAGACAGTTAAAATGTTGATCTAAATGAGGTCAAAAGTATTCATTTGGGGTGTTGAATTCCTCTTAAAAGAGAAAATTCTGCCTAGAAAGAAGCGTTTGGTTTGTTTAGTCAGACTGGAGTGTAATTGTATTGTTGGACTGTTCAAATATTGGATAATACAGAATCTAATTAAAAAATGCATATGGTATCTCTTTCCTCGCCTCCTCCAGCCCAGACAGAGTTCAGTGTAGTAACTAACAATATTCTTTAGTTTATTCCTAACTCCATCTCACAGAAATTCATCAATATTTCTCTGAATTCTGCAAGGAATTATTCCTTATATTGCATTTCAGTGTTTAGAAGATTAACACACTATCCCAGCAATTCCACACTTGCACTGGTAGACTTGCATTATGAAGAGAAAAGGGCTGCTTGTTACTTTACACAGTTGAGATCTCTAGCAATCCACTGAGTTTGGAAAACAGAATGCAACAATTCTGTCTGCAGCAGTTACCAAAACTCTACAGCTATTGGGTAAACTGCTCGGCTTGTCACTTGCCTTCTGGCTCCTTTCTGGCCCTGCTCTGTACTGCTGTCCCAGAAGTGGGGCCATGCTCTATGGCTGGCTCCTTACCGGGGGACTGGAGGCAGAGATGGATGTTCTCCATCCTACCTCCTCTGCTGGCAGTGACCCCACACCTCTTCTCTCTTCTCTTCTCTTCTCTTCTCTTCTCTTCTCTTCTCTTCTCTTCTCTTCTCTTCTCTTCTCTTCTCTTCTCTTCTCTTCTCTTCTCTTCTCTTCTCTTCTCTTCTCTTCTCTTCTCTTCTCTTCTCTTCTCTTCTCTTCTCTTCTCTTCTCTTCTCTTCTCTTCTCTTCTCTTCTCTTCTCTTCTCTTCTCTTCTCTTCTCTTCTCTTCTCTTCTCTTCTCTTCTCTTCTCTTCTCTTCTCTTCTCTTCTCTTCTTTCTCCTCTCTTCTCCTCTCTTCTCTTCTCTTCTCCTCTCTTCTCCTCTCTTCTCCTCCCTTCCCTTCCCTTCCCTTCCCTTCCCTTCCCTTCCCTTCCCTTCCCTTCCCTTCCCTTCCCTTCCCTTCCCTTCCCTTCCCTTCCCTTCCCTTCCCTTCCCTTCCCTTCCCTTCCCTTCCCTTCCCTTCCCTTCCCTTCCCTTCCCTTCCCTTCCCTTCCCTTCCCTTCCCTTCCCTTCCCTTCCCTTCCCTTCCCTTCCCTTCCCTTCCCTTCCCTTCCCTTCCCTTCCCTTCCCTTCCCTGCCCTGCCCTGCCCTGCCCTGCCCTGCCCTGCCCTGCCCTGCCCTGCCCTGCCCTGCCCTTCCCGTCCCTGCCCTGCCCTGCCCTGCCCTGTGACTCTGGCCTGTCTGCTTAAGTTTTCCCTCAGTAGACTAAAAGATAGGTTAGTATTCGTTAATTAAAAGTAGCAAATCTTAATCAATGTACTACATTCTTGCTCTCTGCACTCTTCAAGCTATCAACCAGTGCTGGAGGCAGAAACTGAAGGGATACTCATCTGACTTCAGGATTTTGGCAATTTCTGGATTCTACGTTTTTTAATATGGCTATCAGGTATCATGCTGATGAGTTGATTAAAGAGAAAATCTACTAAAATCCCTTGGCATTAGACAGAAATCTTTACTTTTCATCAAACAGCTTTATTAATTGGGCACTGTGATATAAAGTCCTTATCCATAACACTATGGAGAGCTCAACATGTGGCAGATGTTACATATGCATTCCTCACCTTCTTAAATTGATCCTCGTTACTTGTTCCAAATAAGAATATCCAGTGCAGTCTAGTCACTGTTCATCTGTGACTTCTGTATGCTAATATGGCTTTTGGAGGAAAGACTCTCCTTGATACCCACTGAAATGCCTTCATTATAAGTTTGAGAACATACTTTATGCCTTTTGCCATCTTTCTGTAAAGAGAAAGAAAACTTAATTGCATTCTGTGTCTCTTCTTGAATAAATATACTCCATAATCAGCTACCCACACTTTCTTTAAGGCAAAATGTTTTGAACCTTTGAAGAGCTTTCATACTGAAGAGATTTTCTAATCCCTTGGCAAGTTCTATCATTTGAAGAATTTGAATATATATATATAGTGACTGACACTGGACAAAGCTTGTATAAATATGCCTTTACTCAACATAAAGATTATGGATGTAGATTTATTACTGTCTCCTTTATTTAGGTTTAATTAGCCTCACACTTAATAACAGTCCATATATTTTTCAGACAACGTTCATGTGTTGATAATTTACAAAAGCTGTATTTTCTGGATAGAAAAAAACAGGAGAGCGAGCTGTCAGAAGTATGTTCCCCCTCTTCTTTTTCACTTACCTTACTCTTTTGACCCCTTACTTTGACTGTTTATAAATATACATATTATATTCCAACTACTGCAGAAGAGATTTATCAATAATGGCTGATATGTTAAAAGTATTCAATTGAGATTAATCCATGTATTGGTTGGGATCACCATGAGAAAATATTTTATGAAATTATTTCACTATGGATCAGCAGTAGTCAAAACCATACTGAATATTCCAAAATATTTAGGCAATGAATAATTTACTCATTAGAATTTTTTTACAGTTCCATGATCTGTTTTGGGTAATTAACATCATTAAGAAAAAATTGCCATGAGAAATACAGAATAGACAGATTAGATAGAAATACAGAATAAATAAATATTTCCATATTTATTGAAACTTCAGAATAGAGTGCTTTTCCATTTATTTGTGTATTGATAGCATAGCTGATAAACACTTTGCTGTTTTTTTAGATTTTGAAAGGGAAAATATGTTTGTGTGTGTGTGTTGGGAGAGGGATCCTCTTTGTTACATGCGCAAAGAATACATCCTGCATAATAAAAGTACTGTCATTAAGCAAAAATATCTTGCATTTCATTGTCATCATATTACATTATCAACATACACCACTTAATTTTAAATCTCATTCTCCATTTTTATTCTCATTTCCTGGTCCTGTTTAAATCCCACTGTACTCTGGAAGATGCTGCCAAATACAGTCATAAAAAGTGAAAAGGGAGAGAGCAATTTTATCTTTCATAAAGACTCTTTTCCCAATATTTGATAATGTCCTTTTTATCCATCATAATACATAGCTACTAAGACTGGACACATCTATTGGCAAGTGGTTAATAGCTGAATTTAGAATATGATATTCAAGGAGAGTGGAAATATGCTGGCTGGAATGTATCTCTGTAAAGATTGAAAATCCTTTGGAGAATCTCAGTAAGTTACCAGCTTGTCATATTTGTAAATAAACAGAATTATTTTTATAATAATTCAGCAGTGTGTGACATTTATTTTAGCTGGAGATCTAAGGAACAGCTTTAGGGCTGAGCAGTGACTATATAAATATAAACACTGAGACAAACAGGCAGATTTCCTCTCTATATCATAAGAGCACATGTTGTATCACTGCCAAACTAGCAAGCTTTATATACAAGAGAATGTCCTTTTTTTTCCTTTTCTCTTAAAAAAAAAAAAAAAAAGCAATGACCTTATGAGCCTCTGGCATTCTCTCTCCTTTGATGAAGAGATGTTTCCTAGCTGGACTGCACAGAGAAAGGTTTTATGAATAATTGCGTGGCACACCTATTCTTTAAAGCTGCCATGTTGCACTGGGGTAATCAAGTGTCCCATTTCAACCCAGTTTGATTTATTGGGACAAGCAGTATTATTAATTGTAGGAAGAAAAATATAATATTTCCCAGTATTTTGAATGTAAATCAATTTAATTTTATAATGTATTTTGAATGACATTTTGGGTTGGAGCAGTTATTTATTTTCTGTTTTACGGCAGGGATGTGCTCTCCAACAAATTTGTATTTCAGACATTGAGTCCTGTAAGCATTACTGAGTACTGTGGAAAAACTCTGATCTCGGTCCTGCTGCTGGATCAGTGTATTTTTTGGACCTGGCAGAGCCAAACTGAGCTTGAGTAAATTCTGACTGAGGCATGACCTGTTTCTACTGTAGGGTTGATTTTATGACTACTGTTTATTAAAATATTAATATAAGTTTTCAGAAACACAGCTGGCTTTTGCTGCACGCCATAGCCATGTCAGTGTCTTGAAAACTGGGTAGAGGAGTGTATGTGTTTGACATAAAGTGAGTGGTGATAAAAATAAGGGGAAAGTAGTCTAGGTGCCGCATCTTTCGTGAATCAGTTCAGAGTATACTTCATCCAGAGTGGAGGCACTTAGCAGGTTCTCTGAAACACCCCATAAGTGACTCTTATCTAGCTGTAGGAATTGCTCCAGGCACATTAGCTTCCCAGGCTTAGTGCTACAAATACCTTGTCAAGGCACGTAAATACCTTTAGCATTATAATATCAAAAAATGTTAGTCTTATAAGAGAACCCTCAGGGCAACAAAGCTTGAAAATAAAATAAAAATGGGAAGTCAGCTCTAGAATTGGAAGATCAAAATCAACAGTAATGGACCCGTGGAGCTCAGAACAGAATTGGTTTATCGCTCTTCCTCAGTCTTCTCTTTTTCTTCCAGAATGCTTACTGGTGTATGTTTCATGAAAAGCTCTAGTAGTCAGATGCAGTCAATGATGGGAGTCTGTATGTGACAATGGGCCACCATAGAGCTTCTTTCTTGGGCAGGTTTATTGGTTTATTGACTCAGGACTTACTTGACTTCTTACATAGGGACAAGTGATTCTTAGAATGGCTGAAGAACTATGCTCTAGTCATATCTAGAAGTGTTCTCTAACAAACAAGCTATCAGATATGAAACAAGATGTTTATCCCAGGCCTAGAGACATACATTTCTAAGCAGTATCCTGCAGCCAATCCACTCCATTCCTATGTAGATCCTAAGGACAATCTTAAGAGGAATAACTGAGTTGTGATACCAAGTAGAAAGATTTAACACATGACCAAATTTCTGATAGTACCAGCCACTGGAAAGGAGACAAAATCCTGAGAGTTTGCAGTAGTCTCCAACCTGTGGTTCGGGAAACTATTTTTCCATAGGAGTCAGTGAGCTGAGCTCAGAACAGTAAAGCAGTATCTGTACAAAAAATTAATTACAGAGCAACCTTCCTTGCTGTTCAGGCCATAATTCCTACATACTTATTGGAACAAAAAATTAGTGGAAGATTGATTCTGGTGATGTATGAGTTAAATAGGTACCCTTTTTTTGGTGTGATTATAGCACTGATCAAGAATGTAGGACTGCTAGTGCAAGGCAAAGAAACTGTTTTACAAACTGTTTTATGTTTACCATATCCAGGCAGCAGCTAGCTACAGGGCAAAAATATCATCAGCATTAAATCTTCAGAATTTACCAGAGTGACTGGCAAACCAAGACCTTGCTACTACCAGAAAACACAGTTTTGAGTAGTCAACTGAACTGCTGTTGTACATCAAAAATACGGGCTTTTTATTTGCACTTTTTTAATTGCTGTGTAGCCAAACCAGAGGCCTGTGACATCTATCAATTATAAGTTCACTAAGCAGGATATAATTAATATTAATGTGCCTTGAACTGAAATATAATTATACTAAAGTAATGTTGTTAACAACAGTATATAAGTACTTCACAAGACTGTCATAACATAGCCAGACACAATGGATAAATGTTTTAAGTAAGCATATGAGCAGTGTGACTACCATCAAGTGTGAATCATCAAGGACCACATATCAGGTCATACAGTATTCTATGCTCACAACTAATTTAGCATATAAATGTTTTGTAATGAATTAATTTAGTAAATTTTGTTTTAAAATATAATACTCTTGATGTATCAGTCCTCTACATTTCCATCACGGTGATATCTAATTCCCTGATACATACATTATTTAATTTACATTTGCTTGCAACAGAATGTTGAGAGACATTCTCTGCTTCCTGTTTAAGCCACGGAACAACATTAACCAGTTATCCTTATTTTCACACCGAGTCATTAATGTGAACACAACCTAGAGCCGTGCCTTTTGGCCTGGCCTTCCCATTTCATTATCGGTGGCATTTCTCCTCCGGAATGGCAGATGGATATTTCCTTCCCTTGCAGTAACATGGTCAACTAAAATAATAGGTTCCACCAAAGGCAGAAAAGTGCAACACAAATGGTAGTCTGTTTTCTATCCAACAGTGTGATGATGATAATAGGAAAGATAGAAAAAATTGTTAACTAGTAACTATTCAGTCAGAGACTGTCTAGGTCAGGATAGTGTGCTGCTAGATTTCTTTAAGAAAAGCTACCTTTGAGAAAATGAAGGGCTTTTATTTCTGTTAGTGACAACTGTACATGGTAAGGAAGATTACTGTTCCTTGCCTCTCTGTGTTAGCAGCCATGAATGATCACATAGCATGAAGACCAATAAATAGGAAAGTGGCTATTTTGTAAACACTAGGGATGTGGAACACTCTCCCTCTACAGCTGCAACTGTTTGAAAAATGTCTTTAATAAAGCCTCACACATTTTTAAACTGATTAGTATTTTAAGGCACAACTCAACAGCAAAGGTCCAAATCACAGAGCATAGTGGGAGGTTATACGTTCAGCTTCTTAACTAAGTCATCAATCGCTTTAGAAGAGTTGTTGGAAGGCTGTGTAAAACTAGAATGCAGTATGTTTTGTGCCTCTTTGTCTTCCTACAAAATACATGTATGCCTTTGTGTATCTCATTACCTGCTCCCGAACAGAACGACCATCCCATCAAACACATTTTACCACGTGCTTCCTTATAACCACAGTTTATTGACACTTTAAGCTTAGGCTCTGTTGAGTAAATTTTTTATGCAATATGCAGTAATCTATGTTTTGGAAATGTTGCTTTCTAAGTTCTCAATATTAAAAAAAAAAAAAAAAAAAAAAGAAGGTACACCTAATTAGAAGAGTGGCATGCAATTTGTTCTTTCTCCTTCTATTTTCCTTAATTATGTCTGACAATTGTATGCTATTTGCTCTCTGCTCCCAAAGCACAGGGTCTCCTCTTCTCCCCATACCACTTATTATCCTTCTTGTTTCTTCAGGTAGATGTCCCAGCAACTTGCAGTCCATTGTCATCATCTTTTCATTTGTCTAGCAACTTTTGTCACTTGTATGCCTTCTGTGTGCATACACACCTGTCTGTCTTTGCCCTTTTGGTGGTCACATTGCTCACAGTTCTGTAAAACGTTTATAGATTTCATCTGGCTGTGCCATCACAGTGTTGTAAAATACTTTATAAAAGTATTATTAGTTATTAGCAACATACACTTACATTTGGGTTCAAGGCTTACTAATACAAATTGTGTCCTACCTAATGCATTTAAAATTTATAGGTGTTGATGCATGGAAAGAAGCTCTACAACTCGGAGAGGGTTATAAAGCAGGTATGTTTATTCTGGTGCCAGGGTGCAAGGGGGTTTCTCCACAAAGCTTGTACACCCACAGCACATTTTACCGGTTATAGAGTGTAGATATACATATTCATAGAGTCACACAATACAAACATACATATGTATTGGTAAGGTGGAGTTAGTGCGAAAGGCTGGTGTCAGCAGTTTATGTTATCTTTGTGCCTGTACTTTGCCTCCTGGTGGTCGTCCTTGGGGGTCTTCTGGAGGAAGGCTCACAGTCTTCCCCACCTTGTATTTTTCACCCCATTCCTCAGAGCATGCTCAGATCCTCCTAAATAATTTCTTGAACCACAAGAAGGGTCCCAACCGGTTTACTCCCTCTTAGCATACTAGTTTTTACTGTCCATACATGGCTATCTGTACTCTGTAAGGACTTAGCTTGTTAGAACACATCTGCTTCCCAAGGACATGTCTCTTGTTTTTGACGAACACAGTAGTCCTTGGTAAGTTTCCACAGAAAACTGCTTTGTTTTGATGAACTCAGTAGTCCTTGGTACAGACAGTGCACAGAACAGTCAGGGCAAGCAGGATTATTAAGCCATATTCAGAAATCACTATAAGTTGCTATAAGTAAATAAGCTGCAAAGCAGGTGATCATTTCCCTGTATCAGTGTCACAAGTTTTACCTTCGGATGCATTCCTGATACCTTTTCATTTCAAAAATATCTACTGACTTACGTATTTTAAAAACGTGTCTCTTGTGCTCAGATTTTCCAATATGCTTCTTTTTTTAAGCACTAAATGATACTACATATTTAACTAGCTATCCTAGGATTCCTCTGGCCTAACTTTAGCTTAGATTAGATGTCTTATTTTTAGATGACTACTGCCTTATGCTTCATCCATAGTCAACAGAAAGAGAAGCACAACAAGAAGTGATTCATCTTTTCCTAAAATAGATGTCTCAAGTAGGTGGGCTTCATCGCAAGTAACTAGCACTTCAACTGAAAAAAAAATATAAATCTAAATTTGATAAAAAAGGACAGAACCATCCATAAAAGGGGATTTATGGAGTTCTACCTTATGAAGGAAGGTAGAACCTTTTCCAGAGCAAACTAAAGTATATATAAAATTAGACTATGCGTTATATCATTATCATTTGACGTGTGCTAAAACTTGGTTTTCATTTTGCACCGAATAAATCACATGTTATGTTATTGCAAGAAGCAGATGAATGATACTGCTTCTTTAAGGCCATAAAATGGATCTGTAATTAACCCTTACTGAAGGTACAGACAATAATTTGGTAAAAAGGAATTACTATCAACTGATTCAAATTTCACACTAATGCAGAGACTGAAAAAGTTTGATTTATCTGTTGTCTTGCCAGTACCACTGTTACTACTGCTACTGGTATCTTTGATAAACCAAAATGAAAAAGAAAAAAGTTGTACAGGGAATCTTTCTCACTAAATGAGCATCATGAAATTCTGCTAACTTACTGTCCCAATCCAATTCTGGGGGAGGTTTCAATATGATCCCAAAACTGAGATTAAGACACAAATGAGGTCAAATGCCATACACCCAAAACAGTTTTTATTATTAAAAGTGAAGAGGGGTAACAATAGGACAGAACAGTGATACAGAGAAATGATTACTTGTTTTGAGACTTATTTACTTATAGAAAACTGCTTAGCAACTTATTTACTCACTTATAGCAAGGTATAATATTACTTATAGTATTTTTTTAATATTGCTAAGAATCCTGCTTGCCCAGACTGTTCTGTGGAATTTTACCAAGGACTACTGTGTCCATCAAAACAAAGCAGTTTACTGTGAAAGTCTACCAAGAACTGCAGTGTTCAGCAAAATGTCATGGTTTTGCCCTTGGGGAACAGGTGTGCTCTAACTAGTTGGGTCTTGGTAATGAGTAAAGATACCCATATACGGATGGTAGAAGTTCCATTGGTTCTTTTAGATACGATAGAATGAGTAAACTGGCTGAAAAACACTCTTGTCATTCAAGAAATTGACCAAGAGAATCTGCGCATGCTCCGGGGAAAAAAAACAAGGTGTGTGATCCATTTGGTGATTCCTCCTTTGTTTTTTCTCCAGATGTTTCAGATAAGGAGTCTGTTATGTTTTATGTAGTTTCTCATAAATATATCAACTTCACAGTTCTTGTTAGAGCTGATGGGAGCTAACCATCTCATGTTTCTTGAACTGATGAGGGTCCATTATCTCTTCTTAGCTAGTATATATTATCAAATATATATGTGCATTTTGGGGTAATCCAAACACAGCTCGTGTTCTTAAACAGGTTTTATGTGACTCAGCTAGAACAGTGTGCTTTATGTCACCTTTCAGAGAGAAAACAAATCACAGTCTTTTTTTTGGTTTCATATTCTGGTAATTATGTTTTCTTGCTATGATTTGGTCATGAAGACCTTAGTCTTCATCCATACAAGACATAAAAAGTCCTATTGATTTACAAACATTTCTTTGGTACTTACATAATTTGGTTGATATGAGAGGTCTGATATAATTGGCATGCAACAAATTAATGTGATAGTGGTAAAACCAGTGCTGGTATACATCCTTATATCACTAGTTCAGTTTATTTTAACTGTAAAGGTAGTTACCAAATTGCTTGATTAGCAGCCAGACTGAAACAGTTAATTAGGCTTTCTGCTAAATTAATTGCATGACATATTGAATCAAAGTAAAGACTTTCAGCTTACATTTAAATTTTGACACCTGAACAGATCAAAACATGAAATAAAAAGCTCTCTACTATTTAGTCATTAAGTAAGTGCTCTTACTGCTTTAATTTTCTCATATAAAAAAAAAAAAAAAAAAACAACCAAAAAAAACCACAAAAGAAAGAAAAAACTTAATGAAACTATTAGATAGTTACCATGGCAACAAAAGTTGCTCAAACCACAGGAGTCTGTTGTAGAATCTTTTAAATATATAATTTTTAATTCCAGCCAAAGTTCTTTAGGTATCAATTTTAACATAAAGAGATTATTCTCTCTAGAGTACCACATCAAGAGTAATAAACCATTAGTGTGTATTGAACAACGGAGCATACCATACAAATTAAAAAAAACCCAAAACACAACAAAAACGACAAAAAAACCACCAAGCTTATCTCTATCACAACTTCACAGTAACTGTCGGCTATCTTACCTAGTCAACAGTTCTAGAATAACTCAGCTACTCTCTATAAAATTAAGAATCATCATGTTACTTGACAGCTGTTGGAAATCTAGTGTTCATTCAGGCCCCAAACCACTGACTCGTATCACATTTCTGAATCACTTTTTCTAAAATCCGTATAGTACCATGGTAGAGCACTTAACACAGTGGTGTCTCTTTATCATACAACAGTCTTAGTAAACTTGCTCTGCATATGAGCATCAGCACGAGTCTATTGAAGTTAGGTCAAATTTTTCTTCTCATAGTGGTTTAAATTGTGGAGCTGAATAATCCCCAATATACCAGGCAGAAGTCCTGCTTGAACTTCAGAGGGCAGCGAGGGGCTCCTGTGAAAATATTTATTTAAAAAATAAAAGGATTATAGGCTCTGCTCCACTGGTAAGAATAGGTATTTGGCATGCAGATACAGACTGCATGCTCTAGTTCTGGGTTTTGGATAACTTGGACATAAAGCAATGAAGTGTGGGTACCACTGGATGTTAAGAAATGAATGATAGCTTCCTCTTCAGATACCATCTTTTGAAGCCTATTTCAAGAAAATTGTTACCGTAATTTGAAAGTTCTGTGATTGTGTTTGACACTATTTTTCAGTTTTCCTGTGTGAATCTTGATACTAGGTCTAATCCTGTTAGTAATTTTTAATATAATCAACAAATATATTTAATAAATGTTTGTTTTTCATAGTCTCAGATCTCTTCTGGCATACAAAGGGCATATCAGGTCAAGGAAAAATCAGTGTTAGCCACCTATTAATCACAAGACTAGGCATTTTGTTTTCTTCCTTTTATTTTTTTAAGAAAAAAATATAACCAAGCCATCAAAAAGTGTATTTTTTAATAAACCTGAAACTTCATTTGTTTTTACCAAAACTTCCCACAGGAAATTTACCAAATCATGTCCTGTAGTATTTCTATAGTAACAAATATCTGTCCTATCAGGCCGAGCAACTGTAACATCACACAAATATATTCAGTTTAGGAAAATTTGACACATTGCCTCAGTTTATCTAAGCCACTGCTGTTTGGGAAACTGAGAAGATTCTGATTTTGATTTACTTCTTACAACAGATAGTTACAATACAGATGAATTTCAGATAGGTATATTAAGTGACAAGATTAGAAATATTAATGAAATGACAGGTGTCACAGATGAAGATTTGGTTACATGACAGCTCATGCATTTGAGAAAAAGGGAAAAGAAGAGAGGAAATACTGCCTTACACCATCGAAGCATAGGTAATGTCCTTCATATGTTAGACTGCCTATTTTAGAGTTACAGTAGTTTAAAGTTTAGAGGTAGAAATACGAACTGAACCAGATGATCTACTAAAGTTTTTTCCAAACATATTTTCTATGACTTATCTACTTCAAAATTTTCTTTCTGATCTGTTTATCTAACACCTTTCTGTACCTATTCTACGTATCTTCCTTCCAAAGGAGAAAAATTAGTCTATTCAAATAACAAGTAAAATTACCACCCATTCAAGTCAAAGTGGACTTGAACTTAAGCAACAGGATTTTGCCCTTTGTCAGCTGAGAACGAGACATAGTTGAAAAGTTCATTTTCAAATTGTCATATTGTTCCATGTATATTTTAAAAAAACAGAAAGACAAAATCTCTGCTAACATAATTCCATCACAAAATCACTTAAAAGACTTTTTATCCTCCGCCTACACCTCTAAGAGAATGAATCTTTCTTTATCGAAGAGGGCTTGTTCTACTCAGTAATATTATCTTTGTCCCCAGGGTAGTCTCTGACTTTCAGAGCCTGACAGCTTCATCAGATTTTTCAAATTGCATTTTTTTTCTCTGTTTCAAAGCAGAAAATTTTTGCTAACCTCTAACTGGAATCAGGTCACCGGCAGTTCTCAGCCACTGAGCCCTGTTTGTTCATGCTGACCCTTTCACAGCACTATTTGGTATTGTCCTCATTTTTAAACCATATCCATTACAACAGATGTAGGTGTTTGAGTCAGAATGATCACGTAGGCTTGGGTGGGATAAAAATGACAGTCATTACGTTAAGTAACGTTATTTTGAGAATTCACTGTTGCAAATAATGTGCTAATACATGGACAGATGCTACTGCTACTTTAAGGAGCATATATAACCACTTCTGATTCTTTGTGTGTGTGTGTGTGTATGGAAATCACAACAATATGATTAAGCCTTTCAGTGAAATTTAGCTGCTTATGGTCTACTGCATTGACAAAATATTAAAAGATATGACTGAAATAAACCCACAATTTTTCAAAACCATGCAAATTAGACTGACTTTCACACTGTGGCTGTTTTGCCTTCCCCAGGTACGCTAAGAGAGATCTGATGCAATTAAAGAAAGAAGGTGGGGTTTTTCATGACTAAAAATTGTGCAGAACACCCATGACAGGAATGAACTTGATTTGAACCAGAAGCCATAGTCCAGAACTTAGAACTGTTCTTGTCTTGAAGCTTAACATTGCTGGGGTAGAACAGAACAAGAGCAGAAACACAATGTCAGACCATCTACTAGACTGTTCACAATTTCAGCCCACATACGTGACGGGTGGTTTATGCTATATAAGCTATACATCATTAAAGATGTTCAAAACAAACTATTACAGTACAAACCAGTCTTTCATTCATGGTGTAATTCTTTAGTGTTTTGGGTTTCTTTTTTATTTCAAAGCACTCCTGTCACAAGTGTTTAAAAGCTGTTGTTTTCTGTCACATCTGCATGCAAAGTTAAGTAAAATTGTTTGAATACATAAATCCGATCACTTTTCATATTACCTTTTTCCATATTGGGTAGCATTCTAACAACTTGCATGTGAAAAATACTGAAAAGTGAGTACACGTTTGCAATACAAAACTGCTCAAAACAGGAGTCAAACATTTGAAAAGAAAACTTCTGTTCTTGGCATTTGCAATAATCTTCTTCCCCTATCAATCATAATCTATAAATTCATTTCTGTAATTCTTTTCCTAATTTCTTTCTTTGCCATCATATTAAAGCTCTTATTCTCACCTCCAAAGCTCTGCAGAACATTGTATGACCTTATAGCTTAGATATCACTACACCCCTCCTCATTTGTTTGTGCTGCTGTGGTTACTAGTGTCACTACTTCTTAATTTTATTTTCCTATTCTTATTTTCAGGCTTTCTGCCATGCAGTCCCATGTATAGAAAACAATTAATAAAATTCAGTGTTCCTGCAGAGATCCAAACTCTACTCTATGTCAAGCAGAAGTTTTCCACATATCGACATTAAAAAATAGAAATAAGAAAAATAAAATAGAAAAATAAAAATAGAAAATAAATAAAATTTCTATTACTAAAATAGAAATAAGAGAGAATTCTTAATTTTCAACTCCAAGTTGACAAATGTCTCAGTATGTTCACATTTTATTTCTTTTTGTCTTTTAGGATGAAAATTTTCTTTGCAAAACCTAGCAATACATACTTTAGAACACATATGTACCAATAGGAAGTTAAATTTCCACAGGTGAAAAATAAGGTGTTACCAAAATCAGAAAGCCAGTCATTTTCTGTGCTTTATTAATACAGCATCTGCTGTGCTTGGGTTTTCACCCCAGGGACAAGAGTTATTACACATCATTGACTCATTCTCTGAGGTGACTGATTGTGAAATATAGTTTTAAAAGCAGAAAGCTTTACATTGTATTTTAATGTGGGAAAATATGACCATGTCAGACTGGATGGATAACGAAGTGCAGAATGGTCACGCTTAGGTCATCGGTTCTAATGTAAGGCAGCTACTGGTGACTAGGCATAGGTGTTACCAAACGACCACCAGATAGACTGTATAAAATTATTTGCATTTCAACCTAGATGTCAACTGGCTGGCATTCACTTCACCAAAAATCCCGCTACTGAATTTGCCAACAGCTTGCACTTGATAGTCTCAGAAGAGAGACCAAGGCTGAAAAGAGAAGCTCAGAAAACTTTACAATTTTTTCATCAACAGTGCAGTGCTTCAATCAAGGCTGAAACACAGTTTAGGGCAGTGCCACTCACACACATATTTAACGCAGAAGCGTACATTTTTGCCTCCAGATCTACAGGTTTGTCCTGATTTCATAACTGATCTTGGTTTTGCAGAGTAGCTACAGCTACAAATCACATGCTGTGAAGTATTCTTATGTTAAACATATTATTTAGGTACCTAAATTAGGAGATTAATCTACACAGGTAATCTCTGCAGTGACTAAAAGGGAGAAACTCTTCTGAACTAGAACTTGGAATAACTAAATCAGTTTCTGGAAGGACTAGATTTTGACTGTAGAGAGAACCTACAGAGCTTGGCAGGCTAATATAGACTCAATAAATTAAGAGTTTAAAGTCAGAGCCTCCTGTTTTCCACCAGAATGACTATTTCAATCAATAAAGTTAATAGTTAATTTATTTTCATATTTCCTTAGAGCCAGATCCCACTGAATATAAGGACGTTCAGTCTGTTGAGAGTGTGTCAGAAAGACTTTACATTGGTAGCTCTAGACTGTGAGTAGTAGCTTGTATAAATTCCTCAGGAATGTTTCAGGATTACAGGGGAGTGGAAAGTTGGGATGAAATTGAGTTAGGACTCAACAGGAGGTATCAATGATGTTTACCAACAGTGTCTGTTTATAAGCTGAATAAAGATGACCAGTTTAATTGAGTTCTGTGCTGTTTAGCTGGCCGCAAGTCAGAAATAGTAGAACAAGAACTGTCCTTCTCCTCTTTTGCAGAGATAAAAACCTCTACTTCCCCATAATTGATGTTTGATAATATGCATCACAATACAAAATATTAATAAATAATAAAACAAATGCTGTCACTTTACTTCCTTACTCCTCATCTTTTCCAGAAGCTCTTAAGCACCAATCCACCATCTGAATCAACCAAAAGGCTTTTTCCTTTGTAGCACTAACTAAATAACATGAAATGGGTTCAGTGATCTGTAGCAATACTTAACCTATCCGTCTGCAAATAAAAATTACCTCATTAGTAGCAATGAAATCAAGGCTAAACTCAAGTTTTGTATGTATTCTGCACCCAGTCCTTTATGGTATAGTAGGTTGGTTGATTTTAGTTATTCCAAGGAACTGTCCCTGTGGAAGTTTACATACTTTGGAAAGCTTGTGGAAGTTCACATACCTGAACGAACCATTGGTGTATTAGACTCCAGTTTATACCCCATGAAGTTAGCATCAGTCTAGAGAGCATTAGACTGTCAGAGCAGACTCAGAAGTGAGAGAATGACAGTGCTGCAGCCTGCTGGTTCCTACTTCTGTAAGTCTGGTAGAAAGTGGAGGGCACAGACATAGGAGGAACTTATGAGGATGCTGTCTGCATGATGATCGGATCTGTTTCTGGCAATCAGACTGCTGAAAACATCTGGATCGCTAGATACAAACCCTATGCAAAAATTTCCTTTCTGGTAACTCCCTGGACTTACTCTTTAAAAAAAAAAAAAAAAAACCAAAAAAAAACCCCACCACAACATTGAAAAGAATCAATGTCTTCTCTACTTCTCTTTTATGAATCAGTTTAGTTATCTGTTTCACGAGGAGACCATTTTCAGTACATCTCACCTCTCACAATCTTCCCACAGTCCTGAGAACCAAAAAAGAAAGGGAAGCCCAGACTTTGTGACTGTACTTAGCTCTTCACGTGGTTGCAAGACTTGTTCTCAGAGTTTTATTCACTTTGAGGGAAAAAATAGAGAACTCGCCCTAAGAAATTATGCCAACTGTGTGATCAGACAAGCACAGTTGATAGAGAGGCCTCCTTCTGTAGGGACTAAGATCTTTTCTGAAAGGATATTAAGGTTTTTTTGTGGTTGTACATAACATTCCCTTGGGTATGGAAGGAGGAATGACCTCAGTGAAATAGCCTCTGCATAGAAAAGCACTGTGGGGTGGGGAAAAAAGCCTCTTTCCACACGAACTTTTGTGTTGAAATCGTATTTTGACTGCTTCATTCATTACATGTTGCAACATTTCAAGGTTGCCAGGGAAAAACCTACCACCAGAGGATTCTAGTATATCTTTAATATCCCAAGGGCAGACTCACATGATATCATTCATGTTTTTCTTGCAGATGGCATCTATTGCTGTGGTGTTTTTAATAATTCCCTGAGGTGAAATTGGATGACAGAATCATCCATTCAAACTGTCAGAAGGAGAAAATTCAACACATTTATGATAAGTGGATGAGAAGTTTCTTGTTTGTTTTGCTGTTAACATTTGGTTTATTAGATAACTTCTACCATACAGCCATCAGTGGGATCAACTCATGACATTATATTCATTGTCCTCCTGTGCTTAAAGCTGCATCCAATTAAGGAGGTTTGATTTACAGGGCTTTTTACAGGACATTTTATTCCAGTTTCTCAGTCTTCATGTTATCAAAAGTTCAGTTTCAGATTCATCTGAAATATACTTCTAATGTTCTAATACTCTGGAGCTAAAAAATCTGGCAATTTTTAAAGTACAAGCTCTGGATTTCAGATTTGCTAGGCTACTACCATCACGAGTGTTGCTGAGAGATTAGATTAGTCTAGGTGGAATAATATATTCACTGAATTCAGATTAGGTTTATGTTGTAAAAATTTTACATGTCTGCAGTGTGAGCGTCGCATGTTTTTTAATTATAAATGGTGCAATCATTCATCTTACATTTGTACGACATTATTTGCTCTGCTTTTTTTTCTCTCTTTCCCCCCTGTATACTGTTGAACAAAGATCTGATCAGTCAATTTACTTTTATTTCTTTTGTGATTACTGTTATTGCTGATAGTAAAAGACTCAGTTGTTATTACTGAAGTTGACTCCTTCCTATTCCTTGTTTTATTTTATCCATGAGTTATGTCCTAGCTAACAGTCAATAAACAGTTTGGGGAGTGGACTATTGTTCCCAACCAATACAACAGGCCTAGAATCGATTGTAACACCTTGTATTACTGCGATGGGAATATTTTCATGTTTAACATTTATAGAGCTGTAGGAAAAGCTGATTTTTTTTCTGGCGTGCTGGCTGAACAAGCCAAAAAATAAAAAAAAAAAAATGGGGCAGGAAGGGTTTCGGGTCAAACAATGCAACCTGAAACTGAATGCTTCTTGTTTAACCTTCTAAAAAGTCAAATGTTTAGACTGAGCAACATGTGCTCCATCTATAATCAGTGGAAACAGGTTTATTAAGAAGATGATTCATCCAGCTTTTATGAACACCTATATAAAGATGAAAAATATTTAGAGATAAGTCTCTCACTCTTGCTTCCTTTTCAGTAACTTCAGGGCTAGAGATAAAATAAGTGTTCCTAGAGATGCAGACAGACCAGATATTATTGTTTATCTAAACAGTGTTATTTGTTTGGCCAAAGTTAAATGCAATTAATCCCACTTTAAATGCTTACCTTATAAGGTATGGACATAGTTAAAAAATGTAAATTTCTAAGTAAAATATTGTTTACTTTAAAAACCTGAAGTTGAAAAACTGCTTTATGTTCTGGCAAACTAATTTGATAAAAAACCTGAATTCATATTTTATGTGGACCTGACAAAAATTTCACATGAAAATTTGATCCAACTCCAGTGCTTATTATCGTTATTGTGTTATTGCAAGTCTTCATTTTGTTATAGCTGATTAACTGTTTCTTTAAAAATAACATTCTATTTGCTCATATATCATTATCCTCATGACACGTGCATAATGGAGTCCAAGTATGTGTGTCAGACTGCTGTAGAAACAGGGATGGTAACTGGAATGAACAATGTGTATTTCTGGTGTGTTGTTGAATTTAAAGACAATTTTATCCAACACTGCTCGCAAGTATGTGAGCTATGTGTTGCTGCACAACAGGGCTTTTATTCTATCATTTCTAGTCTTTCTTCTAGCATTATTGACCAGGGAGGAGAGAGCTTATATGCTTTCAAAAGCATCTAGAGAAAAGTAGTGCTGGTATTTAAGTCCATCTATAGGCACTTTGAGCTATCAGAGCACTACATCTTTTTATTTGAAAGTCCATTTCTACCTATAACCGTAATTGGACCAGAGGGAATAACCCACGTAAGGGTTATTCAAGCTCTAAGTACAAGACCCACTAGAGCAGACATGGCTTGCCCAATATCACTAACTCCTCAAATACAGTCTTCTGCAAGACTGCTGATACAGGGATGCCCAGGGTAAAAGGGAGAAGGTAAAATCAAGTTTCAAGTGCACAGACTTATTCCCTGCCATATTCAAGAACGATGGAAATAGTTGGCATCATTGCTTTTCTAGTGTCATCTACCTCCGTCTCCAAAATAATATCACAAATTCTGGAAGTGAAACACAAAGAGATCAGCAGCAGTACAAACACTAGTGAACAGATGACCACATGGTACTTAAGCAATTTTGTCTGTACTTTGTTGTTGTGACCAATAGCAACCACCATAATTTGGAGTTCATCTTGGATAATCATCCAGACCAGACACAGCAACTACAAGGCCAACTTAGTGCTTTTGGTATTGAAATATAGTAAAGGAACCAGACAGTTTTCTTTAAAGTACACAGTGAACTACTGCCTGAGCACTTTAAAGATTCCTTTTGTGTCAGAAAATGCTACAATAATAGAGATGACAAAATTGACTGTACTTAAGGCAAAGCTTTAGGATTTGGAAAGAGGCATTTTCCCTTGAGGACATGTGCTTACACATCTCACATTAGTCTTTGATGGAGAAATAAATCAATAATTATATTACAGTGCTCTGGGCTGGTCTCTCATGGAGGCATCAGCATAGTTTCTGAGCTTTGGGTACTAATCTTTCTAGAAAATTACTTCCATTTTAGTATTTAAGTGGTCAGGAGTATCACGAGAGGTGACTAAGCATTAAGAAACATAACACCTTAAGCAAACCAGCTTGTGATAGGTTCCTCTTCATTCCTTTTTTTCCTTCTATGTTGTCAGAGCACGATATAAATTACATGAATACACTTAATCACACTCTGCTCCCTGAGGTTACTGGTGGCCAGGTGACAGTGAACATGAAGGCTTTACCACACAGGCACAAAAAAAAGGGGCAAACAACTGTTTTGAGAAAATTCTGCATTAAATGATTCAAACCTCATGAACAGTTGCATTCCAGTTCACAACAGAAACGGCACGCTAATGATATCTTTTATTTTCTTGAAAGGTTTGGGATATGCACTGAACAGTGACACTATCAGTAGGATCCAGGGAAAGGCACTTGCATTGGACCCAACATAAGTGGTTTTCTTAAAGGTGGCTCACTGAAGGTAAAAGGGTGTCTAAAGGGTTCTCTCATGAGGCCTGAATTATACTGCCAGCAGAGTTGCTCTCAGCAGTACTAGGGCTCATGATATAAACCTAAACGTTTATTTACTTTTTATTCTTGTTAAATATGAAAAAAAAAAAAAAGCTAAAATAATCTTTTTCTAAAGAACACAAAAATATCATAAAAAACGAAGTATCTAACTCATAAGATAGAAATTATCAGTGATAAGAAAGAGAAGCTTGAAAAACAATATCACAGCAATAGTTACATAAGTGTGTATGCATTACAGCAAAGGCATTTGGAGAACAGTTACTGAATCATAAACACGTGTGATCATGTGTTTCTGTAACACATGATGATCACCAGTGCATACAGATTTCTTCACAAATTTACTTCTAATAATGGAGGTTGGCTCTCAAGTTTGCAGAAGAGAGACGCTGAGCGTTTTATACCATGATAGAAGTTCAGGCAAATGATATAAGGATAAACCGGTGTTGATATCACCAAAAGTATTTTGGCCAGGTGGTTACTGTCTCATTGGTTAAAAAAACCCCTTATGACATGTTATACCCCATATGTATTAAGACTAGTTAAATTATCAAAGCATAAGTATTTGCTTGGTCCATATGTTCCAAGGTAGCCTTTAAAGAATTAAATAAACAAAAGTAATTACAAGCAAAATAAAATGGAAAAGGGAGATTCCTTATGTATGGAAATTGCCATCAACTATTCTTTCGTTTTCATTGTTTGGAGTGGCTTGAAGGAAGCAAGCAGGAAAATTGAGCTATAATGTAAGCACAAAAGGCCTTTTTTGTCTCTGCCTACATAGTTTGAAAGGACAAGCCCAAGTACACACTGCTGACCCGTACAGGAGCCACGGCAGTAATGTAAAGGAAGTTCAGCATCCTGAATCACTTGGCCATGAATCATGTGAGCCAGTCCTATGTCACCGCATTTGACTCTGTCATTGCTCAGGTACGTGCTAGAGCAGAATAAAGCTGGCACATTAAACTCGCAAGGTCTTTGAATAGTCTCGGAAGCAAATTTGAAGAGTTTGGTGCATTTTCTCTTCTACTTGCCAAGGATCTCTCCTTCCAATCTCTTTAGCTGCACAGCCAGATTCCAGAACACACAATCCAACTTGGTTCCAAAGTAAATGTTGTATTTTCAAAGAGGTTGATTTCATAACCTGAAGAAAACTAGTTAAGGAACTGACCCTCTTACCATTATATGTAATATTCACTATACAGTGAACTTAAAGCCAGTTTCAACTTTCCCTCCAGCAGAGGTCAACATCCCATCTTGGTTACTTTGGTGTGATGGTGAAAACAATTAAAGCTGTTACATTTTATTTAAATTGGCATTGCCAAGATCAGAATTTGATCCTAACGTCTTCCACGTAGGAATTTTTTAAGCAGGAATATGTCGTAAGATGAATGAAAATTCCTACATGAATGAGGACTCGATCATGTAAATAACAGGTTTAAGATACAGCCCCCCAAATGTAACCACCCAAACAGGCCTTCCAGAAATAAATATTTTGTAATTGATGGCATTCCTAAATTTAGAGCACTTTAGTAAAGTAATCTCCAATGCTGTAATGAGTAAAGTATAACAAATGACAGTTGCCATAGTGACATTTTTTTTCCTATATGTTCCCAGGCTGAATGACTTTTTCTTTTCCTCTTGCTTTGTTTTAGCAGGATAAAGGCCACAGCTATAATAAATGCAACTTCACTTTCCTTTATTATAAATAAATGTAAGAAAAAGGATATATACCCTAATAATAGAATATGTTCGTACTTAATTACTGGGTGCTATTATTTTGAAGGCGTAATGTTGCTGACAAACAGTGGCTCCCTGCTCCACAGAGTAATTAATAGTGTTGTTTATTGTACTATAAGTTTTTCTCTTTTGTCAGACACAATTTGTTAAGTAAATTAGATACTGAAATGCATATGGGCTTAGAAGATAGTGAATAATAAAGTATTAGCAAAGATTTAATGATACTGAAATAGCTGGAGAGAAAAGTAGTATTCTGATGCAAACAGTTTCCATGGTAATGACTTAAAGCTTTCAATACTGAAGGGAAAAAAATCATAATTTAAAACCTGTATGCTTGGATATATATTTTTAAAACAGGGATGCATCAGGCATACCAGAACTCCATTTCAGACAAAATCCTTCATCTTAGAATTCACTGCAGTCCAAAGCACCCTCAGTGGACAGACACTTCTGTCACAGTTCTGTCACCTCTGCAGGAACGAATGTGCTTTTGCTCCTCAGTGGAGCTGAGATTGCTTTACTAAATTCTTCTATATTTAAAAAAAATCCACTGTAAGAATTCATTCTGTCTATATTAAGCCTAATTACATGTAATCATCTAGCTATAAACAGGTAAATAGTTTCTTCGTATGTTTTCTGTCTAAATTTATTAGCCCATCAAACCACGACTGTGAGTCATGTGAAATACTTCTGCACCACTGAAATTTGGTCCTTTTGAAGTACTTCTCAATACATCGAACCAATAGAGAATAACTAATAATAAAAAAGACAAAAAATGGTATACTTCAGATTCCCAAATTAGGTCTTAAAATTTCTTTTAAATAACAGAAAATGAGCACTTGCATTGTTATTGGTTTTGAGAATATGCACCCTCTTGACAAATTTTCTTTCCCATGTATGACAAATTAATTTAAAAGCTTAAAAACAAAATTTATAAGTTTCTATCTATAAATGGTTCTTTCAGTTTATAAGGACTTTAAACATACTCTTTATACCTTTTCTATCCCAAGTATAACTTTAATTTTCATGTCAAAAAGGTGTGTTTCAGCGTTTGGGTAAAAGGAAGCACAGCGTGTTAATTTAGAAGGTATTGGCTATAAAGACTAGTGACCAGGAATATTTTGTTTCCCAAAGGCTATAGGAAGATAGATACTGCTTTTTGAGTAGAGATGGAAAATTCCACCTAATGGCTTCAACTACACACATGTTCTCTCAGTTTTTTACAAGCCCTTCTGTTGCTCACATGAAGGGGATAGCAACATTTTTTCCATTACTTTATGGCTTATCTTTGAAGAAGAAAACCATCCGGTATATTAATCTTCTCTGGGGAATGTCTAATTATTCAGCTGAAAAAGTGGTAAAGCTCATTATAATTTTATGCTCATACAAATAAGGAAAAACTTCTAAAATCCTTAATTATCTATTTTCTTTTGTCAGTAAATGTATTTCCAATCCTTTCTATTAAAAAAAAAAAAAAAAAAAATTATACTGATGAAGTTGTTCTAAGACTGCCCAAAGACCAGCTACCCACCACCACAACAGAATCCTCACAATGGAGTAGAAACATCAAAAATGAAAACTTAAGGTGCAGTATATAGAGTATAGAGAAGTATATAGGGTTTACATTATGAACCGACCTGAAATCAAATACCTATGAGGTTCTATAGACTGAAGATCAAGGAAAACTGTTTTTCCTAAATGATATTTTTCAAATACTTTAGAATGATCGAAACAGGTAGAACTGTGAATACAATTTTGAACAAGTCAATTGTTCATTCATTTTAGTTGATGATAGCTGTATTAGAAATAGGACTAAAAATATAGAAATGTAGATTTAGGTGGGGGTGCAGAGGTTCTAACTAACCTCCAAATCAAAAACAGAGGTTCAAATTTGTGTTGAAATTTTATTTCTGATTGACAGAGATCAGGAGTCAGAAAAAATTAGACTGAGCTCAGCCACTCTGTCATTAAAATTTGTCATTGATATAATTATATGATGTACTTCAGCGTATATTATCTAGTAACTATATATTACAGAATTGTTACTTTCATATAAAGAATCACCTTTGAGAAAATGGATTATTTAGTTCATGCATGACAGCATTAAATCATCCCTTACAACTTTTAAAAATGGATGCAATGGATCACGGGGCTTTCTTTTGCATGCAGCTGAATTGCTGGGAGGGACCTCGGTGTGCAGAGGTTAAAGATCAGAGAGAGAAAAGGACTCTAACATGTTCGTCATTTTGTTATGGGAACCCTCCTGCTCTAGTCCCGCCTGCAATGTCCAGTTTTGCCACTTTTCGAGTCCTAGCTTAAGAAACAAAAGTACATAACAGGAGGAGCGTAAAAAGCATCTGTACCACCTTCCACAGAGATCTCTTGATGATTCTCTAGGATGGCTTCTAAGCTTTGTTTGCAAGTATTTACTGCAAATGCCGTATTGCTGCAGTACTGAAATGCAGATCAGTATCTTTTATGTATGCTATAAGGAAGTGTCACCCACACAGAATTCAGCCATAGAGCCAATTTGTACAGAAATAATGAAAATAATCAAAATTTGCAGACAATCTCTCTGATAATTGCCAAGGACAAGAGGATCACAGCTGTTTTGATGCCTGTTTAACGTGTGAATGTATGAAGGCATAACTGAAGTGCAGGCTTATTTTTTTTTTAAATGACCTTTTTATGCTTACAATTCAGAGTGGGATGTCGGAGTCACCATTAGCCGGGGTCCTTATTTCTCCGTGCGGGAACAGAAACGACGCAACACCAATGTGATGATCAGGTCGTCCATCTTTTTATTATATATTATTGTTCTAGTTTTTTTCTATTCCTTTTCTGGTTACATTTATACTCTACTAAGTTCCGTACACGCACTCATCTATCTTCTAATAGGCTACAGGTCATCTACACGCGCTGTTCACGCGCCTCTACAAGCATTTGCATTGGTTAATTGCAATCAGCACGTAAAGCCCAAAACTTGCCAAAACTCCCTTATCTCATACCCTGTTTTGCTCAGACTTGTGTGCTTTTGCTGACCACAGGTGTTTCTCACTTATCTGCTATCTTGTGTGTTTTTGCCAGCCTTATTTTGCTGGCCTTGTCTTCGTCCTTGCATTCTTCTGTCTGCACTAACTTTCTCCCAGCGCGGCCCAGACTCCTACAGTGGGATTAGAGAGGTTGTTGGGGAATGAGTCGATTTCTGCAGGAAAAGCAGAAGAGAAGATCTGACCGTCTAGATTACGAACAACAAACATATTCGTTTCTTCTCTCACATATTCTTGTGATTCTGTTCATCTATACCACACACATCTTTGCAACAATGAAATATCTACAACTGACTGAACCCATCAAATGTCAGGTGCTGCTTTATATTTCATCACTCAACAAGGAGGAATGAAAGCAAGTGGTCATATGTGCTGACTTTAAGTAACCACCGTAGCTCACTGAGTTCAATGTGTAAAGCTGGGTTGGGTGCATATTCCTCCCTAATGATCCCTCAAGGTAGATTAGTGGTAATAAAATGTACCAGAAGTGAATAATTCTGTTTTGGTTTATATAGAAGGAAAGTTTTCTCTTTAGGACAGGTTTTTAAGTTTGCCTTCAGGAAATGAGACACAATTTTAGTGGAATAAGGATTGAAAAAAAGGAAGAAAATGGAGTTGAAAAGTTTGATAAAGAAACAAGATATAAACTTCTTGATAAAACTAGACAAGCTATTCTGAATTTAGATAGCAGAGAAACAAAGACGCTTAAAGATGCTTAAAGAATAAATCTCAGATCTGACATTTCTTTACCAGCCAGACCGTGCTGCTGTGTAGAAAGAGAAATGAGCTTTTCCTCCCTCGTTCAAGCAGCATATTAAATCCTGCATTCAGATGTGCTTAAGGCCAGGAGGAGCCATTAGATCACTTAGTTTCACCATTAGTGATCACTTACTGTACGTCACGCAATTTATTAAGTCTAAAATTTTTAGTTAAGCTAGATTCTCACTAGACAATATTTGAAGCATCTGGAAGAGCTGTGACATTATTTCCTGTCTATGTTTGGTTGGTGTTATGTTAAGGAACATACACAGCTGTCATCTAAAAGACACATCGACATGTTATTTTTTTAATTTACCACAATGTTGGCTCTATTTTTTATGACTCAGAGGCTTGTGCTTTTGTATTCTTAGATTTTGAGGGGAAAATCAGCAAAAAAAGGCCTGATGTGTTCTCAAGAGATGATATCCATATGATCGTAAGAGGTTTACTATGTTCCGTATTTTAGAGAAAAGGTAGAAACTGAAAGCAAAACCAGCATCAGAACTTTATCAGTCTAATCAAGGACGAAATTCCTGTCTTACTCTAAATTAACTGAACAATAACTCTTGACTATGTAAGCAAGGCAAATCAACCAGAGATTCTGGAGAGATTTTCACACCACATCCAAAAACTTGTTTACCATAAAATTTGATTTCCTTCTCTGATTTGCTGAGGCCACTGTCATTTACAATTGTAAATGTCCATGCTTCACACCATGACACAATCTCATAAATACAATTTTATTTATTTCATTGTAGTTGCTATCTCGTAGTTGCATGGCTCATAGCCACCACTCATGGCTCCCTGATGCAAATCATGATTACAGGATACACTTGCTCTGCTCGTTCAGGTTTGCTAAAAAAAAACAAACAAAAAAGACAAAAAGGCTAACTTTGAATGACAAAACTTTATGGCTGAGTTTTACTTTTATTCTGAATCCACTCTATGGTAAATCAAGACATAACCTATCATCTCGTTCTTTTGCACAAGATGAAGTCTGAAAAAAACCATAAATAAACACCTTATCTTGTACTCTAATTTTAAACTCCACAGAAATGTCATTGCATGCTTGTACCACTGCTGGACTTTGCTTTGATAATCATGACATTAAGCCCTTGAAGTTGTTTGGGGGAAAAAAAAAAATCTAAAAGTGTAATGTGCACAAATGTCTCAATAGAGACATGAATTACCTGTCCAACTACTTTTCCAGGCTAACCAGCCTGAAGCTGCCCATTTTTTTTAACTGTTAATGGAATGGAAATGTCAGTCCTCTAGTTCTTTTTAATTTCCCCAGTTTTCCATTACTTACTAAATATTAACATTAAAGTTTCATAGAGCTTTTCAGCTAGTTAATTCTAGCTTTTCAGTTACTTATTATTCATGCCTGAAGATTTGAAATTCTTTAAATTTAGTATATTTTTCCAGCTCTTTTGCTATAGATAATTTTCCATGCCTGCTTCCTTTCTATGGGATAGTATCTAACATCCATTTCAGGTACAGAACAGGAATGCATTTGACATTTCTGCTTTTCCCAAATTACTGTCCATGGGTATTTTTAGCTTCAAGTAGCGAAGGCACTGTAGCTGTTCTAGGACTTATTTTTTTTCTTAAAATGTTTAAAGATGTAGGCTTACTGTTTCTAATTCCACTGTCACTAAGACTGCACTGAGGTTTTCTCATCAGTAGTTTATACGCCTTTCCTTTACCATTTTCCACTCCTTACAGAGAAACAGAGAAATGGAAGAAAGTAGGAGGTAAATAACAAAGACAAATTGTATACATAACTATCCAAGTGATGTATATTTAAATCACTCCCAGCTATCTAAGTTAGTATGGCCCTTTCTCTGGCATAATTTCTGTATATGTCTGCTACACCTGTCACAAGGCAGCCACATTTACGTTCCAAATTAACATGAAATTTTAGAAAGTCGACAGACTGAGCACAGGCCAGGGTTTTCAACTGCAAGTTTGCCAGCCATTGTAAAGAAGACAAGAAGGAAATGTAGTCAGGGAGACAAACAGAAAGAGACATCCTGAATCCCTAAACAAACATTTCTTGAAATGATTAGCGCACCACCACTACTGATTTAACTATTTTTCCACTTATTTCAGAAAAAACCTGTTGCTTATTGTAGGATTTTTTTTCCTTCACTCACACTAGACACACACATGTCCGTAGTGAGTCCATAGCGTCCATAGCTTCAATGTGCCCTGTATAAATATCCATGTACCTTACATGTATATAGGTTATAGAATGGAAATAACTGAAATAAATGTGTGGGTTTTTTTCCACTTCTCCAAAAATGAAGGCACCGCTATTTTTTTAAAGCCAAGAGCTATACATTTGTGAGATTTGGGTATTTGGTTTGTCCTCCTTAGATCGTACAAAACTGGCCAGAGACTAATTGAAATGCAATGAGAAACAGACTTAAATCTTAATTTTGTATTCTTTTGATATTTACTAATTTTTCAAACAATTTCCATATTCTCGCTTTTATTTCTCTAGTTTCTGCGCTGTCTCCAGTTGCCTAAAAGGAACAGGAGGTAAAAAATTCCTGATGTGTGTAGAGACTTGTTGATGTAGTAATTTTTCCATGCTTAATCATCGTTTTTATGACATTTAAATGATTGTTCTTTCTATTACTACAATTATTTTTCCATTTTCTTTGCTACACTGGTTGTGAAGCTGAGATGGCTCTAGGATCAGGTTATCATTCTCACACATACAGTTTATTGTTCTAATGATAAATGTTGGTTCCTTTTGCTTCAGCAATTGCTCATTATGCTGATTCATTCAGCAGGAAAGGACAATTGTCAATGGATTATTTGGTGACAAGCAGTGGTTAAATCACCTTTTAAATATTTATTCCTGTTAAATAATGCATTTCAGGTCAAATTATTCAAACTACTCTTAATGAATAATGTTATGAATTTAACACCCCTGTTTTGATGAATGAATTGTTTGAAAACCAGCCTTGTTTTGCCCATATTTCTTAGATATCTGTGTGTAATCAATAAGTTGACTGAAAGTTGTTCATCAAAAACTCTTAAATACTTTCCTGAACACACATTAAGCGATGTAGCATTCACCATTTCAGATGTGCTTGGTTACTTGGGTTATTCATCTTTATTTTGGATACTTGGAACAGCTAAATACTGAATAATGAACCTCAAGTATTACATTTCAGGGAGAAATTCTCAGGTGAAAGGAGTCATCAAAAAATCAAAGCTTATAGTTTCACTCTATATATTTTTCTAGACCTTATCCAAACACTTGTCATTAAAAATTATTATTATAAAATGAAACAGAATATTACTGAATTTAGTAGTTTTACTCAAAATTCATTCAGCAGTTCTCAGGCTTTCTACTTTTAATGTTAAAATAAAACTGGTTAAGTATAAAGTGTTAGTTTACCTCAAACTTCTCCTTACTTAGTATTTCTATTAAACTGAAGAGTTGAATTTTTCTATATTGGAACATACCCCGGGTCTTTTATGAACACAGGCTTTTAAACATTTTTCTCCACCTCATCGGAAAGTGTACTAGAAGTATATGCTCACGCATTACCACTGCTATATTTGAACTATGTGAATATGCTATAAATTCAGATCACTCTGCTCCAAAGTAACTGATTTCAATACTGAAAGTTGCTTCTTATTAATTTATTTTAATATTTCTTCTTTCCTTTTTTGATCCTCACTCTGAAATACCCTGTACATATTTCTACAAAAGGCCAAACCTTCATGGGTCAAGAATCTGATTTGAGGGAGCAAAGTTTTGTTCTTATGGATCCCAGCATTGATAAAATTTGTCTTCAGGACATACTGTGTTATGTATGTATATCTAGTAGGTTGAGTGAATTTCTATATATTGGTGAGAGCATGAATGGACACTATGGCTATGTTGTGAATTGCACAATCCAGCAAGACAAAAAGATGAGGCTAAGTTCTCCATAGCAGCTTAAGGACAGAAAAGAAAACAGCTTGGGATATGAGATGTTACTGATAAAAAATGGGCATCCTGCACATTAAAGTTGTTCATGAAACTTAGTGGCATCATGCAGCAGAGGAAGCCACTTCTTTTAAACTCAGTAAGAAAGATTGCTAGCAGCTAAATCAAGTAACTTAGAAGTTTTTATCATGTAGTTGTCATGCTACTACAGTTGGTTTTTCATGCCTCAGTCTTGCCTTGATAGTGCTGGAGGGCAGGTGTTGAAGTAGAACAGGTGTGGGTGGGAGATATGAACTTAAAATAAGGATCATTTACAATTTTATTGCTTCTTTTTCAGCCTTTACAAGTTTAGTTCCTTGAAATATGATTAAAAGGTGATAAGAGATTAAAGCAATGCATTGGTGCATCTAAACTCTGGACAAGAAAATACTCTTGTAATTTTTTCCTAGGATATGGATAGCTTTAACTATCTAGGAGGGGAGAGAAAGAGAGAAAGAGAAGGAGAGAAGGAGAGAAGGAGAGAAGGAGAGAAGGAAGGAAGGAAAGAAGGAAGGAAGGAAGGAAGGAAGGAAGGAAGGAAGGAAGGAAGGAAGGAAGGAAGGAAGGAAGGAAGGAAGGAAGGAAGGAAGGAAGGAAGGAAGGAAGGAAGGAAGGAAGGAAGGAAGGAAGGAAGGAAGGAAGGAAGGAAGGAAGGAAAGAGAAAGAAAGAAAGAAAGAAAGAAAGAAAGAAAGAAAGAAAGAAAGAAAGAAAGAAAGAAAGAAAGAAAGAAAGAAAGAAAGAAAGAAAGAAAGAAAGAAAGAAAGAAAGAAAGAAAGAAAGAAAGAAAGAAAGAAAGAAAGAAAGAAAGAAAGAAAGAAAGAAAGAAAGAAAGAAAGAAAGAAAGAAAGAAAGAAAGAAAGAAAGAAAGAAAGAAAGAAAGAAAGAAAGAAAGAAAGAAAGAAAGAAAGAAAGAAAGAAAGAAAGAAAACTTATTTGCACATTTTAAACAGTGAATAGGTCCTGTGCAGGGTTTTAGACTGAAGACCTGTATTTTAAATGCAAAATTCATGTTTTTTTTAGCCTGTGGTTGTGCCGTGTGGATAGTAGTAAGTCCTCTTAGTTTCAGCCACTGAACATAAGAAACAACACCACAGAATGCTTTTTATTAAAATATACATGAGCCTCCTCAGTGTATTTTCCTTAAAACTGGGTTAAACTGATTGTACTCTCATTCTGCAAGAATCACCTTAATTAATATTCACATTGGCCAAAAAAAGTTTTTCATCAAACGACTTAATCCTCCTTGTCCAAACAACATGTAATATCCAAAAACCCAAGGGTAGTGTATGTTGCCAAAGATTCAGTTTTTTCAACACCACTATCTTCTTGATAAATCATGTAAAACAAATCCTGAAAAATGTTTTATTCAAGTTTCTTATTTCGAGTAATTTAAGGATGCAAAATAAACTATTAAAAACCCCTGATTTTCTGCCAGTAACATTAGCTGAAGTCATATGTCAAGGAATATTTCTGTCTTTCACAGGCACAAAGCTTATGTGCACTGAAATAAATATCATTGAAGTATATGCAATGTTTTAAACACATGTGTCTCAAACACTCAAGGAAGAGCTGCTTTTTGGATATGCACTTAATTCAGTCTAGTCTGCAGCTCTGCCATTTCTACATCCAATTAGTTCATAAGGCTGTCAGCAGTAGAATCTAAGAGCTAACATGATCCAGCAAAGTGTTTTGTATTATAAATGTTATTCTGGCATCTTGAAATGGTCTTGGTTAAATTACCCAACCTTGTTGTCCAAATTTTCCCTTGATCTTAACGGGAGTAGTAATATTTGGCTACTTATCTGACAGAATTAATTAACTAACGTTGTAATTAGTATACAATTATCTTTACTGTCAATGGGAGCACGTGGGCTAGAGCACAGCTTGCTTCCAACATTTCCTGAGTTAGTACTGCCAACAGAGGATGCTTGGTTGTCTACAGAGTCAACACTGTATACCTCCATACCACACCAGGCCATGGAGAATGGACCCGTATGTATTCCTGAGGTACCTTCAATATACATTTAAAGAGGAAGAACTTTCTCTAACTCGATCAAAATAGCTTAATCTTCATAAGTAAGATTATTACAGCCTGTGGCTACACTACTGGTTCCAGGGCGGGTCTGCTTGAGATACCCTGCACAGTGCTCTGCTGAATAACACAGAGCTCCCCTCTGTCATCTAAAATTTCCTGTTGTTATGCTTTACTGTTGCTAAAACCCATGCAGCTCCTGAAAGAGGCAGAACAACGTATCAGAATCTTAAATACAGGGCTGGAAATGTGTACAGATCACAGCTGAAATCAGTGAAAGATGTCTTCAGTATAATTGTTAGCAAAGGGAGGGTAGATACAGTTTCAATGCACTGGTGGCATCAACTAAAATGCCTCTACGCAGTGCACCTCACCTTTCTCCTAAGGAATTTCAGATACATAATTAATGGAGAAAACATCCAATGTTTGAATTCTCTGTCTCTTTAACCCTTTTTTTCCCCATGCCTATCTGTCAGATCTTTCCACACATAACTGAATAACAATATTGCATATTTAATCCAGAAGTCTAGTTGATGGGAATAAAACTCACCCCAAGAGGGCTTTATTCCACCACATCCCTATCGGCTATTAAATCTTCCACTTCTCTGAAGCCCTTCAGAACAATAATCAAAGGGAAGCAGACAAAGACAGGGTATGGGGAAGGAGGATCATTTTTTGTTTGTTTGTCTTGTCTTGTTTTTCCTTTATAGTGAGAGATTACTGAGCTGGAAAAAGCTATTAGGACCCAAACAGGGAGGTCTGATGCCTCCTACTTACTTGGTGAGGCCATGACTGTATCTCATTCATATTCTAGTGGCTTGGCCTTTTGTGGCCTGCTGAAAAGCCATAAAGGCGATGACAGCAAGAATGACTGCATCACAAGTGCACCCTTTCTCATTTCCATCTCTGCTCTCCTCTGAGACTGACATTATTAGAAAGTCAAATGCAATGGCTGCAGGGGTTCTTGCTATTTTTTTTTTTTCTTTTAGATTTTACTTCTTTATTTCATGTCACAATCCAGGCTCATTGCATTCCTGTTCACAGTCCGGCCACTTCCCAGTGGGCCCAAATCAGTGAAATCTGTCTCTCTTGTTCTGTTTTTTGTTTGAATTAATTTCCTCAAAACTCAGCTGTTTTTGTAATATGAAATTTAAGCTTGAGAGACATTTCTTTAATGATCTCATTCACAAAAAGCCATAGGTTAAAAAAAAAAAAATTAAACAGAGAGAAACAGTGAAAAAAAATCCCTCACTACCCATATATTGAATTAACCATGATGATGATTTTTTAAATGTATTTACACTCTAATGCCTTCCTTGGGATTGGGGCTCAATATAATCTTATTAAAGGACATCACTTGACTCAGGAAGATTACTTGACTCTAACGATAACAGGCGACTGAAGAGTGTAATTGTGAATAAGTGGACAAAACATGCAAGAGAGGCTTAACACTAATGGAAACATACGATTAAATGAACAGCTATGACTTGAAGATTTTGAGGCAAATCTTATTTTGAACATATGAATATTAAATATTGACCTAGCTCTTTAAGCACCAGACAAGCGTTTCCTAACTTGCTTTCAATAGTAGTTATCACAGTAGAAATAGGGAAAAAAAGAGGAACAGAGGTAGTGAACAGGCTAGTTAGTGGCCTTTGCTGATTACCTGGACATGAACATCTTTTATAAGAAAACAGTTTAAAAATTCTAAAGGTATATGTAAAAGAAATAGGTAAAAGACTGATATGGGCAATTAACATGCAGACAAAAAAAAAAAAAAAAAAAAAAAAAAAGAATCTGTGCACCAGAATGGTGAATGAAAGAAGAGCAGTATTGGAAGGATTGTGTTTTATGGGAAGCATTTAAACAGTATATAAAGAGCAAATAAATTGAATGCCATGACATTTACTATGCATTGGTCTTTCTGTGCTGCATGGACATTAAAGAGCCTACGGCAATTTCACTGTCAGCAGGATTTGTCCCTGAGTCCTTGACCAAAATTTGTCTTCCTCTCTCTTGCTGTGCTGCATGCTGATTTTCCCTGGTCTGTTTGTTTGCCAAGATCTATCGCAGAAGTAAATTTATTTCAGTGATGACTGTGGATACACAACTGTAGGACAAAATGTTATACAGAAGTTAAGAATGAAAAATGTTATTATTATTGCTATTATTATGTCATAAACACAGAATTTGGAATTCCAGATAGCATCACTCAACTTCTAAGATCCAGCATTTGACTCAGTGTTCTTGTTCTTCTTCCGAAAGTTACAAGCCTGAAGCACCCTATTGGGAAAGAGATTCAAACCTTTCCTATTTCTAGGTGCATGGTCAACTTTCCATTGTGCAATAGTTCTGATTTTCCTCCTCTTTAGAATGTATAGCATTAAAAAGAAAAAAGATATTATTAATTAAAGCTAATAGAACAGCACTGATATAATATTTATGATGTAGCATTGTTTAGCTAACATAACATAATAGGTAATATACCACCACTGAGCAAAAATTCACTGTGTAGGAGGAATATCTAGCACAAAAATTACTGACATACATCAGGTACACATTTATGTTCAGTGTTATTAAAATATATGGAACATAATGAATTTATTTCTTCATGTATCTTCTATGAAGGACTTTAACCATGATCTTTTTATAAACATGGCACTTATCACTGGGTTTCCAATTTCCAACTCAGAAAGGTGTTTTTAGGACAAGAGGGAATGGCCTCAAGTTGCGCCAGGGAAGGTTTAGACTAGATGTCAGGAAGTATTTCTTTACAGAACGGGTTATTAGGCAGTGGAATGGATTGCCCAGGGAGGTGGTGGAATCCCCATCCCTGGAGGTGTTTAAGAGTAGGGTCGATATAGCGCTGGGTGATATCGTGTAGATGGGAACTGGCAGTGCTAGGTTAATGGTTGGACTAGATGATCTTCAAGGTCCTTTCCAACCTAGTTGATTCTGTGATTCTGTGATTCTGTGTTTATTAGGAGATAGTAAGAAGAGTTCTAAACTTCCATGAGAGTTGATGAAACAGAGGACTTTTACCTCCTCTGTACGTATTTAGCTCATTCCTCTTCCATCAAAATCCTAAAGTGGGCAAGATTCTGGCTTATCTTTGACTTTCACGGTGCCCCGGTTGACTTTTGCATCTCTGGGGGTTTGTGCTAGTGTAGTGAGTAGTATGACTACTGCCTGGAGACTATGCAAACTGCAACATCTTCAGTAGGAATATTCCTCTTCTCTAAGTTTCAAAAATGGGGCACTCCTGTTTCTAGGGGCTCACTATACCATGCACTTTTTGTCCAGAGTTGGTAGCTCCCTGCAAAAATAAACCTACATGCACTGAATCCCTCTGCCTAACGTACAACTGTTACAAAGCACTTTAGCACCTGTCAGCATAAACCACCCACGGCCAAAAGAAATAACATCATACAGGGGATACTGCAGCCAAGTGTGTCTAATAGCTAGTGGCTCTTCGGACACAGGGAGAGTGTCCAGCAGGTGATGCAGCATCAAGGCTGGGCAAGCGGTTCCCTGAGCAAAGACACCTTCCAAAACATGCAGCAGCGGCTAAATCCCGATGCTACTGTTACCGTGGAGACAGCCAGAGAGAGGCCGTGAGCACACACACACACGTGGCACGTGTGTGTGTGTGTGTGTGTGAGGGGGTGGATCTAGGAAGGAAAATTGGGAGGAACTTCAGGAACAAGCATTTTCTAGCCTATTTTACATGTAGGGTGACCACTTTGTTCTCCTTTACGCGGTCTTGCTACAATTCCCCATCGTACAAATGGGTAAAGGCAAGACTTCCAACAGTAGCTCTGTACAAAAGGTCAGGCATCTTTTCACCATGTTTATTGCATTTGCCCCTTTCTAAACAGGACATCATACGGAGGTTTTAGTGCCTTGTCTTGCAGAGGCACCAGAAAAAACGTGAGTCTAAAGACACGCTGATTGA
This sequence comes from Strix uralensis, assembly GCF_047716275.1. Classification (NCBI taxonomy): domain Eukaryota; kingdom Metazoa; phylum Chordata; class Aves; order Strigiformes; family Strigidae; genus Strix; species Strix uralensis. The sequence goes on along the minus strand of NC_134000.1, from coordinate 4,799,280 downwards.
AGCTCAGTTGGACATTACTGTTTACCAAAAGTAACTCATTTTGTCCTATTGTTTCACATTATATAACAAACATTTCCATAACACTTCTTTGGCAACTTTATGAACTCTCAATGAAACTAAGGACTCAGCAAAGGTCATTGTTACTGAAGGAGGCTCAGTAGAAATTCCTCTCTGCACTGTCCTTTCACAGATCATTTCTGTTCTTTATATGCCGTATTCTGTCTCTGTGATGTCTTTGCCATTACATTAAACGGGCGATCTTTGTATTCAGACCTTACAAAAGGTTAATGGTTATTACTGCTATATGGTACAGGAGGTAGAGTTCAGAATGATAATTAGATTCATGCCCATACTTATTTATGTAGACATTTGTCTGAATATCAGCTGAGTCTCAACTGCTTCCCTCTATCAACCCACCTCAGCCCTGATTTTCCACTCTTGTTCACACAAAGGGCCATGCCACATTTCTCTCGTGCCTGCCAAACCTCCCTTGCTCTTGGCTTCATTGTCCTTGATAGAAAGCAGCCAGTACATCTCCAGGGCTGGGCATTCTCTTGCAAACATTTTTCATCTTGAAGTTGTTTAATATGTTAGATTATACCAGGATTAGCATGCAAATGTCCAAAGGAAAAAATATCATTCCCACCCCAGTTGTTGATATACTATTTTTCAAATATGCTAAATTTGAAAGCACTTAAATGCATTTTATATAAGAGAAATACATGGAAAACAAGTATATTGCTAACTTAGCATGTCATGACTGGCAATGAAGTTATGTCCTATCCAGTCATAGATGCTTATGAACTTCTTTTACAAAATCCTGCTTTCAGTTGTTGATATTTTTGCTGATTTTAATAATCTGAGCTGAGAATTTCCATTAAACATTTTGCTATCGGGTGAGCTCATCTAGAAACTCGTTTCGAATAAGACAGTCTGGCGCCTTATGAGTGTGTATCTTGTTTTGTCCAGATAAAACTTTATTCCACATTCTCCCCTTTGAATTTGTAGTGTCTTGCTGTAGGCTTGAGAAGGAAGTTTTGGGTTGGGTTTGGTTTTGGTTTGTTTAGGGGTTTTTTTAAATCAGGAAAGTCTTCTTATGTTTAGAAAAATTACAAATACAGCTGGAAAAAAAGTGCCTAGTACAGTGTCAGTTTGTTGGGAAAAATAATTCTGAAAAGAAGCATCAAAGCATTTTTAGGAGCAGTCTTAGCCAGGAGGGAAAAAGAAAGTGAAGGAGAGGGAGAAACACAAAAGGTAGTGAAGGGAATTCAGGAAGCTAAAACATTTCCCTCTGCTGAGAACACTGACGAAGAACTTGAAATTGATATTCTAGTGTGCTTAAACTGGTAGGCTCTGACCCAGTACCGTGCTTGAACATGCTCTAAACTTGGAGAGAACTATCCAGTTTTTAAAACCGTGGTTTGGTAAACTGGTTACGTGAAAAGTTTTATATATCCCCAGAACAGATACTTTGCACACAGTCACTCCATCTTTCTAAATAAATTTCAGTATAAAGTTGGAGGAGTACTTTAATATTATTTGGTCGTTATTCTTCCTCAATCCAGGTGAAATTCCTACTAAAATTCACAATGGAGAATAACATGTAGGTATTAGGAGGTCAAGGAAGTCCAGGGTATCTCTATGGAAAATACGGAACTGTTCTATTATCTATAACACCTCAGAACATTTTACCTCTTACAGAAAAATAAAGGGCTTTCTAATTATCCTTTATTTTCTGTGTTATTCTATGATTATTGCTTGAAAAACCTTTAATGTATCTAAACAAATGCCTCTCAGAATTTCTTCAATGGAAACAGAACTTTATGATGAAAATAAAATGTCTCTCTTAAAATAGAAAACAGACTGTGAGTCTGTCTGGATGTGTTGTCCAGGGATGCATAAAGAATAAATTTGTTTTATATGATCACCTGGTTTTAGATAAGAATAATTTTCCCTTGTGCTGGGTACATGCAGATGCAGTAATTTAAGAACCTTTCCTTGATAGCACACGTTGATGGATCTCTTTCATCTACCACTAGATGTCATGCGCTGATATCTGTCCCAACAGCACAGGCCAGGATTACCTTCTCAGATATAGAAATATAGGAAAATTCTTCCCTTTAAGCCTTTTTCACTTTTTCTTGTCACTTAAAATGTCAATGGTTATATTATTTCAATTCTGGAAAAGGAAACGCTATGCCAGTGACATTACAGGTAGCAATTGCTGATGGAATGCAAGACAGGCAAAGGTAATGAAACAGAAATGGACAAGTGTAATGGGTAAACCTAAACAAAAAATATGAGAAATCTGACATCTTCTGAACACCCGATTGTTTATTTTAGCAGATCTTTTTGTCATGCTGTCAATGAGAGCCTTATTTAAGAGATATTTAATTGTGGATTTACATTTTTCTAATATTTGAAAAAAGTTTGCCCAAAAGTAAATTATCTGAACTCTTATTACACCATTTCTACAAATATTTATTGGTTGTTTTCACACTTGTGTAAATGTTGTACATAATAATTGCATAATAAAAATTGTGTAAATATTATAACAATTTTGAAAATGAGTAGAGAGAATCTTAAGGAGCAGCTGGACCATCAACATTTTTCTTTCCCTAAGCAGTGTACTAAGGTAATAATAGCAGCCAAATTCACCTCTGGCATCATTTAGAAGGATGGGTTATCCCATTGCCCACCTGCCTGCATTTTATTTTACACTACCTGTTTTGGGAAGATACCTCAGATATACAGTACCAGAACTGATAAAAAAATTTCCTTCAAGGCATTTTTTTCTCAGCAGAAAATGGTTGATTCAACCCTTTTTTTTTTTTTTTTTTTCTTCTAAAAGTATCCCTTTTATTAGGAAAAAAACCATTTTTTTTCAGTTTCAAGCCAACTTTTTGGCATTAAAGGCCATTTGGATTTTGCTTTTACCAAAGAAATGGAAAACAACTCTTTTCAAAGAACAGTTTCTACAAAAAAAAAAAAAAAAAAAAAAAAAGAGATCTTCATCAGAAATACTCATGAAAAAATATTTTTTTGCCTGTGTCTCTGCAGAGGCTTTTTGAGATAAATTTTTCTATGCTGTTTTATAATGAGGTAAAGTGATTGGCCTCAGTTCATATAACGCGTTGGTGACAGAAGCATAAATAGACTCTTAGCATCCAGATTCTCTCTTTTGTTTTAACTGACTGTTCTGACTTAAACAGCTAGCAATATAATCTTAAGGTCCCAAAACTCTCAGTGCCTGTTTGTGATTGCCTGATAATTCCTCCTCCCAAAGATATGTATAACACATGATTTAAAAACAGCCTAGATATGTGGAGAACAACAGAAAACCATGGAAACAAGATGAGGTTAGTGGCACAAGTCCTTGCACTATATATATATATTGAATGTTGCAGTTACTTCACTAAGCAACAGCTTAATATATGGTATATAAATAAATGTTAGAACTTTTTAAAATTCTAGATTAGACAAAAATTACATATAAAAGCACAAATGCCTAGTACAGTGGCAGTAACAGTACTATCTTGATAAAAATCTTTGCTGCTGACAGAGTTGGGCCTGATGCTGTTTATTAGATTCTCAGGTGGCTTAAAGGTCATGAAAACCTCTCTATATAACATGATTATAGTATAATAGAAAAAGGTAACTCACTCAATCCCCAAGTTACTGCTTGGTTTTATTGAATTTCAGTATTCATTTCTGCTTAATTAGAAACAAAATTAAATTTATTTCAACGCCAGGTTGTCGTCGCTGTTCTTTCAAACCACAATAACAAACAATACGAATGTTTGCAGATAATATCTATATTTTGCAAGAAAACATGTCTGCCTGTTTTTTGTCATTTGAGAAAACGAAATAATTGTTCTTGATGCCCCAGTCCACTCCTGGTGAGTAATGGTTAAAATGGAGTGATGAACATTTAAACTGAACAGACGTAGTACACCGTGAGCTAGAGAAGACTGTGACTTTAAATGCCATGTTACCGTCTCTCACTATAAAGGAACAAATTTCATGTTAGTAAAAATGAAGTACTTCATGGCGCTGGGTTGAGCCATATGTGTCAGAACTCGTAGGAGAGCTGCTGAAAGGTCAAATGTGCCAAACATAGAAAAGTTTGACAGAACCTGACAGAAATTATTCAGCTAAAAAATCTTTTGGAGAATGTAGCTTCCTCAAAATCAAATATTTACCAGAGTTTTCAATATTAGCAAAGTCCTGACAGAAAGTCAGGAAGGCTCCAAAGAAATCTTGCCTGCCAAAAGCCTGTCAATACCTGACTGCTGAGCACTCACCCATTTTTCTTGGGCGCTGTTCCGGCCGGCTGCTGAGCCAGGTCTGAGTGGGGTGGGGCTGAAGGGCTGGCGCTTACCCAAGCTTTAGGCTTAGGAACTCTTGTGCCAAAACATTGTCTCTTCGCTTTCTGTTGAACTTGTGCACTCAAGAGTATTCAAGTCCCTGGACTCTCGCTGGTGTCTTCAGATTAGTGAATCAGTACTTTCAGGCCTCTGCACTGCCTTTCAGGTACTACCTCAGCTTGGGCTCTTCTATGTTACGCTATGCTACGCTACTTCTAAGGTTCTGCAGCAAGAAGATGGCATTTGCATGCAAGTGCACAAGTTGGCAAGCACCCAGCTGGTTTCCTAAAACGCTGCTGTATTTGCTCTGATGTATTGAGCCTGGGATCTCACACTGCTCTGGTGATACACCTTGGTCTTAACCAGAATCACTATGGTCATTCACTCCTTGATGATCTCATATAAGACAACACAACTGTGACACATTATATGATATTTCACTTGTCACTATTGCCTCAAATATGCCTAATCAGGCACTTCGTATAGAAGACAACTAAAGTCTTCCCAAGCAATATAATTGAAGATACTATAGATATGTTCTTTTCAAAGTTTTGAAGAGGTTTACAGAGAGTGAGTGATGTTTAAAAGATAACCAGTAGCTACTATCTGTAATTTAACATTCAGCATCCCTGCACTTACCACAGTAGCTTCATAGTATATGTAGAATAAAATATCTAAACTTCTCTAGAAAAAGAGAGAAAATACTTTTGTTCTTGGTCTGTGACTATCCCGAAACACTTTAATACTTCCTCCCCACTATTTCACTCTTATCTATGATCACCTTTGTACCAGACTCCTTGTGGTCCTAAATGTCTCCCTCCCCAAACAAGGTCTCACAGGCTGTAAGAACATCCGGTGTAGAAAGCAAGTAATAATTTAACATGAGATGACAGGAAAGTATTTCAGTCATGTCTCTGCAACAAATGTACTTCATGAGACTTAGTATTTATAGCTACACTCTTGTGATAGTGGTAAAAGGAAATAAAAGTGCTGTAGGCTAAGCTTTCTGCTTATGCAAAACAGCAAAGCATGACAGTAGGTTTTCAACAAGCTATGGAGGATCAGAGCTAGAACATCTTTAACATAATAATCACTGGCAAAGCCACAATTATCTCCTATTAGCATTTTAAAATTGTATTAATCCAAAAATAGTCTGTACATATTGAATTATGAACATTACGAACGCTGAAAATTAGTTTTGATCCTAATCATTTTAGGTAGAAACAAGCAATGTTATCCCTCTTTTCTTTCATCAAATAAAACAGCTTATATCATAGAATTATAGAATGGTTTGGGTTGGAAAGGACCTTAAAGATCATCTAGTTTCAACCCTCCTGCCATGGGCAGGGACACCCCCTGATAACGAGTCCCTCCCCATCTTTCCTGAGGCCCCCTTTAAGTACTGGAAGGATGCTAGAAGGTCTCCCTGGATCCTTCTCTTCTCCAGGCTGAACACCCTCAACTCTCTCAGCCTGTCCTCATAGTGGAGGTGCTCCAGCCCCTTAAGCATCTTCATGGCCTCCTCTGGACATGCTCGAGCAAGTCCATGTCCTTCTTAGGCTGAGGGCAACAGAGCTGGACACAGCAGTGCAGGGGGGGCCTCATGAGAACAGAGTAGAGGGGGACAATCACCTCCCTCAACCTGCTGCCCACACTGCTCTGGATGCAGCCCAGGACACGGTTGGCTTTCTGGGCTGCGAGCGCACATTGCTGGCCATAGTCAGTTTTCCTTCCACTGATACCTCCAGGTCCTTCTCCTTGGGGCTGCTCTCAATCCACTCATCGTCCAGCCTGTATTAGTGCTTGGGATTGCCCCAACCCATGGGCAAGACCTTGCACTTGGCCTTGTTGAACTTCATGAGGTTTGCACAGTCCCACCTCTCCAGCCTGTCCAGGTCCCTCTGGATGGCACATCCCTTCCCTCTGGCATGTTGACCGCACCACACAGCTTGGTGTCATTGATGAACTTGCTGAGGGTGCACTCGATCCCACTGTCCATGTCTCCAACAGAGATGTTAAACAGGGCCGGTCCCAACACTGACCCCTGAGGAAGAGCACTCGTCACTGCTCTCTACTTGGACATCGAGCCATTGACTGCAACTCTTTGAGTGTGACCAGCTTTAAAAATTGCTTTCAGTTATTAAATGTTGTATGATATTAAGGAAAGTCTTAAATAGTTATAAAGTAGCAAGCTTAGGCCACTGAAACTTTTCAGTGAGAAGCAGTTGGTTAGTAAGGAAAACTGAAAATATCGTGCTTGGAAAAACAATTTCTATTTTTATGCTAAAGCATTCTATTCATCCCCTGAAATGCTAAATATTACTGCAGAGAAAAGACATATTTATTGATTACTTTCTCAATATATTTGACTTCGTTCTTCTGACCTTTGTGAAAATACAGTTTCATTATGCCTTGTAGAAGAGATTTGCTAAAAGTTAATGGGATCATGTAAAAGAGACTAAGTGAGCACAGACAATTATGGGAATAGGATGTTCCAGTAAGCATTGTAGCCCTACTTAGCAAGACCCAGAGTTATTTATGCTGTGGTCCGATTTCACATGCAAAGGCTTCTTTATTGATTGAATGACATAATCTATAGGCACAGATAGTGCAATGGCCTCTTAACTGGGGGAAGGAGTACTGTCAACAAGCATGAGAAGCTTTCATGATGTTTTTAGAAGACACAAAGAAGCAGTGAGTGGATTTCCACATTTCAAAATTACACGTGGATATGTAGCTAATTACTTGTCTTATCCTGCAGTAAATAGCAGGCGTACTGAATTATCTATGCCTTTTATGCTTCAAGGAAGATTCCTGACATCTACTTCCTTCCTATCACTCTGTGGGCATGTTGCTTTTTTTCTTTTACCTTTCTAATTTCCTCCCTTAAAGGGATTGACAGCTTTGAACTATCTTCCCAAAGATCTAAAGCAGGTAAAAAGAATCCAAAAACCAGCGGTTTCTCTAATAAACAAAGGCACAAACCCTGATCTTACTAAAGTGTTGCAGAAAGCAACCACAGAGGATTGGGGCAACTAGAATCAAAGTCACCTTGATAGTAACGCTGTTAGGAAGTTGGTTTTTAACTGCATAAGAGCATACGGTCTCTGAAAACACATGAAGAGACAAACAGTTAGTAGCTTTACCAATTCTCTAACTTCTCTTCCTCCTTAAAAGTGTAGCAATGCATACTGTAACTGTGTACTTTAACCTAAATTTTCAGATGATATTGCTGTGTTGCTTTACATTCAGCTCACATGGGGTGAAGTCACCTCTGATCTCCATGCTTCACAGCCTGGCTGTGCTACCAGCCCAACATCTTAAGGTGATGATTAACCTACATGTTCTCCAGAATGCAAGAGAATTCAAAAACTTCCCTCTCATGCTGGGTTCTGACTCTGTCAATCTCTTTCTTGTAGGAGTAACTAGAGGAAACATTTTCCAGATGGAACGAATGCACCACAATCAGCTTGAACTCTGTTTACCCTCTGCTAGGAAACACCTCATGTGTAATGCTCACATTGTTTTGGCTATTTGACTACAACCTTGACGAAAAGAGGCCAGGCTACGAACAAAAGTTATCAGCATAGTCCCACAGAAAATGCCAATTTCCACGATAGAGGGTATAACCTAAAAAATTGTCTTCTGCAGTACAGAGACAGTGCATTGCATAGAAATATAACTTACTCTTTTTTTTAAACATAAAAAAACCCCAAACCAATATCATGGTGCAGATATATATGTTCTTTACTGATGTTGCAATGTGTTAGCTAAGTGACAAGAACTAAGAGTTTGCCTGTATGTCCCTAAAAGGCAAATATTGAACACTGCCTTCTGTCTGTGACTTTTCCTCACAGCTTCTTTATCTGAGATTAGTCTCTATGCTTGAGTAATTCCCATTGGCACAGTTGCAGGCAAAGCACTACTGTCTGCCAAGATTTTGAATTAATCATTGGTGAGTGTACTACCCCAGGAGTGAGAACCTGGAGGCTTAAAATTAACATGAATCCATTTTTATTTTTTGTAGTTCTGGCACTGAGCAAAGTGTTCTAGAGCATGATCTGTTACATCAGCTCTGTTTTTTTAAAAAAAAAAAAATAGAAAAAATAAACCACTTCTGGTTTTCATTTCTCTCCTACAGTGTATGAGAGCTTTGGCTTTTGTTTGTCATTTAGTTGTGTCAGTTGTTATTTTGCACCATTTTGTATGGTCTGCTGTTTTATGTGGACATCTTTGTCAATAGCTATCTAAAAATAAACACTCCCAAATGAGTGCTGAAGTTTTTTCTCACTTTTATAGACAAATATAGCAACAGAAGAAAATGTTGCAGATGAGTGCTCAGGGTCATGTATACCTCTGGTGAAAGACATGGATAATCCCAGAAGCGCCTTTCTTCACTTGGAACTAGTGATTAGCCAGTAAAAAGTTAAGGCAGAAGTTGTGTAAAACCTTAGGTCTCAGAAACTGATTATCTTAGAAAAAGAATAAGCGTCTTAGAAATACTGATAACCTGGGATGGAGGAAAGCAGGGTTTAGGGCATCTGGCACGGATGATTTGAAACATAGACTGCGACTATTAGCTGAGTCAGGAAGAGGAGGGATGAAGCAAAGGATAGCTTTGAATTCAGTTGAGTGCTATAATCACCAATCCATTCTGGAGCAGAGCTTACTTCCAGCTCAATTCTATGAAATATTCCCATGAAAACTTTGATTCCTTTGCTGAACCTATTATTTTCCTAGAAAAAATATTCTGAAGGCAAATTTTCAGTGAGCTCTATCCAGCATTTTTTGCATTAGACACTGAATTTTAGAGAGATACCTGAGTAGTTTAGGGGACAAAAAAAACACCTTTCATCCTTTTCAAGGATGGAAGATAGATTGAAACTTGTAGCAATATTAAAGACCAATATTGAGACACCTAGTATCTTATTTATATCATATTTGTAATTTGTAATTGGTATAAGAGGAACTGATATGCATAGTCAGGCTATACATCACCCAGCAAACACTGCCTCCTCTCAGCTGCTGTCAGATGAAGCCAGCTAGATTTTACCTCTGCAGCTTCTCAGAACCTCAGATTCTGTTGACTCTTCTGTATGCAGTATTTCTCCAGACCAATCCTTGCAGAAAAAAAAATTTATATCTTTTTTAGTGTTTAAAGTAAGCTCCCTAGCACTTTCTCCATAAGCTGTATTATTGACTTATTCTAGTTGGCTTTGCTGGAATGCCCTCTAATTTTTCCAATGTCATTTATGTAATGAGAGGACCATTATTTGTATGAGAATTACAATCATCTGTCTTATTAAAAGCTCATTCACTTACATATACTCCATTTCCCATAGGTTTCTATAAAGTTATTAACTATCCCAGTCTTCATTGCTGAAAACAACATTGTGTATGAAAAATGTTCCAAATTTCCCTCCTTGTGTTTTCCCAGTCGTTCCTCTATTCTCTCTAATGGACTTCCTTAACAACTCTGTTGAATATTAGCAGTACCTTTTAAAAAGATTTTATATGCTTCTACCAGTTCTTCCACATGGGAAATTATCACGTTGCATGGACTTCCTAATTACTTCCAAAGAGGAAATTGCTCTCCAATAATCTACCTCTAGAAATTCCCACTTTCCAACGCATGTAAAATAGCACGTCACGTATTATGACATGTGAAGAAAATAACAAATTGGTCTGCCAAGGAGTTTTACTGAAAACGATATTACATCTGTAGTTCAAAGTCCCAAATTTTAAAATTATACACTAGCGCTGTAATTCATTTCTTCATGTTTCTGTGTACCTGATATTAGATAGTTACTGTATGTGAAGAGAATGTCTCTTATGTTAAAACACATTACTGGCATTTCATCACTACTAGTCAAATAATTTTTTGAAATATAAAGATTTTTGCTACCCTGTTATTCTGTTTTGGAGCACTGATACCAATTTTTATTTTAACATGACCTATTTCAAAAGGCAGTCCTTGCCCCACTGTAAATGTAAAAGACAGACCACGTGTCTTCTGAAAATGTGAAGAGGGCAAGATCTTCCTGTCACAAACTACGTAGAAGTATAAGACACAAATGTGAGAAAGGTTTTGTTTAAAATTAGGTAGCAGATAAACTTTAGGCATTTCTTGCTTTTGATCCCTTTACCACTTAGTTTATATTCTGTAGAAAGAAATCTTACCTTCATTCCATTAGCACCTTGCTCTTTCTTAATTTATTTTAGTGTTCCTTGATTTTCTTTTTGAGAATTTATTTTCAGTGAAAAGAGTGTTTTACCTCTAGGTCATTGGTTCAATTCTAGCCTCTTCTGGTGAAGTTAGTAAAGCACTCAGAAGACAAAATGTGTTATGTATAACTGCTAAATACTATATCATTAGATAAAAATGGCATCCTGGCCTGTATCAGCAATAGCGTGGCCAGCAGGGACAGGGAAGTGATCTTACCCCTGTACTCGGCACTGGTGAGGCTGCACCTCGATTACTGTGTTCAGTTTTGGGCCCCTCACTACAAAAAGGCCATTGAATGACTTGAGCATGTCCAAAGAAGGGCAACGAAGGTGGTGCAGGGTCTGGAGCACAGGTCTGATGGGGAGCGGCTGAGGGAACTGGGGGGGTTTAGTCTGGAGAAGAGGAGGCTGAGGGGAGACCTCATCGCCCTCTACAACTCCCTGAAAGGAGGGTGCAGAGAGCTGGGGATGAGTCTCTTTAACCAAGTAACAAGTGATAGGACAAGAGGGAATGGCCTCAAGTTGCGCCAGGGAAGGTTTAGACTAGATGTCAGGAAGTATTTCTTTACAGAACGGGTTATTAGGAAGTGGAATGGGCTGCCCAGGGAGGTGGTGGAGTCCCCATCCCTGGAGGGGTTTAAGAGTAGGGTCGATATAGCGCTGAAGATATGGTGTAGATGGGAACTGGCAGTGTTAGGTTAATGGTTGGACTAGATGATCTTCAAGGTCCTTTCCAACCTAGTTTATTCTGTGATTCTGTGATTCTGTGAAAATTTGTTATCATCTAGTAGTGTTTCAGTTTTTATAAACTGGTGGCTTCATTTCAGTGGATTGAATGGGTCAGATAACAAAAACTATCATGGTGATTGGCAGTCCCTTCTGAAGGGAAACTGCTTTAAAAGAGCATAGTTGACAGCTCTAAGTTTTTAATAACTTATACAAAAATGAAGTTTACTGGGAGTTTTGTATATATATGGGGTTTTGTGTTTTAAAAAAACAAAAGGTAATGCTGAAGCTTTGTCAGCTTTCCCTCACATTGAAGGAAAGCCTAGCTCATTAACATAAGGAAATTATTAATAATAAACAATGCAGCTACTGTGCTAGAATTATAATGCAGAATCATAATGTCATGAGAATGAAGGTTGATTGGCCGAGGTCAATGGAAAAAAATTCCTTACTATTTGGTCTTGCCAAAGAAACATCTTTATGCACAGTACTATTTTTTTAACATTTTATATCATTTGTTTGATGGGGATGGATGTTATTAAGATCTTAATTCTTCACTAATAAGGGTTTACATATGTGCTAAACTAAGCAAGATCTACTTGTCTTTTTTGTGCCCCAGTAAATCAAAGGAAACAATACTTCTAATGTAACTCAGGTAATCTGAGGATAAATTCATTGTTTATAAGAACTCAGACACTAATATGATTAACACTGCTCATAAGCTGTCAAATAAATAAATTAATTTACAATTAATGAGCTGCCAGCTCATTCCCACAACAGTGATTGCTTCTCTTCAACTTCAGACCCTGCCACAAAACTCTCACAACTACCCATGTAGCCTAAGCTTTAACTTGGCATTTCTCAAAATCTTCAGTGAAACTTATTCTGTTATTGCCATTGCCAGCCACCTCCTATTTATATTCATATACTATTACCGCCAAGAGACAAAGTAAACAGCAGTCACGGCTATCTGTTAGGCTGCCTGTGATAGGCATTATTACAGTTGCTTAGCAGCCAAGAAGACAAGATAATATGCAACTTCCATACAGAGAATGAAAAAGAAAGCAAATTTAGGCAGTTAGAATATTAATAACCAGCTAAGACCCCGGTATGAAAAGTCTGAATCATGAATTAACCCAAGAGATCAGAATTAACCCAAGAGATCAGCAACAAAACTTTGGTTTCCCTTTTCAGGTTTGAAATACCTGTATAATCTGCATGATTTTTTCCCCCTGTACATATGGGTTAACTTCTCAAAGGGCTTTAGCATTACACCACCATGCTTTTATGTTCTGTCCCTCCATGGCCTCCTAGGCTCCTTAACTAATCTACAGAAGAGTAAACCATGTAAATTGGTAGAATGTTTTCTAAAAATGAAATTTAGGAGCCACATGACTTAAAAATTAGATTTTGTTGAAGAATCAGCATGATTTCTTTAAAGGGCAATCACATCACACAAATCTAGTGAAATTCATTGGAGGAGTCAATAGGCATACTGGCAAGAGACATCTAGCTGGTGTAGTCTGCTTCAATTTGCAAAAAACATTCTGCAAAGTCTTTCATCAAAGCCCCTTAAAGAAATTAAACTGTCATAGAATAAGAAGGAACATTTTCATGTAGATAAAGAAATCTGTAACATAAAGGAAATATGGTAAGAGCATACAGTCAGCCTCTAAAGTGGAGGGATGTCTCGCATGTGGGTTTGTATTGATATCTGTGTTGTTTCACGTAATCACAAATGAATCAGAAAAGGAGGTGAAATGAGGATGGTTGGCCAAGTTATTCGTGGTAACAAATAAATTATTACAGGTAAGAAAGATGATGGTCTGCAGCAAAGGATGAGTTCACAAAACTGAGTAACTTGGTAATAAAAGGGGAAAGAAAATTAAATATGAATAAATGTTGTGATGCATATAGAGAAAATTATATTCTTTATTTATGTAAAAAAGGGATCTAAACTGGTTATTATTGTTCATGACTGAGATCTGGATTTATAATAATGAATTCCAGGAATTGTTAAGTTAATTATCAATAGTTATCGAGAAAGCAAATAGAAGGCCAGGAAGTATTTCAAAAGGAATAGAAATCAAAAGAGAAAGCCTTGTTATGGCATAGTTATGACACATCTGAATCTTGAATACTTGTTCAGTTCTGGCCTTTGTATTTCAAAAAGAATATGACAAAATGGAAAAGATGCAGAGAAGGCTGGACGTGATATTCAAAGATATGATATGGCTTTTGTATGATGAAAAAATAGGTAATTTAATCTTTTTCAACCTGGAAAAAGAGATGAGCGGGGAATATGATGAAGCTGTGTAAAATTGGGAGTGGCATGGAAAAAGCAAATCGGAGTCTCCTCCAAAATAAAAAGTAGGAAAAATAAAATTAACATAAGGTTCAGGATGAATGAACAGAAATATTCCTTGATACAGTACCTATTTAATCTGTGAAATAGTTTACTGGTGAAGGTTTTGAGTGCTGAAACCCTTCAGATGTTTAAAAAAAAAAAATGACTGGAAGAAAAATATCCATCAAGAACTATTGAATGCAAAAAACTATTAAATTCAGGAAGTCACTGAACCTCAAATTACTGAGGAACTGGTGAGTATTGCAGGAAAGTAGATGACAGTGCCCACTTCTCTAATGCTTACAGGCTGTCCTAGGCACCCGTGAGCAGTCACAGCTGTAGACAGAGTGGTTAAGCCCTAAATAAGACAGAAGAATGAATGTTTAACTTCTTGCCCCAGAAAGTATGTAAGCCGGAATTCACCCTTAGATGTTTAGTATGGCACAGACCGATATGCTTGTGGGCACATTCAGAAGCAGATTTTTAGGTGCTCATGGAATTTTACTAACAGGAAAACGAAATGCTGTTGGATTATAAGCACTTCCCGGGGCCACAAAGGAGCTAAACTGAGAACTGATCACTATCTCAGGTTTAGGTGTCTAAATATTTTGTGGGCATATCTCAGAATATTGAATTCATAGATTATTTTAAGACATAAAATACCTTGAGTATGGAAGGTATCCATATCAAAGCGAGTATTTTAATCCACTTATATTCCATTTAAGATCTCCTATAGTAGAATGTACCTCTTCCACCCTCCACCCCCTGTCACATCAGCTCATGTAAGAATTTCCAAAGCAATGCAAGGATTAGGAAAAAAAGTATTTTTAATTTAAGTTTCTGAAATCCTTACTATATTTATACATTCCTTTTTGGTAAATATGCAGTAAAATATGTAGTAGCACAGCCATGAACAGCTTCATTGCTCCCTAATCCTTTAATAAATGTCCACTGTAAATCTTAGCAGCAGATTATGCACATGTTAAATCCATTTATATAGTGGTTGAGTAGATTTAAAGTCCAAAGATATTACGTTGATAGGATCACTTTGCTGGTTATAAATGAAGCTAAAGAAATGTGAGATTCATTATGAGCTATTTCTTATTTTCCAAGTCTTACAAAACAATGTTCTGATTAGACTGTACTGTAAGCAGCATGGTATTAAAAGTTATCTTTCCATTTTTCTAGGTAAACAATTCATAGTCAATTTGATCTGCTGGTCTACTTTCCCTCCCCCAATTTCTGGTGTTCTTTGTTGTGATTTCAACATCAAAAAGTGTAGGAAGAGACAGCAATTTTCAATTCCAGAGCTTTTTCACTCACAACATGAACATAATCAACTTCCAAAAATATTTTTGCACTTCTATAGCTCTCAAAGTACACTTTAGACCTTAAGGATTCACCCATCTTGCTGCTTTATTATTTAGATAATTACTATGAGCGCTATCAGAAGCAGATGAAGACCTTAGAATTTAGAGGTTTAAGAGACTTTTCCTCATTATAATTCAGTGTTAAAATATGTATTGATTTCAATGTGAGATGATTGTGCCCCAGACCTTTGAAGAAAAATCATACTGTTGTTGGGTTTTACTAGGAATAGCTCTGAGAAAGAAATCATGCCATATAGCAGAACTGAAATTCAACTTTCATTCTTTATGTTTAAAGGCAATTTGTTCGTCAAATGGAGTTACCTGGGAACTGGGCATTTGTGTGTGTGGTCTGAGACTTCTGGAAAGACATATTGTTCAAGTGCTGCTTTTAAGTTCATTTGTTCCAGGACTTATTTACATATGTAAATTAAAAAAAAGTAATAGTAAGGGCTTATATGAGGAAATTTACCATCATAGATTGATATCATTACACCAATATAATTCCCCGTGTAGATTTATTTTTAAACTTAATGCAGTTGTATTTTTAACTACAATAATACTACATTAGTTATATAGTTTAAGGTTTGGGTTAATAAATATCCCATAAATTATTTGGGTTATCCCATGCATGTGGACCCTTAAAACATAACCAGAACCTGTATTTGATTTATTTTCAACCAGGAAGCTGATGTTCAACATCTGAGATTCTATCATGACAAATGACAGACAAATGTGACAAATGCCACATTTGTATTAAATTGACTCCAAAGGGAAACAGAGGAGAAAAAGTGCTCACGCTTTGGTATCATGATCTACCAGCCAGGGCAACGCATTTGTATGTGAACAGTTTCCCACTACTCTTCACCCATAGTTTAACTTGACCTGTTTGACTTATTCTGGAGCAGGACAGAAGAGCAAATGCCTGTCAACAGTCTTAATAGGAATGCACTGCCACAGTGGCGCTTCAGTTCACTCCTGCAAAGACCAGAGCTCTTACTCCTGCCCCTGTGTCCCAGCCTTTCACTGACACAAGCACTACAGAGGTAAGAAGCCCGATGGGACAGGATTAGTGCGTTGGTTGTGCAAACAGGTGGTAAATTCAGGCACAAACCCAATCTCAACCCTAGTCTGAACAAGCAGACTGGACGTGTACAGATACTGTGTGCCAAACCACTCATCTTGCCCTGAGCTTTGGACAATCTAAAGGGATTTATCAGTCAGAAAATCAGAAAAGAACAACTTTTAATTTCTGCTTTGTAGCACAGCAGTTGCAGATGAATTCTGCTTTGAGATCTTGCTTTAATTCAGACCTGTAATTCAAGTTAACAGTACAAGGAACTAGCAGAGACGGAAATAAAAAAAACTACTTCCGTGAATTATTTTCCCTGACTAACTCATTTCTACCAAGAGTATTATCTGGAGTGTCTTCTATGCTGCCTAATGGGAAAGATGTTTAAGAATCTCTTGGTGGCCATGTAAAACACTAACTCGGGAAAAGGCAACCTCAACCATTAGTACCCATATGTCTCTTTTGGCACCAATGTCACCAGATCTCAATGTTCTTTTATATCACCGCAGATGCATCTTATTACTAGTTTTAATTGAACAAATACTGCATCACAGCTTGGCAATTTGGTCCTCCAGAGCACTGACAAAAAAACCTTTGGGGCATTGGTGCCAAAGGATGACATTTTTATTGGTTGTTCTCTGCCAGCTGTCTCTCCATTCCATGTCTAGACTGTGCTTCCTTCCTTTATACTGCTTTTTCCACTCCCCTGCCCTAGATGACATAAAGCTCTACCCAGCGATGTTCTCTGCTAATTCCCCTGCTGCTTAAGTCCTCATACTTTCAGGAATCCCATTTTAAGAAAAATCAGCAGAAACCTCATAGCAAAGCTTAAGGGATTTTCATGACTTCTGAAATAGCATTATTTTGTAATTTTATTTCCGAATGTGATGATGTTCTGATGTAATGTAACAATTTGGCGGTTCTATTTCCCCATGGGTCTGGCTGGAGGAAGAACATTGCTACAAAAATGCACATTCAAGAGTAATAATTTACTTATCAATTTGTTCATGTAAAAGAGCAAAAATTTATAGAACTCTTTGCATTTCAGAGACACTGAAAACTCTAATCCAATCAAGTATTTGATTTTTAAAAATGGCATTAATCAGCTCAAAAAGTATCTGCAGGTAGGGAAAATGAAACCGTGGTGGTTTGGGGGTTTTTTTCAGAAAGCATTGCGTTCCTTTCAGTGATAATACACAAAAATTAGCATTAAAAGTGACAGCCTGTCACCTTATGGAACCTGAGTGGAAGACAATGAAGTCCTTTCCAGCGACTTTGAATGAGGCTGCTGTATATTTACTCAACACATTTTTGGTAGCAAAGTCAACTTTACAAATTCCCAGTAATCTTACCCGCAACTGTTCACTCCTATCCCAGTAGCACTTTATTGCCCCTTCAGCTGTTTCGATACAACAGTTTGAAGAGCCTTAGTATAAACCAGATGATTGAAATCGTGATCAGAATCAAATAAACAAACACACTTCTGAAGGATTTTTTTTAAAACTGGAGCATTTCGTAAATCTGCTTTACAACACAATCCCACAAACAGTTATGCTGACACAACCACATAGGCTGCAAATCGTACTGGAGGACCAGAAATAATCAACTAGGTGTAAGAACTTTGGTTCGCAAAGCACTTTTTTAAAACAAGCAATTAAATTCCATGTGAACTAAGACTCACAGAAAATAAGTTGGCCTCCCACTGGCAGATCTGTCAATGAAACTCTGGAGTCCTAAGTTCCACTTTCCTACTTAACTAAATAATATGTCTGAAAAGAAATGCTGCAAAATTTTTTGCTAAAGGCCTTTGCATCAGTATGGACAGCAGAGCTCTCCTTTCTACCCTGAGGATCTAGATCTGAATTTAGGTACAGCTTATAGTGAAACTTTCTGTACTAAATAAAGTCTGTAATAAATCCTTGTCACAGTGTTTTCCCTTCCAAGGAATATATCAAGAAAGAAAAATCCATATTTATATTTGTTTAAATATGTATCTCAAAGCTCAGCATAAATATTGCTTGTTGTTGCATAGTTGGCCCACATCACCATTACAAGCTCCAAACTTCAAGCTCAGGGGGAGTTTAAACGTGATCCTACCATTTGTATGTTCTGATTGGCATTAGCTCCACTCAGCCTAAAATTTGGATTATTGTAAGGATGTTTGTTTCTATTTTCCTAGTGCCTTCCTTCTGATTTATTTTCACATTGGTCTCATTTTAAATCATTTTTAATTTCTCCATTGATTCTAATTAAGATGCTGCTAGGTCTTATGAGCTCCATTTAATTAAATTAATTAAGGTATTTATTTATATAATAAAAGACAACCAACTCACCAAGCTTGCTTTCCCAAACTCCCAGAGCTCTAATAGAAAGAAAATCAAAGGCACCTATTTTAAAGTTAAGTGCCTGCAGCACAGTAGCATTGTGATAAAAGCATCAGAAACCTGGCTAGCCAAATATTTCACAGATATTTTTGGGATTTTTGACACGTTGCTACATCCCTTCAGTGTTTAGAATATGACTTTTGCAATCATGCTGTATTAGAAATGTCACCTGCTCTAAGAGGACAGAGGAAAGGTTAGTGGCTGAGGGAACTGGGGTTGTTTAGTTTGGAGAAGAGGAGGCTGAGGGGAGACCTCATCGCCCTCTACAACTACCTGAGAGGAGGGTGCAGAGAGCTGGGGATGAGTCTCTTTAACCAAGTAATGAGCGATAATCAAGAAGTAATGGCCTCAAGTTGCACCAGGGAAGGTTTAGACTGGATATTAGGAAGTATTTCTTTCCAGAAGGGGTTGTTGGGCATTGGAATGGGCTGCTCAGGGAGGTGGTGGAGTCCCCATCCCTGGAGGGGTTTAAGAGTCGGGTTGACATAGCGCTGAGGGATCTGGTGTAGTTGGAAACTGCCAATGCTACGTTAACGGTTGGACTAGATGATCTTCAAGGTCCTTTCCAACCTAGATGATTTTGTGATTCTGTGATTCTGTCTTGACCACACAAATTGGAGGAACTTTTTTTTTACCGTCAGGGTTTATGATGCATAGGTGAGCATTTCTGTTAGCATTATCTAAGGTTCATACAAGAAGAGAAATCATGTAACACATTAAGGGTTGTAGAAATAATTTCCTTTTCTGATGTAATGATGGGATTACAAAGAAAGTGCTTAGGATACAATGATGTGAACTCTGATTTGAGTGCTTTGTTCAGTCCAAGATACGCAGTTTTCACACTGTGTAGGATCTCAGAGTCTGCAAGCATCAGTTCTGTGGCAAAACTGGAGAACTTGTATTTCACTGTGCTTTGCAGTTCCACTTCTTTGCAGTCAGGACATATTCTACTGCTTGGGAGACAAAAAGACACTTCCTAAATATGTCTTTCTTGGTTACAGATATCCTAGTCAGATCTGCATTAATCATTTCCATCAACACAGCAAAAAGTTATTAAGTGTTTGCCATACAAACAAGATTTAATTTCTCCAGTTGGATGCTGCCAACCGTTTTACAGCAGACTGCTCTTGTCACAGTGGTTGGGCACAGTTTTAAAATACATTTGCTTTAGCCTCAGGCTAGTGTGAAGCCTTTTTACTTGTTTGCTTTTCTTTCACCCTTTCTCCCTCCCGATATTGTGAAAGGAAGGTGCTGATAGGGAAGACCTTGACGAGGCATGTAAACCCAGGATTGGTTAAAAATTATTAATAAGAAATTGTTCATCTTTCCAATTAATTTATGTATGAGAAATAAGGTCCCTTTTTTTTTTTTTTTTTTTTTTATGCTTTCCTCTTTTCTGCTTTCAAAGTCTCTCAAGCAAATAACTTTTTTAACTGATTGGGTAAAAAGAGGTCATTGCCTGCACTTACATCGTGTACAGAAGACACATACTGGGCCATGAAAATAACTGTGTTAACAAACCCTGGATTTCCATGCAAACCCCTCCCCAAAGCCTCCCCTGATCCCCTTCCAACAAAACCACTGCCTGTATCATAATGTCGTTAGGGACCAAATCATAGACAGCTATTCCGGGCAATACCTGAATCTTAATACAGGCAGACAATAATGCCCAATTCTGTCTAGTGACACATTGTGCTAACTATGACAATGTACTAACTTTAAGACATTATATTAAAATATTTTTATGAAAAGGGAAGACAAGGGAGCCATAGTAATTTTCTGGTGACTTAACAACAGGAAAGCTATCTCAAAAATTATTCAATATAGTAGTTTCTGATACATGTACCATAGTAGTTACAACAAGTAGTTTCTGATATATGTTTTCCTACCATAGGTACAATCTCATGGAAATCTGTAGGACTATTTTCAGAGTAAGGCAATAAATAAGGATTTTGGAATATTACCTTGTGCTGCAATTAAAAGCTGAGTTAAATTAGTCAGAAACTCAACTGTAAGTCCTGAGAGCATGCTGAGCAGCTGGAACTGCGCTCTCACTTCAGAGAATGACTAAAGACTGATCTTCTTTTCTGATCTAGTTCAGCTGAACTTGCTTGTTTCCATGAAGTATAATTTTAATCACAAATCATGGTCCAGCTCAGCTGTTCACTGTGTATTCAGCCATACCACCCTGGGCAGTGTTTTCATGAGATATTAAAAATTAAGTAGGGTTGAACTAGGTCACCACCTAGGTGGAATGAAACCCCAATGCTAAAATGGTTATTTAAAAGTCTGAGGTTTTTCTTCAGCTACTACATGTCTGTTTAGAAAAAGGCACTTACTTTCAGAAGGATATTTGGACATAAATTATGGCTTTTCTTTATTTTGAATGATAGAACATTATTTAATTTGAGAAAAAAGACAAAAATGTACATAAATACATGGATTTATGATTTTTCTCTTGTCATAAAAATAGAAATATATATAAAATAAAACAACAAAAAAAAAGGTTTTCATAATGACTCCATGCAATACATGCCTCAAAGTTATCCTGGAAGTACCCTATTTAGCTGAGATGTAAAATTGACTGTATACATTTATTTCCCTTAATAGACCATATTTTTCTATGGTTTTCATGAGAGCAAGTGATTTTTTTAACGACCGAAACCAGGGAGCATGGAGCACGAAGCACACATGTTTCCTGAGGTAATAGCTGTAGATTCATTTGAAGAGTCTGTTTATATTTCTCTGCTAATCAGAGCAGCAAAATTTTAGTCCACAAGTAACTGCCTTTAAGTATGGAATTAATAGTATGGTATGTATACCTAAGAATATATCTACAGTGACAAATAAAACAGGGCCAGGCACTATTTGCTGGCCCTAATTCCAAGTGGCATGGACTGTATCTGTGCTTGACAGAAGTTGGCCCTGGGTCTGCTGTGGCTTTAAGTTATTGTTAGTCCTATTTTACTCTTCTAGTCTAGTAGGTGTAGCAATATAAGGACACTGCTGCTGTGCATTAGAATGTTTTTTTAATATCATGAACCTAAGGGTAAATGTTGTTGTGTTGGGTTTGTGTGGAGGGATTTTTGGTAGCAAGGGAGGGGGCTACAGCAGTGTCCCCCTGTGAGAAGCTTCTTGAAATCTCCCCTGGACCCAAGTCAGACCTGCCTCTGGCCAAGGCTGAGATGATTAACGATGGTGGCCATGCCTCTGTCATAACGTATTTAAGAAGGGCAACCGGAGAGGGGATTGGGGACTTTGAGGACAAGTTACAAGGATGACACCTATATGAACACCAAGGTCAGTGGAAGGAAGGAGGAGGAAGGGGGGAAGGTGTGCCAGAGCAGAGACCCCCCATATCCCATGGTGAGACAGTAGGGCTGTCCTTCCTGCCACCCATGGAGGTCACCAGAGGAGCAGGGATTTCCCTGTGGCCTGTATAGGACCCTGATACTCTGTGAGAAGAAGAAGCCCCCACTGTTGTAGTTTGACCCTGGGAGGACTGCAACGCATGGAGGTCACCCACACCAGAGCATCTCAAGAACAGTGCATCCCGTGGGGACAACTCATGATGGAGAAAGTTTGCAGAGGACAGTCTCCCGTGAGAGGGATGCCACGTGGAGTAGGGGGAAGAATGCAGAAGAGTGTTTTCTCCCCACCTTGGAGGAAGAAGTGTTGGACTGACTGCACCCCCCATTCCCTGCCTCAGTGCCGCTGGGGGAAGAAGTAGAAATATCAGGAGCAAAACTGAGCCCAGCAAGAAGGTAGGGATGGGGGAGGTGTTTGGTTTTTTTTTTTAAGATATGGTAATGCTTCTCGGTGTCCCGTTCTGTCTGTTAAGTGTTGTTATCATTAGTGTTTTGAATTAAAGTGACATTTTTTTCTTCCCCTAAAGAGTCTGTCTTTTGCTTGTGTCCGTTAATGGGTGAATGACCCCTCTCTGTCCTTATCTCGATTCCTGAGACTTTTTGATTCATTTTTCCCTTCCCAGCACTGGGGGGAAAGGGGTGAGTGAATGGCTCATTGATGTTCTGTTGTCCTCTGGGCTCATACTATGACAGCCACTTGACACTTGTTGTGGTATGAAGGCTTATGATGATAGCTGGAGAAAAATTTCCGATAACATTGAATAAAAATGTAAGCAAATTAATAACAAAGTGAGTAAAACTTGTGGTAGTCCTGTTCATACTGCCTGTTCAGCATGCTTTGTCCTCTCAGCCATATAAAGGTATTGTTTTGAAGAGCACCATTTCATACACAGCAAAGCTAAACAGGGAAGTCACTAATAAATAGTGAGAATAGCTTGCTAGGGCTGTGCCCTAGCCTTGGTTAATTTTTTTTTTTTATATATACATATATCTCTCTATATATCTACCTCCATATCCTCTTAGGCTACATAGGTACACTTCTGAAAAAATACAGTAATTAATTGAAATCAATTTCCCATAAAGAACTTTTAAAATAGTACTATTCTGAAGAATTTTAACAAGGACATACATGAATTTGTACAAAGTGTCACATGGTCCCTCTAAACAGATGTTTTCAAACTACCAAATATTATTACGAAAATATTTTTCATTCAGTTGTACATTTGGGTTTATTGGCTACAAGCTTTTTTCCATCAAATGTCTCCTCAATGAAAATACAAACAAATATCATTTACTATCTTTACCAAATCATGTTCATGTAAATAATTGCTCAGATTGCTCAATTTGGTTAATTGACATGCCTCTAAAACAAATTAATGGACCTGCAACTAGATCATAGTGCAGTGTTTGAATATAAAGTAGAGACAGATCTCAAACCATTATTTTATATATTTTATAGAAATTAGCCAAAAGTATACTTCTAGTCTTAATCATGCTGTTTTGCAATTACAAGAACATAAATGATATTGGAACTTCTTTTCTACATTTATAAATGCAGTGGCTGTGATCCCAACCTGGCCTTTAACCTGAAGGTGAGATTCTTTGTTGCATGATGCAGGGTTACAGAGCTGTAGTACCCAAAGATATTTCAAGGCTATCCTAACTGGCAACAGGGAATCAATAGATGTCAAGGGATCACAGCAGTGGTTGTGATGGCATCTCCTTCAAGATGGCATTATAGACATTTGTCAGATAAAAGAAGATATGAACAGAAAGACCCTGCATGCTGATGACCCTTAAGTCCCTTAGAACTATAAAAGCTTAGGCTGTACTGTGCAAAATTGTAGGCGTCTTGGGAACCAGATGGAAACTGAATTGATGCTAGATGGGAACCAGTAAAGTTTCAGCATGAGACAACTGCAAGAAGCGTAACGCCAATCAGTGCAATTTTCCATCTCAAAGAACATTTTGGATACAGCCAGGGGTCTGAGCCTATTGATGTCTCCCACCCGTAAAAGCAAGAATTGGTGTTTAAACACCTGTCTGTACGATCCTCCACATACAAAAGCCAGAAGCTGCTGTAACTGCATGTTGACCTACGAGATTAGAAATAATGCAAGTATCTACCTTTTGAGAAGTATGTCTAGCACCCATTGATGATTCTTCAGCAGTCATCACTAAGCAGTCATTGTGCACAGGCACAAACAGTGCTGACTAAACCTCATCAACAGCTATGAAAGGAAAAGACACAGTGGTTATTCCAGTCCTTAGGCTGTTAGTGTAACAGTAACAGAAGAAATACAAGACACTGTTTCAAAAAATTCTCAAGTTTGGAAACTGCTATTTTATGTCTCTGAGATTAAAGCATTAAAAATAATAATAGCACTTGATTTTCTCATAACGTTATTATCATCACCATCATAGAATGGCTTGTATTGGAAGGGACCTTAAAGATCATCTACTTTCAGCCCCCCTGCCATGGGCAGGGACACCTTCCACTAGCCCAGGTTGCCCAAAGCCCCGTCCAACCTGGCCTTGAACCCTTCCAGGGAGGGGGCAGCCACAGCTTCTCTGGGAAACCTGTGCCAGTGTCTCACCATCCTCAGAGGAAAGAATTTCTTCCTTATATCTAATCTACCCTCTTTCAGTTTAAAACTATTACCCCTTGTCCTATCCCTACACTGCCTGATAAAGAGTCCCTCCCTTCCTGTAGGACCCTTTAAGTACTGGAAGGACCATGGACCCTTCTCTCAACTGAACATAAATCCTCTTCCACACGCTACAATATCATTAGCTCTTTAAGCTTTGCAAGATGCTTTTGACAGATGTCCTGTGCACATCTATCTGCCTCTAGCAGAGAAACTGAAATGCAGACTTTCCAGAATGGACTGAAATTTTATTACAGTAATCCCCAAATTTTTGTTCCTGTATTCTTTGCGTATGCATAAATGATGTTCTAGGACAATGTAAAAATAAGACACAAAGAAATGGAGTCACCTATTCTGCCTATGGTTTTCTTTTTTTTTTTTTTTTATGTGACATGTATTCCAATTTCTTTACCTGTCTCAGGAGACAAACAAAGACAAAAAAAGGTGGTGACAGGAAGGAAAAACAACAACATTGGAAAGACTAAAAGTGGCTGTTAGCAAACACTACCAAGATGGTAATTTGTGGTTATGCAACATGGCTTTTTTATTAAAAACGTTCTCAGTGTCCATACTTTTACCAACTGCCTCATATATTGCCACTTGGGCTATAACAGCCAGGAAAGGTCATGTTGCCTTGACAAAACTTTGTACTTGTCACCCATCTTGTCCAGGTGGTGGGAGAAGTGCAGACATGAGCCACCATGCCAAGGTGTGTTCCCTGCTGCAACTTATTCCTGCTTCAGCTAATGATCTGCTGCACATCCCACATGAAGCCATTTTCAAATCTTATTAAGCCCCCAATCTTTAAAACCACTTAAAAGTCAAGGGCGTAGGTATTGCAGGATCAGGGCCTCTGATCATTTGGGTTTGAAAGTGAAAATGAATGAAACATCAATAAAGCCCAAAGCACAGCAAAAGAGTCAGGGCACAAGGTATCCCAGAAGCCCAAAACTGTTACCACTGGGATATTATGTAGTGAGGAGGAATCCAGGCTTCGCTCATATCGCAGGAAGGCTGCAGTAAATTACAAATTAATATTCTGAAGTTAATGAATTTAATTGATTTCAAGCTGAGTAAGGGAGTTAAGGCTGGTATTCAAACAGGGAGAAAGTATTTAAATTTAGCTATCATTAGAAGGCACATGTTACATTCACCAAATATCAGGACTTTTCACTCTTAGAGTATATGGTGAGGACAACTGAAGCCTTTTAGATTGCTGCTTCCTTCAGCAGAATGGGGAAATGAGTCATAATTTCCAGACAGGATAACAAATGATAAATATAAGACTTCCAATTTTAAGGAATAGAGGGGACTATACAACTGCCCTCAGAGGAAACTTACGGCATCGGTTAAGGTCAGAAGGCTGAACCACACATTATGGTAGATCCTGCTCTTTCCAAAATACCACTGTGTCAGGTCCCAGCCCTGAAAAAAAAAAAACTTCTGATACAAAACTATGTTCTTTGGCAGATGCATTACTTACTGGTAGCATCACACATCTCTTCGGGTAGGATTAAACTGAATAAGCAAAGCATACTATTTTAAATATAGAAAATGCAAAGCACATAAAAAAATGAAAAGACAGGAGAAAAGTCCTGTGATCAGCAGGTGCTATTTCATATTCTTTCACTGCCACCATTTTAATGATTGAAAATTATTCTATGTTTTCTATCTTAGACATAAAAGACTAGATAACCATATTGATTTTTTAGTAATCAAACTCAAGTTCTTTTTTTCTCAATACCGTTCCAAACTTTCTACTACTGTCTTTAAATGAAAATTTAGCGTGACAGAATTTGTACGTAAAAAGCCTGCTTAATTAACAGCAAAATGAAAAAAATAATAATTTGAAACTGTACAAAAACATGCAGTTATAAAACACGTTAAAGATCAATACAGGGCAATGACAAAAGGACAGCTCTCGTTCCAAAACCAAGTTAGTGCTTATGCATTAATTTCCTTCACATTCTCCATTACACAAATTATGATTAAAATTATAGCAAAATTAGCAACGATACTATTAATAATAACAATATAGAGCTTATTTTTTATTGAAGATAAATTTAGGACTAACGGTTTACATCATTAGTTTCCAGTGTTAATATGTCACAGATTTTCTGTGAAAACTGTACAAAATAAATATGTGGGATAATTGAAACAATAATGATTCTCTGCCTCACACAGCATCTTAGAGATCCAGTACTTCAATGTCTGTAAAGCATTTAAAGATGTCTGAGAAAAATATACTTTGTAAGTAAGTGCAGAGTATTCTTCTTGATATTCAAGCACCATGTGACAGCTATAAACCAGACAGATTTTTCACATACCATACAGTAATACTGAAGATATATAAAAATTTAAGGAATAAAAATTTATGCTCTGAAAACTGCTTGTTTACCGTTTATGTCTTTACTGACCTATGAACATTTGTGCAAATTATGTTTCCCTGGGTGAACTTTTGGGAACACTTTTTTCTCACTTCAGCCTGTAGCATTCAAATGCACACATCTGCATCTGTTATTTCTTCAGGAAATGCCACGATCAACTTACTTACAAAATGTTCATAATCCAATCTTAGTGCAAAATTACAGTTTAATCAGCCTGGCTATTTATTATGATTAGTACTATTTCTATTTCTTTATATTATTTCTAAAATGTAGTGGTGGCTACACGATCACATCATAAGATCTGATTCAATTTCTCTCATATAAACACATAATAAATGTTGTTCCTGCTCCATGGTGCTTAAAATTAAAGCATAAATTCAAAGACAGAAGATGAATACTAACACCTAGATGAGAACTGAAAGGAAACATAGAAATAAACAGCTGAAGATACAGCTGCAACGGGGTTTATCTACAACTCCATTTCTACAAGGCGATATGGTGTAGTTGGGATCTGTCAGTGCTGGGTTAAGGGTTGGACTGGATGATCTTCAAGGTCCCTTCCAACCTAGATGATTCTGTGATTCTAGGATAACGCCATATAAGGTTTGTGGCACAAGTAATGTAAGTATAAGTATCATTCAAAAACTGAAGTCTGTCCAAGAATAACTCAGTGAATATGTCCATACAACACTCATAAGAGTAGTGCAACATAGTAAGGACAGACCTGATTTAGCCTTTAAATACGTGTTCTTCAGCATGCAGAAAACTTCACAGCTCTCACCGTAAATCAGAACACCTCAGATACACAAAGGCATGTTCACTAGCAGTTGAAAGGTTCCCTCTAAAGAAAAACTTTGTGTATTTTAACCTACTTTTAGTTTTGTCTTTTGAATTCTAACTTTATTTGAACTCCAAAGGGATTGACAGTTGCTACACATCCATTTTCATTGCCATATTTTCCTGCAAAATGATTGGAATCTGCTTTTCTTTTAGCTGTAAAACTAACGTAATGTCCTTTCCAGTGTAATGTAATGTAATGTACATGATAATGTAATATCCTTCCCAACTTCTGCCAAGGAAGTGATTTGAATGTGTTGTACACTGTGATAAATTTAAAGCTTGTCAGCTTGGAAAGAAAAATAATAAAAGTGTCAAAGAAATATAAAAATCACAGCCTCCAGTCAGGGTGCTAGAGGAAAGGACAGCACATTTTAATGTCTGATCAGCTTCATCGAAGGATTTACCAACCCCCAGTTTTGCATATCTATAAAATAATTATGAAAAAATACCCCAAAGTTATCATTTCAGTACAGATATACAGTACTCAGGCAAAAGGTACGTTGACATCAGTCAAATGAAACCAGTAGCAGGGAAAGAATTGAAGAAAAAAATGCCAGACTCAGCAGAAGGAAAAGCAGTGGAAATAGTGTCAAAAAGTTACAGATCAGGAATGTATGTGATTCATACTCAAGTTGTCTCTTTTCAGCTTTATTGAAGGCATCAATCCTTACAATAAGTGGTAAATCACCATTGATTCCTTTGATAACCACGGAAATCATGTTAAGCACAAACAAATGTTTTTGGAGCTGGTAGAACTGCCATGTATAATTCCATAAGCATCATGTACCAAATAGTATATGACCCGAGCAGAGGAGGAGAAGATCATAACTCATTGATCAACATGCCTACCCTGACACCATAACAGCAACCAAGCACTGCGTTTTCTCTTTTTAAAATAAAGTTTTGTTTTTCCCCATTTTATATATACTTCTGTCTGCTAGGGCTTCAGCACCGATAGGGTGTACTTTAATGTGATTTTTTAAATTAATGATTTGTAATGGCAATTGTAAACTCATGCCTGTAAACTAACTGGAATTTTATGTACCTTAGTTTGGAAACAACTTACAAGCGTTTATTTATCAAGCTAGTAGATCATTTTTATACTTAAATAACAGTGATTCTAAAATATTATTCCTAGTGCAGCATTTCAAGGGCGTGTGTTAGGAAAAAAATGATCCAAAGGTTATGCCTAACACAGATCTGCTAAGACAGGCTATACAAGATAGACTACGTCAGCGTCTCGACATGGTCTTGGCCACAGAAGTTAAAGTGGGAGATGAAGATTCTCATCATGGAATTGGGGGTGGGTGGGTTACTACATCGTCTGCAGACTGTTTTGTCATATTCAGTGACCCTGGCCACTAGTGTGTCAATATTTAACTCTGGCAGGAAATTCTCCCGTAGGAATGGCAAAGGTACTTCATTCTCTTTTTTTTTTTTTTTTTTTTTTTTTTCCCATCCCTATGCATCTTATCTAGGCCAGTAAAACCTCACACTGAAAATTTTATCATAGATATAAAAAGCTTTCAAGTCTTTTTCCACGTTTGCTTGAAGAGAAACTCTGCAGCCTGTATGGTATTAATAAAGTACAGTTTTTGTTTTATATTAATTAGTGAACCCCTCAGTGACGCTCTGCAATCGTGCAATTGTCTGCAAAGATAATATTTGTGCCTAATGTGCTGTAAAGAATTACAGTGACCCTCTCAGAATAGTGTGATCTTGATCCTTGCCCTCTGTCTTGGGTGCCTGGTGGAAGGGACTGAACTGATCACATCAGTAGCCCCCTAAAGGAAATAGATTGAAAATACTTTCCAACTCTGGTCACTGGTTTCTTAAAGGCACATTACAAAATCTTTAAAGACTTTTCTGTGCTCTTTAAGATGTGAAAGATGGTATCTGGGGTTCCCATTCCGTTTCCTGTTCCATTATCGCTTTCAGCTCTCAGAAACTATAATCTGTATTTATTTTCATTTCTGTTGTTCCTATTGTCACAGACTAGAGCACAAGTCAGGACTGAGCCTCCTTCCCTGCCATGTGACGTGACAGGGACATTCAGCAACATTTGTGTACAGGGTGGGTGTGTGCTCCTGGGATCACCCAGTCCTGGGTATGCCCCATGATCATCTTATGTAGAGCTGCCTGCCAAGGAGGCAGCTGCCCCTAGCACCCGTGGGGCAGGGGAGCTGGGAGTTGATGAACAGCTTACGCTCTCTCCCCACTGGTTCTGCCTTCTGCCTTCCCAACTCCAACAAATCCTTGCCTTCTCTACTTGCCTGTTTTGTGAGTTTTCCTTGTTTTCCTGCCACTACTTCTGGAAATTATATCTTTCTCTAGTGTTAGTCCATTCATTGTCTTTTGCACATGTAGGTTTAGTACATTTGAGTGGGAATAGATTTATATATTTATCTATAATATCAATTTACACCATTTCATTCTGACTAAACATTATTTTTATCGGTGAAGTTTGGGGTGATTTGTCACCATTCTGTCATTATTTCCTTCCTCAAGCTTCTCTTATTGAAGGGAAAGAAAGACAAAAACTATTTATTTAATTATTTAATAAATTTTTATTCTTCACTTTGTATTCTACCATTATTTTTTCTGAGTAGGAGACTGAATATTTTGTTTGATAAATACTTTTTAGGGTAATTGGATTTTACTGGATACTTCCCAGGGAGTTTCACATCTTTCCTGTAGGAAACATGAGTGAAGACCTAATCTGTCTTTCTTGCAATTAGATTTTTTTCCCTCTAGATGTCTCATGATTTTCATTTCTTTCTCTGTTTTGACATCTCTCATCTAGTATGGGTATAATAACTCCAGTAACGTAGATGAAGGTCATGTAGAACTGGACCTTAGCTGTGAAGGTTGAAAAGTGTTCTGGAAAAAATAAACCTGAAGTTTCTTTAGGAAAATATATGAAAAATTCTAACAGACCTTCCCTTGTTTTTAATGTAATGAACTGAGCTCATATTTGAGCTTGCTTTTATAAGGCATGAATGATCAACTGTTCAGATGTTCAAAATCCTTTGAGTATGTAAAACTCCTTTTGGAAAAAAAAGAAAAAAAAAATCAATGTGAAAGGCCAGTACTGTCATTGTTTTCTTAAGAATAGTCTTATTTTACTTCTTACTCCTACTGTCAATGTTTCAGTAGCATCTTCCTGCTCATATTCCCCTTTAATACATTTATTCCTGTAAGTCAGAGAAATAGCACAATGGCTCTTTGCAGCATTTGTTTTCATGTATTCCTTCATTATGGAACTCATTTCAGCTGGACCATTAAATAACTTCTAAGCAGCAAGAAAGAGGCAGTATATCCATCACATAGTGAATACAAAGCATTTAATGCAGATCTCAAATCAATCCTTTTTTTCAAATGCTAATTTTTATTTATTTCCCCTCCCCAGAGGGCTTAGCAAATAAAATATGATATTCATGCCAGTGTGGATTTATAACACCAGGAGGCAGATGAAATAAAACAGCTGAGCATACTGTATTAGCTATTATTCATAAACTATTTCTACTTGTCAGATGTTTGCTGTGAAGCTGAGGATGTGGTACTTCCCCTCCCTCTCAGTTTGACCAAGCTGATAAGTTGCCTCAAGTTCACACATCACCACAACTGAGAACAAATTCCGTGACTAAAGACTCGTTCCTGTTTCCTGGCCCATTCACTAGGCGCCTCCTCCTAAAGAAAGCTTAGTTAATATTCTGAAGGCAGAAACCCAGACTGTCTTCATAAGCATAGCAATTTTCAAAGGAAAAGAATTACTCCCTCCTGGGATTTTGATCTTGGTTGTCTTTCTGACATTGTTGCTATTGAGAATAAAGCAAGATCGGGCCTAGGGAGACTTCAATCTCAGTTTAGATTTCTCAGATCCTTTCTTAAGTGAAGCTCTTTCATATTACCAAATTGATTTAATGTCAATATACTGTCTAAAGTTCAAGTCAGGAAAAATGATGTCACATTTCTAAGCATCTTAGACCTGGTATACTTTCATCTTTTCAAATAACAGACTTTCTCTACCACCCTCTCTCTCTTATCTTCCTCGAAGCCCTCTATCCCCATAAAACCTTGTCAAAGAATTTGGCTCATGATAGTTTTCAGCTTTTGCCCACGAATAGACCTACACATGGTCTTATGTGTTATTTTTTGCAGACATAATTGTTTTAAAATATCAAGGCCTGATAGCTTTTGGCAAGCTCATATGCTTTTTCCTTTGTGCTACTCATTCTACACATTTAAGCATCTAAAAAATATAGATAAAATTTACTTTACATATGACACAGTCAAAAGAAGGGAAAGGATTTAAAATTGATTTTAGAGTAACGATAAATAAAACATGTGGACCATTTGATAATTTTCAATCTGTGAATGTGTAGCAAGGTGACATTTTGAATTAAAAATGAAGAAAGATATGTTCATATGTTTTCGTTCCTCCTCCGTTGGGGTTATTAACATTTCCAGTAAATATTCGTACCAGTCGAATCTTGAAAATATCTACCCAGCTGCATCCAGAGACGTCCTGATTTTTTAAAAAAGAAAATCCTTAACAGATGCCACAAATAAAATGAGATATCAGGAAATTTGCCACTGGTAAGAATTCCTTATGTTAATAGTCTGGCATAAAATGATACAGTTTCAGAATTTCTTTTGTCAGTGGAGCCAAATATCAGCTAAGCAGGCTCCAAAAACTGAATTTGTGGATGGATTTTGATCCATCCATCTTCCACTTTCAGGATTTCCACAGAGCAGAGTATAAGTGACCTGAAGACAACGTACAATTTGGGGAAAAGTGTATGCCAGGAGTGTGTATCAATTATTAGCAATCAAAACCTAAAATATAGCTGCTCTGCTGATTATTACTGTTTGCACATGTGTTTTGGAATATCTCCCTTCAGCTTTGGGGTTGCAGATACAGAGTAATCTCTGACCTCCTCTACAAATCTTACCTAATAGTTGCAGTAGAATAGTCTACAAACTGCTCCAAGACTCCCAATACTTCTGAGAGCCAAATATAAGTGCAATCATTTTTTAAAGGTTATACGTACTTTGATGTTTATAGATCTATATCCAGCGAAACCAGAAAACCTGTTGCGGATTACAGGTGAATAGCACTGTGCCAGTGAAGGAGATCCTCCTGGCCCTTTATTGAAACTGGCCTCTCTGGGAAGGACAGGGGATAAAGTTGTAGATTAGGAGGGAAAAGCAAACTTCCCACCAAAACAGCAGTCATGCTACTGAAAATGTCAGACTGAATTCCTCTTGTTACCGACAAATTTCTTGGCAATTGACAATCAGAAGTGGGTTCAGCCATCACAGTTTGCCACTTAGCGTTACCGTACAAGTCCCACAAACCAGGATTGCACCATGAAGATAACATTTCCACTGAAAATTTCTTTATCACCTCAATTGTCCCTTGCTTCAGCTCTATTTGCTTCCTCTCATGTTTCTGTTTGTGTCAGGAGACTCAGGCATAAAACTTGGAGCACATATCTTTATCAAAAATACTGGCAACCCAGAAACCTGTCAGGGGAACTTTATTTGATCCCACATTCTCAAAAGCCCCTGGGGATATAAAATTCTATGTCCCAGGTATTGCTGTGTTTGTAACAGTATATACTCCTCACAGAGAGGTCAGTGTGCACCAGCTCTACTTCTTCATACCTTGCTTTGGCTTTTTTCTCCTTGTTTACTCTAGAATGTATAGAGATATAAATCTCACAGTACGTTGTCTAATAGAATATACCGTTAGGACTGACCTGCTCTGGAGAATAGCTCAGGTATTGTGGTTTTGGATTTAGGGGTTTGGTTTGGGTTTTTTTTTTCAGTTTCTTTCTGAAATTCACCATGGCTAATCATCATTGCCACTATTGAATTTAGTACCAGTTTGCTACTGGGAAAGGCCTAAAGCAGTTTGTTCGGGTTTTGGTTTGGGGTTTTTTTTTTTTAATGTTCTCCTTCTTTACATTTTTCCTGAGGGCAATAAAGGAAGGAGACTGGTCCCTGAACTTTCTAAGATAGTGTTACTTCCATAATAAATCAGAAAAGAGCATAAAGTGCTTTGGATTGATATAGTTCAGGCTCTGTGAAGGACCTTTTTCTCCAGACCCTATTCTATGCACAATGGAATCCATTCTGACTTTGCAGTGGGAAAACTTATTGCTTTGCGACTGAATAAGGACCCCAGCTTTTATGAAAGGACTCTTTATTTCCTGTACTCCCAAGATGTAGGCTTGAGGGCTGTGGTTTGGGAGGCTCAGTGAAATAGGCTCAGTGAAACTTGTACAGTACCTTCTGGCTGAACATTTCAGAAAAAAAAAAAAAAAAAATAAAAAAGCTCCACAATATCATTTGCAAGCCTTTGTAAGTTCTCAAAGTTTCTCTCACTTTCTGAATATGTCACCGCACCACCATGAAGGTGGCTTGCCCCATCTTTTCTGCAAAATAATCCTTCCCCTGAGGAGCTGGCAATCTCCCAGCAAAAACCTCAAGCTCTTTGTTACTCGGCACTGTGTGAAGATTGAAAGCGTGTCTCTACGATTGGTCCTATCACTGTAGGACAGAAACTATCAAGTGCTAGAAGGGATGAAATGTATATATCTATCATGATTTTGACATCTTTCCTCGTTTTCCCTTCCTAGGTAAGAAAATTCTGCATTTTCATGCTTCAAAAAAAAGAAATGCCCTGAGAGAAAGAAGTAGCTTTCATTCTTTTTTATGCCTGTGTTTGGTTTATTTTAGTTTAGTGCCAGAATACAACAATGTGGGGTTAATCAATGATATAGTTTCACTATTCCTAATAATAAAAGGTCTTTCTAGAATCCACCCCTTTTCTTGGACACAGGACAATCTGGTTTGTTTTTTTTTATTTTTTTTCCCTTTTCCAAACAAAGTACTGTATCATCCTAATAAACAGAGATTAATTAATGAGGAGAAAACTGGTAGATTTACCCCAAATGATCTAGTTTTGCTGTTGTGTGGCATGATTTATTGGCACTCCTGCTTCCTAGAGTGCTTGTACACAACACCCGGTGGAAGCATTGGCTGACAAGAGGGTAGCTGTTGCGATTTTTCTAAGACAATGTTGTTTTTTAAAATCAGAAATTATTTTAATACACAACTACCTTTTGACAACAAATATTTCATATTTGATGACCTGCCTCTGAAAACTACTTCAAATCTTCACGCTTTCTGGCCTGGTCTCATATGATGGAATTATAGGAAGAGTGGGATTCTACCACCTTCTGGGAAAGTAACATCAAGAGGGGTGCAGGGACTAGATGATCTGTAACAGCTGCTTGAGCATGGACTAGTTCAGGGTAATAACCTTCCTGCTGGGAGACAGATGAGGAATGTTGGTCTTAGTTTCTGGGAGCTTCCAGTACACGTGTCTTTCTGCATGTGAGTGTCAACCAGGTGCTTTCAAGGCTCCTAGTGCTCCTGCTCCTCCAACTCAGAAAAAAAAGGCTTAGAGCTTCCAGAATTCATCTCCCTCATAGAAATTCACCTGGTTTTCTAGGACTTCCTGATCTGGATTTCCAGAATCTTTACCTTATCTTGTCCTTCATCATTCTGGATATCCTAGAAGTAATCTGAAGATTTGTGCAGTCCGGGAGGTTTGTGTAGCTCACTATAAAACAGTGGGAGATTAGCAGTGATACCAGCTCTGATGGTGCTTGACAACTGACGTATTTAATATTGAAAAAACACAAACAATATAGTGTTTTCCCATACAACACTAGATCAGCTACAGTTGTAAATATAGGTGCCTATTGGTATTAGACATGGAGGAAAGAAGGAATATGAGAAAATCCATATACCTGTATTCATCTATTCAGGTAATACAGACCCCCAGTACTGAAAACTCATTCCAGTCTCTCAGTGCTCACACACGTGTAAGTCATCACTTTCTTTACCATGTAAGGAAAGGATTAAAAAACTAACCATGCCATTCAGCATGATCTCTCTCAAGTTAACTCAAATGTTTACTCAGAGTTTGACTCTATTCCCAGACTGGTAATTTCAATCACCATAGATGCTTCACTCACTTAGCAGGAGGGTTATAATCAAGGGATGAAGTGAACTGAAGAGCTAGGAGTAGATGTGTGCATCTAAACAGCAACTTTGCTAAATACAGTTGGAATGAGCCATTTTGAATAAAAAAAGCAGGGTTAATGAATGACCTTGTAAGAGCCCCAGAAATATGGGACCACATAATCTGGCAGCGGTTTTACAACACCTAAATGGGTTATGTTCATTCAAGTCATATTTTTAGGTTGTTTTTCCTCTTATTCCAAATGCGCTTTTATGTATTTTTAGTCAAGCTTTCTGTCTCCTCATGCTGAAAAATTGCTGATGTTTTCACTCTGCAGAAATTGAGGACATTTATGCTCTCTATGACATATGAATCAGCAAATCTTCTTCTTAAAAAAAATTCAACACTTTCAGAACAAAGCAGGAATAAATAGTGAACTTGCAATTATTTTTTCTTCAGTTGCTCCTTCTTATTTAGAAAAAGAGAGGAGAAATTAGTCCAAGAATCATACCTAGATCTTCTTTCCAGAGCTCTGGTGGGATTTTTCTTTTTACAGCTTATTCTCCTTCAATTGTTTGCATATTTGGATTTTTGTCCTATTACTGGTTTTGAGATGAATGCTCATTTATACAGGGGATCAGTACAGAAAACCAAATCTTGGCTTTTGGAGAAAAAAGCATGAATTGCAGATCGAAAGTTTTTCTGTTAGGAAAGATTAGGAGTTTATTTTGAGCATGGTTTTTCACATGCTTTCAGCATGGGTTTTTTTCAGCTCACTTCTTCAAAGCACATATTTTGGTATTCTGCCCAGTTTGGTTTTACATGTCATACATAAAAAGCTTCCTTTTCATTTCTTGGTTTTATGTATAACTATATAGAATGAAAGTAACTACTGTTTGCCTTTTACTAGTGCAACTTTTTGCTAGTTTAGGTTGTTTTGTCAAGCCAGTAACTATCAAAAAATGGGGTGATTTATATTTTTTCACATCGGTGTGTCACTATTTATTTGCCAGTAATTACATAAAGCACACCATAATCTGTAAGCAAACAAGGTACTAAGAAGAGCAGAGAACAACAGCAACAAAAAAACTATTTGTGGCTTGCCTTCCTCAATATTTGGGCAAGAGTTTTACAGGTGATAAGACTTCTGGAGAGATGAAGATCAGTTTTTTTCACAAATCATGCTCCTTTTCTGTCTTTCTAACTGGTCACTCAAAACATGAGTCAATGAAATGTCATTATTTCATCTGAAAGGAAGGAAACCTGAGATTTCAATAGTAAAACCAAGTAAAGAAAAATCTTAGAAAAGACTGCAAATCAAAACTATGGAAAACTGCTTTTAACTTTAGTGGAATGTGGCATTATTACTCTGAGTAAAACTTCGGTGACTTACGGAAGGGAAGGTGGCAGCTGGGGACGGCACAAGGAGCAAGGCTGTACCAGAGCATTGCTGCAGTCTGAAATTTACAAAGTTTTAACCCAAAATTCACATCTCCATTGTGAATTTTCTGTTCTTTTTGTCCTAACTTCTGCTCACCGAAGTGCGAAGAAATTAGGAAGTAATATGTGTTTATATTTTCACATACATGTACTAACAATTTATGCTCAACCTAACACATTCTGCAGAATGGGGATTTAAAAAAAAAAAAAAAAAAAAAAAAAAAGATGGTATGGTGATATATAACCACTCTATGATGGCTTCTGAGAGTAGACAAGTAATTTAGCAAGACGTGCCAAAGAAATTTCTTTTGCCTTATGTGAGAACTTCAAGAATTCAGATGTCTGGGACTGATGACCTAATTTAGGAAGGTCACACAACAAAAAAGGGAAGAACAGACCTAAAAAAATGCCAACTATATATGTGCTTCTGAGTGTGAGCTCTGTTCTTTGTCCACCTCACAGTTCACAGGAAAAAACTGTAAAGGCCCTATAGCTTCCATTGTTCTAAGGTCAAACTCAGCTGTTTACTGAATACCACCAGTACCTCCTACAGGTTTATTACATGCATTTACATCAGAGCTACCACAAGTGTTAGTTTAAGTCTCCAAACTTGGGGACAAGAACTACACCTTGCTTGGAAAGTGAGGTGCTAAATAGTCTGTAGTCCTCGCTGCTGGTGGGTTGTGTTTCCTCCTGCCCTCCTTGAGTACATGCCAGCACACAACACTAATGATGCCTGGAAGCAGCTAAGCAGATAACAGCCAGATAGGATTCTCACCAACACCTCATCAGTCTCCTAATTATAAATTCTCCAGATTTTAATCTTCCTTCATCTACACTGTTTAAATCCTGCAATTAATTCCATTGACAGTGGGACCATTTCACTGATGCTCTGTGTGGGTGACTGAGGGAAGAATAAGGCCTTTTGCAGCAACAATCTATAAAATGTGCCTATAAGTCATTAAATTAAATTTTGTCCCTTTTTTTCAGGTGACAACAATATGAGCATTATCTAAGGAAGTACAAATGCAAAGACAGTCTTTCGGCTTATAAGATATTACAAGAATAGACATAAAAAGATCGATGTAACAGGAAAGAAAGTGAATACCTAAAACTGTTTTATGCTTCTTTGACTTACCTTTTTTCTCCTCCGTCAAAACAACATGGCAAAGAATACATTACAACTATATTTGCTGGAATTGAAGAAGAAGTGAATCTTTGGAAAGAATTTCAATAATGAGACTAGAAACTGGATGTGAGAAATTGTTAAATACATTCCAGATGAAGGGGAATAAGCAGTGAGTAAAGCGTGAGCATTGGACAAGAAGCAGATGTCAGGCACTATTCACGGGAGGTGATTAATGTGTATTCAACACGCTGTTATATTTACGATGAGTCTTTAGTATAACAGGTAGATTAACAAATGTTTTCAAGAGTTTGCGTTAGGGACATATGAACTCAAGCTCTTCATACCATTATTCTTACTCAGAACAGTTTGGAGAATGGTACATTTTGTCCAAAGCTTTGTAATGGTGAGTAGTTGACATCCTTTATTTTCTAAAGGAAAAGTATCTGTAACACATAATTCACAACCAGTCTCTCAGCTGCTCTCTGATTCAACTCATGGGATCAACACTGTTTTACTCAGGTTCCGCATTGGCCTGCTAGTTTGTTTTCACGTTGTGCTGTTTAATCTACTGACTTCTCCTGTTTAATTCAAGCATTTGACGGCTTGAACCTTTTCTTTTTTTTTTTTTTTTTCCCCCGTCTTCCTACAGCAAAAGAAGATTTCAGCTCCTTTCTAGGTCTGTTCTCATTTAGCAGCCATCTTCCAGGAGCAAAGAATAATTTCACACGAATCTTCTGCTTCATTCACTGTTAGTCATCCTGCACACACGTTATCTTGCTGCTGCAAAGAGTTGTGCATGGTGTTTTACCACATTATATTTTCTCCTTGACCTTTTTCTACTATTCATAAGAATTGAGAGTATCCTTGTTTATATCTTTTAGTGGTTACACAGTCAGGCACCCTCTTTTTAAATTTCCTATCAAACAGTACATTAGCCAGTGACAATCCCAGGCTCAAGAAGATCGTTACGTAAATTTGTTGTGCCAATTAGTCCCCAAATTTGGGGGGGATTTTTTATTAATGATGACACTATTTGCTACGTGACCATTAGACTGTGGATACCCTGGGCTTAGAGTTTTGTGTTTAGATTTGTAGTCTTCTAAAAAACATATGAATGCACAAAATCAAATTATGATTGATCATCTACCATTTCTATAGTTGGCTTCCCACAGTTCTTATGTCTGAGATATGTCCTGCATCAGTATTCTTTAATAGCTTTATTTCTGTCCAGTAGGATAATAATACAGAGCAAACGTACATTCTTGGGTTTGCTTTTGCTGTTTCATTACCTTCTCTAGTCACTTTAAAAAATATGTTTTTATGGGCTCAAGCTCTTCATCATTATCTTTCTCTCAAAAAGGATACATCATCTGACATGCCAACTTTAGCTTACAGCCTCCATTTTCTAAAACAATAACAAACTTTTTCAATGTTTTTTATTTAAACATCCAGTTTGCATAATATAGTAAAAAATTATTTGCCCAGTACATGATCAGTTCTCTTTGTCTATGTTCTATTTCTATTTTTTTCTCACTATTTTAACACAGGTGTTTAGCATGCTGTCTCATGCATTAGTGTCCTGTTCATACATCCTGCTCAGTCAGAGGTCCGATTCCACTCATCAGCTGCCTCCTGAACAATTCCTAGTCGTAGGCTGTATTTGAGCACTATATCCTCTTCTTACTACTTTCCTTCATGTGTTGAATTTCAAAGGATGGGATTAATTTCACCCAGTCTTGATGTCTACAATGTAAGTCCTTCTCTCCAAGACAGCTGTCCAACCTCTCACTCTAGTCTATGCAGACCTAATACAGTCAATGTTATCTAAAAAGCAATTCACCTCATCCTAAGCGAGACACCAAAACTTGATCAGATTAACCTCCCTCCAAGCTATACTGACTGCTCTGCTTTTCTCACCTTTTGCAATATTTCAAAGTTGCTAAGGGAGTATCTTCACAAACAGGAAAAATTATTAATTTGCTAAGTGATTGCACTGTAAGATTGTTCGATTCTCCATCTGAAATTTTCCATCAGCTTGGAAAACTTTAATTGTTTTAGGTTTGAGACAGTAACTTCCATAAACATCTTGGTTGCAGGCTTTCAATCATAATCTAGTCTTGAATTAGGAGTCCTCCAGGTTAAAGGTCTCAAAATTATGAAAAACCTTTCAATAAATCTTCCTTTTTTTAATTCCTCATATGCAGCTGGTATCTTAAAAAGGAGAATCTTTCTGGCAGTGCAGTGTTTTCCAAATTTCTGTGTATCAGTTTGACAAGTGGCCTGTTCTTTCTCCTTGGCTATTAAAAAACACTAGAGTTTTCATCCCACAGATATTAACAAGACAGAATGACATATTTCATTTTTTTCAGGAGTTTCACTTAACTTCATGAAGTGATACAGCTCTTATCTGAATCTCCCAATCTCTTTGCTTTATTTTTAGCAACTTAAGCCTTATTAGAGATTGATGCACTTCATTTAGGAACTTTTCTTTGTCTCTAACATGAAACTCTTCCTTTTTTATGCATTTTTCCTACATCTAAGCCTGTAGTTTTGGCTTCTTACTGGAAATGTTTTCCATATAGACAAGACGACATCAGGAAGAACACAAATGAAAACCCATATCAAAAGGAAGAACTAGAATTTTCAGGACCTGCTGATGACGACAGAAAATAAGACACAGCTTACTGCCAGGTTATATTGGAAGTTGCATACAAATATCTTTTCAGCTCCAGGCACTGTAGTGTAGCTGCCTCAAGGGAGTCTTATTGACTGGGATCCATTCTTACAGGAAAGTTTGGTGCCACAAGTGTGATAGGTTTTACTAATTTATAGCTAAAGCATGGGCAGGTTTTCCTGCTTACCACACTCTCAGCTTGCAGCAGAGGCAAAAGCCAGATTCATAAGACTGATACTGTTGTTTTCTTTCCAAAACCTGGTAAGTGATGAGCTAGCCCAGCTTGTTACTTCCATGGAGATTTAGGTAAAACGTAACATAAACTGATTATTTTAAAAGTTTGAGAAAGTCTGAGGAGAAACTAAGTGGCGCCACAGCTAGTAATTTAGGCTCTCTGTAGCTGGATCTAAAAAAAAAAAAATTATCCTTTGGATCTACAGAGTTATGGAGTACAGACAGTCTTTTTTAGAGTTCTTTCCCTTTTTAATCTTTGAATGTTCAAAAGACTGCAGTCCTTAAAGACTGCTATTTCTCTGCTTCTTTGCAAACAGAACTTGGGAGCAAGGTTTCCATTTCAGCTGTAGACCATAAAATCTCCCAACCATTTATTTTCCTTGCAAGTATAAAACTACTCCCAGTATTAAAATAGAGTTATTTTAAACTTCAAAGTATGACTTTAAAAAGTCACAAGACCAAAGCACACTCTCTAGCAAACTGCCATAAGAATTCCATGGAAACTGCAGAGGAAGAAAAGCCAGAAATTGTTTTGGTATTAAGTGGTTTATTTTTAATCAAGCATTTTGCTGTTTTTCACTGGCCTGGAATTCTCTTGAGTCTTGAGCAGAGTAAACACTGGAGAATCTTTAAGTGTTCATAAACACAGTAGTTGCAATGTTTTACAAAAAAAACCCCACCTTCAAAAGTATAGGTCTCCTTTCTATATACCAATAACCAGATGCTAGAATATATCTTTTGCAGCAATAATATCTTTGGATGGTACTATACCATTTGCATGTTTAGTGAATGAAAAAAAAAGGATACATCGATAGATTTTGGTACATTGTTTTCACCTTTCAATTTTTATGCAGCATTTTTGAGTGTTGTGTTATTGGTGCCAGTTCTGCAAACTCCAAAAACTGCAGGGGTGCAAGAAGCTGAAAACTGAAAGGTGTTTCTGAAGTTGTACGTGTACATGTACAATGAGCACAGGTTAGCCCTGCTAGAATTCTGGTGTCGGTGGGAAAGCCCAGAGAAGATTACATGTCCCAGGCATAGAGATGGGCCATTAAATATTTAGTCCTTCTATATGGAACACCTCTGCCAGTAGGTACTCCTATATGTTTCAGTGCAAAATTTGAAATTGCAAAATCACGTCGACTGCTTTGCGGTTTTACAATAACATAAAAAATAAATTATCGTGAACTTATTTCATAAAGGATTGAGGTTTCATCAGATTTCATACATTGAGTTATGCTAGGTCAGTACTTTGTAGGAAGAATTAACATGTGCTTCAGGAAAAAAAAAGACCTGAAAAAAAATTCAGTTCTCAGCATGACAGATTTTTTTTTTGCTTCTCCTTAGGCAAGATATAAAGAACTTAGAAAGGTAAAGGTAGATCCTGGTAGCTTTTGAGAACTTCTCACTCTCGCCCACATTACTCTCTTGTTTCTCTGAAGTGGAGCACAGAAAGCTATGTTAGGCATGTGCTTCTCCCTGCATTATGCAAGACATCTCAAAACAAAATCAAAAAGCAACAGAATACTGAAAGGAGACACATTTTGAGCTAGCTGAGTACAAACTGAGCAATGGCCGCCTTGGAAAACAAAGCCCACCTGATATTCCTCCCCAAACCACTGCTAAAGCTAAAACCATTCAAAGATACATGATAATGCTTCTTGATGTTTGGAGCACACGGTATAAGCTGACAGAAAAACAGAGGAAAGACCATCAAGTACTGATTTTTAGCCCACATTCCTAGGCTTGATTCTGTATTTCACATCCATGTAAAACTGATTTTTTTGCAAAACTTGGTTGAGTAGTTATTAGAAGCAAAGTCTTCCCCATTTCTAGATAAAACTGTCAACCACAGTAGTCCAACAACTTTATTTCGTTCACCCTCTCTGTTGAATTGTTTGCCCAATAGTGACACTGCTTCAGCAGGAGAGGACACCCTAGATAACAGCCTGCCACTGCTGAGCTGTCTTTGAATATTTCCTTGATTTTGTTAGCACAACACAGAGAGTGTAGAGCGGCAAACTCCCAGGAAAGAAGAATAGCGGCAAGTTAACACTGACTAAATTTGGGAAAAATCTGTGGGTTTAAAAGAACTGACCAAATCACTGTCAGCACAGACAAAACCTATTAATGTGCCTCTTGCATTACTTGAATATAATATTCAGAAAACAAACAAACAAACAAAAAACCCAACAAACACAGCTACAGGCACAGGCTACTTACCACAACAGTATATTTCCTTAAGCTCCTCACTGTAAGTTTGGCCCCACAGAGGTTTATCAGCTGAATAAAGCTTATTACTGTAACACTGAGGTAGCTAAGAAAGCCCCATTATTTAAAGCCTATGCATTTAATTGCTGAGAAAAGTCAGCTAAATGCTGAAAGTAATTTCTAAATGAGAAAGGAATAAGAAATGCCAGTGATAAGCATATTGTCTTCATGACAGCGTCTAATTGCTGACCCTATAATCCTATTGTGCCAAATGACAGCGGATCTTACTGATGAACTTCCTGATTCTGGGGAGCAGAAATGAAATTAAAACCTTGGATCAGACTGCTCTCGGATCAGTGTGCTTACTGATCTTGATGGGCTTCATCCTGGAAGATGCTGAGTGGTGTTATGAAGGATGGACTGTGTGCATCTTCCAGTGGAAAGCTGAGACCCTCAGCATCTTTCCATGGACCCCCAGGACCCTGCAGAATAGAGCTTCATAGCCAGGGCTTAGAAAACAGCTATGGGACTAATCACTGCGTATTGTCTCCTTCCTCAGCATTTAGCATTGATGTCATCTGTC
The DNA here is from genome assembly GCF_047716275.1 of Strix uralensis. Taxonomy (NCBI): domain Eukaryota; kingdom Metazoa; phylum Chordata; class Aves; order Strigiformes; family Strigidae; genus Strix; species Strix uralensis. The sequence continues at coordinate 4,755,237 of NC_134000.1, read as the reverse complement.
TATAAACCTTATCAGATCAGATCAATTTCAAACCAAAACCCTGACAAAAACAAGCTCAAAGTGATATTTTTTTTCTTTTCATGGCTATCTTAAATTCCTCATGTATATACCACCTGTATGTCATATGGCTTATATACAGTGTGACACAAATGCACATACAGGTTAAATCAGCCTTTGTTTATATGCTCATATATGCTGTTTCTGAAATAGAATGTTATCACAATGTACAACACGCTGCACATTGTGTAACACACTTAACTGTGTTAATACAGAGGAATTAGTTAAAAATAGAAAAAAAAAAAATATCTACAGGGTTAGCAAGTCAACTCATTAAAGTTAAATCTCCCTGAACCTTAATTTAGCCAGTGGAAATTAGTGATTCGCACATTCTTAAGCTAAAAATAATTAAAAGCATTAATTAGTGGAAGGCAATGTCATCTATAGGTTAGTATAGCAGGAAGAAAAAAGTGAAAGCTGCTCTTGAGACTGTCTGGTTTTGTTTATTCCCCTTAGGTGTGTGTTCCTGTGAACAGACAGAAGAACAATAATAACTGTAAGCGACCTGAGATTTTACTAATTATACATAAGGCATACATTAGATTATTCAAACTTTCTTCTTTCTTGGCATTTTTGTCAGGACAAAACTTGAAATGTAATGCAACACAGTTCAGTGCTTTATTCATGTGCTTCAATTTCCCTGGTAAGTATATTCCTTTTGAATTTCTTTCCTGGATCTCAAATGGGACACTGAAGTTTTGCAAATATTTGAGAACTAATCATTTGATTAATTCAAATCTCATCAATCTAATTTTTTTCTTTTTTATGCTTTTAAAATTATTAATTTGGCTTCACTTTTAAAAATTATTATCATCCAAATGAAAAACTATTTCCAAAATATGTGGAACTCTTGTTGAAATATGTGGGGGTTGTCTTCTTTAGAATTCTGTCAGAATGTTTTCTAAATGGAAAATTTATCAAAACAGATTCTTGCTTTTGATGAATCTGTGTGTTCCATAAAGAAGGTGATCAAAATATTCCTGAGCAGCCTCACTGTGAAGCTTTATTAATGTTTGATCAACAGTTTGAGAGTTTAGCTATAGATGTGTAAATTGCTCTGAATATCATCATTAAAATCTTGCAACACAACAAGGAAACAGGAACAAAAGTTAAATAAAAGCAGTGTGGTGACAGTAACGATGAAATTATTCTACTCAATAGTAGAATTTTTCTACTAAAGATGAAATTATTCTAGTCAATAAGTGCATTCACGAGGTAGAATTTTGACCCATCATGCTCAGAAAGGGCAGAAAGAAAACACGGTCAGAATGACTGCAAATATAAAAATTAAAATTAAATTTTACTTCTTAAAAAAACTCTGGTAAACACACACAATGTAGTTTTAAAAGATCGAGCATGTGTTATATAACACATTGTTTCCAATATCAAATAAATTAGTGTCTCAAAAAACTGTTAATGGCACATGTGGATTTCACACATAGTTATGTCGTATAGACCAGTCATTGGTTGCTCCAGAGAAATTCTTTGTGCCAGGCACTTCAGGTGAGTAGAGGTTTCCTCATACCAAAGGCATGAAACTAAACCAGTACAGACAGAAAGCATAATACCAAAACTGTAAAACTCTCCCTCACACACAAACAATCAGCTCACAAAGATGTTGCACTTTAAAAACCATAAATGCCACAACCTGCCTAAGGCTGGTTGTAATTGCTGCTTTGCAGGTGTGTAAAACACTACTAGGATGAGAAATTAAGCAGAGAGCCCTTTCGGTAATGGAGGTGGGCTGGTGGTGAAAGCTACCAGCATTGCCAGACTAGCAACCTGGTTCTCCAAGTACCAACGTCAATTGACTTTTTGTGTCTGACACCAGTAAGAAGAGGCTCAAGCTTTGGTTTTAGCTGCTTCAAGTATTTCCCATCTCCACGCCAACTTTAATCCACAGCAGAGAGACAGTGCCTTCAAAAAACCACAGCTCCTCTGACGATTAAAATGCACACTATCTAAATGAAAAGTAGGCAGTAATTTCACCAGTCACAGGCATGCAGTCTCGTCAGGAATACAATGGTGTCTAATCCCAACAGAAGTCATACAAGCAGAGTATTGTGGCTGGTTTGATATGGATTGTCAGGGAAATACTGCAAACTGATTTCCTTTTCTGCTTGTCTAAATACTTGGAAGTTTTTTAATGACCAGAGCAGGCTTTTTTTTTTTTTTTTTTTTTTCTTTTGGTCTACTATCTGTGATTTATCCAGGATTTAATTATATGTACAACAAACCACTGACAAATCAGCCTCCCTCTGAGCACTGGTATTCCACTAAATAATAGCACATTCAAAGCTAAATTTGAAGCTCATCTCTTGAAAATAACTAGTTTAAAGAATTCCCAGTTCAGTTCATTTAGTCTTCATTTTCTATTTTGTTAAAGAAGAAACACAGCAGACAAAATGCTGGAGCATTTACTAGCTGACTTTCCAGTAAGAAAGATACAGTTTGTCCAGAAATGGCAAGTGCCCCAGTTTATACTGTAGCTGCCAACCCTTTTTAATATTCAGAGTCTAATGTCTGCACAGTTATCAAAGGCAGACACTTGTTTCTGTTCACTCAGGCGAAGAAATATTCCAGCTGAAAGTACAGCCTCTTTCCCCTGGGTTTTTAAAAGTTATTCCAAATAAATACATGTTATTTAATAAATAAATAAATAAAAAGAAAAAAAAAAATGCTTTTCTATTTCTTTTCTATCAGACAATGCTAGATTAACAAGCTGCTTCATATTTTTGACATGACCGAAACCATCCAAAACCATCCTCCAACATTCATTTCTTTTCTGTGAAAAATAGATGTCTGCTCCTGATGAAACACCTGACATTTTGACTAGTGGAGGAAGAAATAAGCGAAGATACAAGTCCACAGGAATGAACAAAATAATAGATTTGTTGTTACACCCATATACCAATAGGATTGAAATTGACATCTTTTATTCAAATGATATGAAGCCCAAGTTTGTAAAAAGGCCATGTCCTGAGCAAAAAAAAAAAGAAAAACAGAAGTCTAAAAATCTGACCTCTGTTGAATTTCTTAACTTTAGTTTTCACGGTATAAAAAGCAATGATTATTGTTGGCCTCAATGTTTCAGCACTTATTTACCCAGATAATTCTGCAGTAGCTGTCTTGAAAATGTCTCCATCCAACAGGAATTCCTCAGTTCGTTCCTACTGCCTGTAGTTTTATGCTAGCGATGCACCACTGATTTTGGTTAGATGGAAATGTAAATTTGAAAAACGCAGGTATTCCAGCACAACCTCTGGATAGATATTTAAAAAAATGGGTGATATTAAATTATTTAAAATCTGAATATAAAGCATTACTACTTTTCTTTCAGAGATAACTGAGCGTTTTTATTTATTTGTTTAATAATTCATAAGGTATTTAGTAAGAAAGAATAACAAAAAATTCTTTCAAGACTCCACTAAGACAGTCAATTAGCTAGGTGCTAAATACTATCCTGAATACATTCTAAAATGTTCAACTTCAATTTTTTTACTGAATTGGAGTACAGTGTCTTACTGAAACAAACCTATCTGTGTTCTCTGGAACTCAAAGGGGTTCAGGGCTCCAAGCAGCTGTAAGATCCAGATATGTTAATTAAAAATGATGAAGCATCAGTGAAGTCCATTAATAATTGAAGAAAAGAATAAAACATGTAACAGCCCTATGTGGTCTTGTCTTTATTGTCCAGGTACTTCCAAGATATGTTATGTTCCTTTCTAGAACTGGATAAATCCCTGTATTGATTTTACTGGTATTTTAGTGCCTAAAGTTTGAAGAAAAGCTAAGACTTAAGAATTATCAGGCTCCAATATCTTAAGTCAATCCTTTTCCCCTCTACTCACATTTTCCTGCAGGGAAAACGCTAGGATTGAACTAGGCCTTATGTGTGGGCAAACATTATTCATTTTCAGTAAGATTCTAGTCTCACTAAGAAGAGATAAAACTGAAGATTTAGCCTGTAATGGTGGCGCTTGTAATCTCTCGGGATTTGACCCAAATTTATAAAACCCTTTGAGGAGTAAATTTATTTTTTGTTTCAGATGATTTATAAAAAAAAATGCTAAATATTATTAAGCTAAGAAGAAACCCCCAAGGAGTTAAAATAGAAACACACCCATCAATGATGGTTCCCCATGAGCTAGTACATTTTGAGAGCTGTTAGGCAATCATTTTTTAATTTGTTGAATATGAGCTATTCAGTGCATTTTTATATAAGGCTTTTGAGGTGAGACTTTCAGTTATCCCTGGTGTTTCCTCTGGAGCTGATTCATTTTTACATGATTTTCTTATAACCATGCAAGAGCAGGGGGCAAACCGTTTAGTCTCATTTTATGAGTCTAGTCCTTAATTTCAGATCAACAGCAAGATGAGTCAAGTTGACTGCAGTTCAGCCAGCCTTGAACCCAACAACACACAGCCCCACAGAGAACTCTTCTTTTACAACTTACTGTTCTCTCTCCCAAAGGAAGATGCTTATCAAGGTTTCATTAATGTATGTCTTAACTGAAAACAATCTGAAAGTTTTATAGAGTACTCACTAGAACCAGAAGCTGGAAAATCAGCTTGTAGTTATAGTGAGTATTCTATAGAACTTTGAAATTATTTTGGTTCAATCCAAATCTTTAGTCAGTTCTTTCCAGGAATAAGAGAGTTCTTATCTAAGAGCGGTGTCCATACAGCTCTGGACAGCAATGGAAGAGTGACAAGAGTTGTAAGGAAATTCCTTAGGAAATCTCTTGGGAAAATTTAGATAGAAATTAACAATTTACTGTGGATTTAAGAGATGGCAACACAAGAACAAAATTCCAGTGCATGAAGTTTCTCATGTTATAGCTATTCATACCTTCACTTTTCTAACAGAAAAGAGTAAGAAAGCAACTTCATAGTCTGTGTCCCAGAAATGGAACACAATTTCTACCTCTTCGGTGAGTCTTGTAACAAAACTACATATACTACTTATTGTAATTGTGGAAGTGCAAATAGGAACTGGAACTCCTGCTAACTTAAGTTAGTGGAAATTTTATTGCTTGTTTATCATAAGACAGGAACGCACTGCTCTCTGTATTTTTATTCACTGAAAACTACTTTTGCCTGCTTACTGAATTTCATTCAAACATTTTGAGAAGTAGGACTCATACCATATCTTGAAGCCTGCAACATTCATATTATATAAGAAAAACAAAGACAAAATGCAGAGAAATAGATGTCTTACAAAATATTCAAGAATCCCGTAGAAGATAACAGCAGAAAGTAAAATCTCTGACAAGGCATAGAAAGGTAATTATTCTCTTGGATATCTTAGTTTATTGACTGCTTGCTATATATATCATACTTCAATTCAAGCTGAAAGTTACCAAATTTAAGAGAAACAGGCTTATTGGGAAATCTCTTCTATTTAAGAGATGAACTACTGAATCTTTCAGGTGTTTTTCAGAGGCATCCATGCAAGGAATTGTTTCTTTGCAGAACTGCAGAAAACTGAGTATTGATTGGACCTATTCCAACCCAAGCTACAAATACCTGCAGTTGCCAGGAGGTATTTTCCCAGCCCTTTCATGTTTGGAAATAGCAAAATCAACTCTTTGTGGGGATGCACTTATACTTAAAAAGCACACAATAATCCTACCTCTTTTCCTTTTGTACTCAAACCTCCAGAATACACTTTGTCCAACAAAGCCAATCCAGAGAGCAGTGTAGAACTGACCAGAGTTGCGTGGTGCATTGCACAGGAATAACAAAAGCCATTATACTGTCCTGTGTGGCACATGAGCGGCGTTACCAAATGTTAATAACTAGGTTTTTCCTGTTTGATTTGAAAGACGTTTTTTTTCTTTCCAGATAAGGTGATCCTCCTGATGTTCTTTAGGTTGGGAAAGAAAAAAATTGATCCAATTCTGATATCAGCTACATGCAAGTAAGATAAGAAATCCATGTAAGCTAAATAATTTTTTTCGCAGCTTTAAGTCATGGACGCCCTTGCAAGTTAGATTTAATCTTCCAAATATCTACACAGATACTTTGCACAAATAAGTTTTCCAGTTGCAAACACTTGAAATCTTGTTAAAAAAAAATTGTGTGAATAAGAGTTTGTAGGAGGCTATTAAACTACTCATAACTCACCTAAGGACTAGACATTTTATAGGAGAGATCTAAGAAATGCTGTGTACTTTGTTTTGGCTGACATCATCGCTCTAGGTTTGTATTATCTTTAAAAAACCCCCCTCAGCCTGAAACACCAATCCACCTGTTTTTCCATAGCACCAAGACACCTGACTGACACTCATTTCAGTTCCCCTCTGCTCCTTTTTAAAATTAAAAACAGAAAACAAAAATTTAAAAAAAAAAAAAAAAGCAGCGGCTAATTCAGGGTCATCCCAGTGAATGTGTTTCCACTGAACTGCATGAAATACTTACATTGAATTAGTAACCTTTGAGAATGGAGGGAAGGTAAATACCAATAAGGAATTACTGTACTTGATTTTACAAACTGTTTTTGATTTCACGTCATGAACGTCTAGTGCTCAGTAAAAATTCCTGCAGATTTCTGTTGCTGTTCAGTATATAAATCATTGAGTTTTGACCTTATGAAGCAGTTTGAGAGTCTCATTCTATTTTACATTTCACCCTGAAAGATTCCTAAACATTCAAGATTCAATTTGCCCTCAAGAGAAATAAAGGCTGATGTAAGGTGTTAAAGCACGTTTTAGTATAAAACATGCAGAAACTCACGATAACCAGCCAAAGCTACAGAGTTTAAATATGTATAACATTGGGGCTAACTCTGTTACCTTTTAAAAATATATAAATAACCTTGTGGGAGAATTCTGATGCCTACTCAAACACCACCACAATTCCATCCGTTAGCTACCTTTAAAGCATAAGGAAAATCCCATAAAAATTACTAACTCTTTGAAAAGCTTCCTCTGCTGTCAGACCCTCATTTCACTACTAGGTTGAAAAGGAGGGAAAAAAAAAAAAAAAAAAAAAAAGGAAAAAAACAACAAAACAACAAGGTTGCTACTTCTGCTCACAAAACATATTTAATTGGTCTTTTTCCTCTGCTTGTCACAACCTGTCTGACACAGAGATTGCAAGCTTTCTGACGCAATGATTGTATCTTCTGCTGCTGGGTCATATAATGCTTAAGAGGAGACATAGGATGAGGAGGTTGTGCTTTGTTCCTACACCGCAATAAGCAGTACTACAACTTTGTCAACACCCTTTGTTTTTAAAAAGCTCCAGTTGGTAGCGTCTAGAGTAGAACACAAAGTCTGAAGATTTTTAGCTTTGTGTCAGGCAATTTAATTCAACAAACCCACTAAATCGTTGGTATGCTTCCTAGAGTTCCTTGATTTTTCTTGCCGGTGTTACAGTGAAATATCGACCAAGTCCAGCCTTTGAGGTTCTGAGTGAATATTAGCCTTATGTAAATTGACTGATTATTCTACCAGAAGAGTCCTGCTTTATAAAATTTAAATTTTCAAATTTTTGTTAAGCGTGAAAATTGCAGAACTTCAGTAGTCCTTTCCATTATCCTTGTTACAGGAAGTAAAATAATTATTTACGACCTGGAGAATTCTTGCTATTTCTGCTTAGAGTTTTGTGACTTTATTCAGTCTCAGACCAAGACAAACATCTGTTTGCCTTGGTACATTGCAGTAGTTTTCCCCCTGAAAATGTTAAACTTCTTTTGCAAATTTATGATTGAGCTTTTGTCATTTCAGTGGTGGCTCAGCTATAATATTGAGCTGACTTGAATAAAAAGTTATAAAAATGATTTACTACAAAATACTTATGTTGCAGGCAATGCCATCTCTTTTCCATCCTTTTCTCCTACATTTACCAGACTAATTCAAAGTTTGCTGCAGCTTTTAAGTCTTCCGAGCTAGTGGTAAAACAACATGTAAATTTGGAAATACTTACAGGGTGGAGTGAAAAAGCTAACAGCGGCAGAGATTCACCAATGGCTGAATCACAAATAAAAAAAGAAAGTAGGTTAAACGCTCTATTTGCCAAAACAGAAGCAGGTAAGGACTATACTTATCCTGTTTTAAGTTATGTAACACATCGATGATGTGATCCTAAAAATTAACCTATGCCAATCAGCATAGCCATAGTATGTACTAAAACTTCACGGATGGCCAAACTGGAGACACAAACCACAGATTTTTACAGTAGCTACAGAAAACTACACTTTCTGAAGGTTCTGCCACCTCTGTGAGAAGACAGGAATAATAATAAGGATAATTTTACATTTTTCTGAGATCTTGGTTATTTCCATTTGACAATTTAATCTAGAGCTTGATGACTAAATTTTGCAGCATTTATGCTTAGTAAAGAGTAAAAGTAGATGTATCTTAGATAACTTCTAGTATTAAGATATCCACCTTACAAAACAAAACATGTTTCACCAGCATATTATTAAGGCCCCTGCTCATGGCTGACAGGATGACATTTAGCAAGCACCTCGTCTCTGTTGCACCATTTCTCCCTTTAAAATAGATACGAATAATGCTCTTGAAAGAACAGGCTTGAAAAGCCCAAATAGTACTTTAAAGGAAATTTTTTTTTTTTTTTTTGGCCGACTCCACTGTTTTAATATCTAGCTGAGCTGTCCTAGCACCTGGAACATCAAAGCTACAGTTTTCTGCAAGCAGTATACTGACCCTTCGTAGGGCTGGGGCAGATGGAAACCCAGAACAGCCAGCCCTGGGCCAGGCATGCATGGCAGATCCACACTGTATCTGAGAAAGCTGGGGGCCTGCTGAAGTTTTGAAATTAACTGTGGAGCTGCAAGGTCCAAAGAAACTGATTCAATTGTGTTCTGAAAAAATGTAGTTTTTTCAGTTCATACTACTCTAGTTGAAATCTACATTTTCAGAGCACTCTCATGAAGCATTTTTAATCCATGTTTGGAAAAATATGTGTAGGTATGATTTTTTTCATTTGGAAAAGATTCCATATCTTGTTATACCTGTACAATTTTGGACACAAGTCGTCTGGGTCAACGTCAATGAACATTTCTGTGTCCCTATGAAAATGATAATCAACTGATATGGGAAACAGAAAATTACTTCTATTTCAAAAGCAAAGCTTTCATGTAACAGTCACTGAAACTGAGATAATATTGAGACAGCCTATGTATCTCTCTGCAATCTCATATTGTAGGACATCTAATTAACAGAGCTACCTTATTAACTCTTCAGTGATGTCAGAAAAATGTTATTTAACAAATCAAACTAAGTAGCACTTCTTTCTTCCCCAGCAGTCAGGGACTTCTGAGTTGTTGATCTCTTCATGTACGCCTCTTGGAGATGTAATGGTTATGAAGTTAGAAGATGATTGTATTTCCTCCATATCCAAGCTGGGTCTGGTAAAGAGCTCTGTCATATGAACTTAGTGACTTCAATCTTCACTAGCATTGGGCTATCTGTACAGCATTCCTTTGCACAGTATAGCCATTCCTTCTTTTCCAGCATTAAAATTCAAATTTCCAGCGTTAAAATTAAAATAGCTGTAGAAGCAGCATATACCTGCACACCACAGTTTGGAACTGAGTGGTGAAAACAAGTTGCATCTATGTTGTATAGCTTCTTTGGATTTGGATCAGATTTTGGATTAAACACCTCTTTTACATGTAGGGAAATCACTCAAGTGTACATCAGCTCTTCTACTTCTCTCACCAAAGGAACTGCTTATGTGTCAGGGAGAATCTCAGCATTTACATCAATATGTAGACAGTGGGGACAGCTGAAGGACTAGAATACCAAAACAAAGGAACATAGCTCTATGATGTACAGCTGCACTAAGGTGTAGCATCTAATAGGTTGGTCTTTGCACCAAAAGGATTTGTAAGATTTATTTATTATATCTAGCACAGGAGAAGGTTTTACTCAGGACACAGATCTGTGTTCCACTGCTTTGGCTACTTGAAGTCACTAATTAACAGCTCAGCAGATTGCTCCAAATTTGTAAACTTCCAAGGTACTCTGAGGTGCAGCACACGTCTGCTGCTTTCCCAAAGAAATTCATACTGTTCATCAGCTCATTAAATAAGAAGTCTGATTCTATATTTTACAAGATTCACTGGCTCTTGAAAAGAAAAATCCGAGTTGCAGTATAATTGTTTGCTCTTTTATATTAATTGCTTGGGAATTTGTACCTCTTATCCAAGGGTTCTTCCCGTTACAATAATACATATGTAATACATGCAGAGTGGATCATCTTCAACAACATCTTCTGCTTCAGATTTCCTTTCAACTTATAGTTACAGCTGACTATGGAAAGCTGCAAGTTCAAATACTTTCAGAGAGAGAGAGAGAGCACAGAATATGGGTTTCTTGGCCTACGCACGAGTATTCCACCCACACAACTTCTGCTGTCTTCCATAAAAGAAAGAATCTCAATACAAAAGTTCGTTAGCGGAATTAGCACTGACTTGCAAACCAGAATTATATCATACATCCTAGAGAGAGACAAGTGTTTAGGAAACAAGATTTCTGTTGGTGTTTCCTTCTCTTAGTGACTACAGTTTGCGTGATTCTTATGCTTAGATAACTACCACAACACATGTGGCCTCATTATTATGAGTGTGTACTGAAAAGTAGGTGATACAGTACTTAATGTTGTGAAATACTTTCACAGATCTAATTTTTGAGGTATTGGAGATTATTATTGTCTTCAGAAATATCATATATTTCTTGTTGCTCTTACTGTTTGAACATCAACATGTATAGTGTATTGCCAAGATAACTCATAAAGGAAATCTGAACGTATAGGCACTGACTATGAATGATTTGGATCAGACTCCAGTGACACACTAATAATTAACAACAGCTGCTATCAAATATGTTATGTAAATGTTCTAATTTTCAATAATATAACATGAAGTATCTTATGCAACCAATAATCCAAGTAAAAACCAATAACCAAAAAGTCCCTTTACAACCGTTTTGATGTTGTCCCAACATATATAGTCCTTATTTTCCAGAGGATCATCTATCTCAAAGTGAAATTCATGTCTGTGTAGATAGGCAGCACGAGGCCTATAAACTACATATTATAACTCACACCCCTAAATTAAAATTTAATGGGAATGTAAATAGTGTATTGGTCTTCTGCTGGTTGAAGAACAATGGTAAGTTTCACACTTTTAACTCTTTAGTGAGGGTCAGAAAGATTTTTTCAGGTAATTTGACCTGACTGTTCCCCATTTCTGCCTTCTCATCTGCTACATTTAGGGATCAACAGAAAGATAAAATCATGAGCTGCTGAAGTCAGCAATTCAGAGGACAGAAGTTTTTGTTTAGTGCCCTGCCAATGCTGCCATTGTGAACATTAGCAATCAAGAATCACCAGTGCCAGAGCCTGCAATGGATTCAGTCCAGGGCTCCAGATCCCAAATCAGGCTGTCGTTGAGTCTTTGTTAATATATAAATCATTTACTGAAGCATAGCCAGTCAAAACAGAATACCGTTTGTGTGCACATGAAGGTCTGACTGTTCTTGCCAAGAGTGACTCATGTTTAAGGGGCACAAAGAAAAAGAGGGCTCAAAAGGAATATTTAAGGTCTGATTTTTTGTCACTTGTAGCTTGTACCAGCTTTTCTACCTGTGCAAAATACTGCTTGATTGTTCAGAAAGTTTAACACTTACACTGAAGTAAAAACAGTACAAATTGTTAAGGAATGGAAACTCAGGCTCACAGAACATGCCCTGTATATAAAAAAAAGACCATATAAAAATGATTAGGATGTGTGGATGAGCTAAAAATGAATGCTTTTCATTATATTTTCTGTATTTCATTGCAGAAAAAAAAAATAGGTTTTATAAATTGACTTGTACACTCATTGTTTTTCCTAGCTGCTGTACTAAGAGAAATAGAAGACTGAAGAACAGAACTGTTTTCTGTGATCATCATTTACACATTGGCAAATGCAACCACTACGCTGTTTGTTACGTATAGTACCGTAGTGAGCAAAGATGTCTCTCAGGATTAGAGACATATTTGTGATAGCAGCTGTACACGCATAACAAAGATATAGCCTCTCTCTGTCTGAAGGCTTACCATCTAATTCCTCATCACCATGGAAAAGTTCATTACTTATATTCCTTCATTATACCCCCTTAGTGACTACCCTCTTCTTGGAATGCAAATGGCTACTCAAACTTAGATGAAACTACTTCCCAGGCAACATAAAATAATCAGAAACATTATTTTAATTATTTTTTTTTTTTACCACAGAATAAACGGACTATCCATGTATCACTGCATTAAACTGCATTTGTTTAATTCAGGGTCTTAGCTTCTGACAGCACCTCTCACTTTCTCATACAGACAAGCAACAATGGATAAGAAACAAACAGATAGAGGAGCCCACCAGATAAAATGGTCAGCGCAGCAAGCTGTGGTCACAGCGAATCAGGATCTTCATCCAGGGTTGTTACATTCAATGAGACTGCCATTGATTTCGACAGAAGTAGGATGAATTCCTGCTGCTTATTCTTGCCAGTAATTTGAATGCTAATTGATAATTGACTTGTATCAAAGATCCTGTGTGTTGGAATATGACTATAAAAACTCCTGAATTACAGAAAAAAGGATTAGATATTTAAGTCTCCACTCAAACTGTGTCTACACTACAATTCTGTGAGAAGAAGTGAAAAATTTAGTCTGATTTCTTCAGTCCAATGTTTTCTCTGTAAGATTACATATTAGAGTAGGCTTGTGTTTGACAGTCATTTAAACCCATTCCTTACTCTTGGCAAGCCCACTGTAGACATGTAGCTGAGGACACTGTATGCATGCTTTCACTCTTGTGAGAGGTTTGAAATAGCACCTGTTGTTGAAATTCATCATCATTTCTTACGAACTAAAAAACTGAGGGGAGGGTAAAAAGATGATAAACTTTGGCTTTTCCTGACAGCTGACCTTTCAGGATTAAAAAAGGATGATAATAACAATGCAAAATAAGTCTTGAACTGGTCAAAACATTATCCATCATATCAGCCAAGACCCTGCTTAAAAAGTCAGTGTTTAGGGCTCTTTGTTCAGGTTCTGTAAAGACAAAACGTGTTTTCACGCATGTACATGAGAATGAATTTGTGCCTAACAGAGATTAACTAGAGAGTAACTATCTTAATTGCATTGAAAATTAGATTAATAATTTTCCATACAATACTCTTTGACAATAAAAACTTCATGATACCCTGCAATACTCCTGATAATCCAGTCCTGAAACCCACTGCTCAGTCACAGAATCACAGAATCACAGAATCAACTAGGTTGGAAAGGACCTTGAAGATCATCTAGTCCAACCATTAACCTAGCACTGCCAGTTCCCATCTACACCAGATCCCTCAGCGCTATGTCGACCCGACTCTTAAATACCTCCAGGGATGGGGACTCCACCACCTCCCTGGGCAACCCATTCCAACGCCCAACAACCCGTTCTGTAAAGAAATACTTCCTGACATCTAGTCTAAACCTTCCCTGGCGCAACTTGAGGCCATTCCCTCTTGTCCTAAAAGTCCCGACATATAGTTAGTTCTTCCTCACCGGTCGAAGTCATATGACTATGTAAATAGGCAGACTCTCCTGGGTGCCTGGAAAAATCACTGCCTTCCGTCTGGCATTTACATGAACTTTATATGCCTTGATTTAAAAGATGCATTGAAATCAGCTAAACTAATCCTTTAGTAAACAACAACCTATGACTATGTAGATACCTAGACGTACAAAATAAAAACTCAAAAGATGCTTCCTAAAGTACCAGAATTGATGCTCCTTTATACGGCCAGGTCTGTCTCATGACTTCAGCTTCAGTTGATTTTCTTTTAGCCCTTTCTTACTTTCAGTAAATCTGTCAATGTTTTTAAATCAACCAGCAATGGGTGAGCCAGTAATTGAACTGGGATGACTGCTTTGGAAAGTGGACTCTTTAGTAATCCTATTTAATAGGAATGAAATAGTTTTTCAGTCTGTACCAAGGAATGTAATGAAGTGACAATGCACTACTTAACATGGTATTTTCCAACACACACCTTTAACAGCTAAACTCACTGGATACACTGAAAGTGGGCTGAAAGATATTGTTTTAAAGTCCCGTGTTACATCTCTGCCAGACTGCAGTGTTTAAGTGCTCTCATAGAAAATTAATTCTCAGGGACACAATTGTACTGTGAGGGAACCTTTCATTTTCAGTAGTAGGATAGACATATTTTCTCACTCAGTTGAGATTCAAAACAGAAGACACGAAAACTTTGTAGGTAGTGGAAAATAAATGGAATTTTCACAGTTTTGGATAAAGAGGAACAAGTCAGCCTGTCAGCCATGTTTCCAAGTATTTTTCAGTTTGGTGTGCAGAAAACACACCTTTCTTCCTTGATAAATAAAAGGACCACTGAAAAGTCTTTATGTCTTTTAGTGGTTTTCAGACTCTAGTTCTGTAACAAAAATTTTAATTACTGTCATCAAATCAATGAAATCCTGGTTTAATATACGTATGCATCAAATATTCAAATTAAATGAGAACCCAACCTGAAGAAATCATAGCTGTAGTTAGTACCACTGCTGTGTGATTTCTTTCCTGTGTGAGGATTTTCTCCTTGTTTGCAATTTTCTTTCCTCGCAATTGCCTTACAGAAATATATTGCTTTGCTTCACTGGGTGACAAAAATACATGTCTAACTCATTTTTTTTTCCTTCTCTCCTTCTTCCTTTCTTTAAGTGAATTTCAGTCTCCTGGGGTCTAGAACGGAATCTTAATCTTAAAAAGACAACTTTTGATTTCTACATCCTTAGAGTATTTCGCTGTACAGTGCTTTCCTCTAGGATGGCTTAAGGACTGAGGCATTATGTATCATGTGAAGGATGCTGAGGATATGGTCTAAAATGCCAACTTTTTAAAAATGTTTATCGCTGTCAAGTTCTTACTTGCAGAGTGAATATAGATATACATTGCAAACCAATGCCCTCAGAGGCAGATAGTTACAAACAATCTTTACATGTGTTTGTAAATCATTAATACTGCTGCAACACTGAGAACATTCTGGGTACTGAGGATGATTGTAAGGTTACTGTGAATACTTCAGTAACATTAAAAGGTCACAAAGTGAAACGACACACTTTTCAGTCATGACCCTGTACGCTGAGAAAAATGCAATCCTGGTGCCCTGACAGCCTCAGTGGTGTTTCATTAGGGCACAGCAGCACAGATGACATACTAGAGACCCAGGAGACAATGGTCAATAGAACCACTGCTGTATTTCAAGATGCCATCAGTAAATGCCATCAAGACACCTTCTGTCTAAACTATGCTTCAGGTTAAGCAAAAGGAATTCTCGTTCTGAGTTGTAAAGAGCAAAATCAAACATAAAACCTGACATGACTCCTTATGTCCTTACACTGACGCAAGCCTTTCTTGTCCCTGCTCTATCAAGTGACCATGCTCTGGCTGTTCAGGAAACATGAATGGGAAATGTGAATAGGACCTGCTTTCCTCGTCAACAAGTATACTAACTCATACTGACATTGATTCATAGCATTTTCCAAGAACTAAAGAGTCAGAGCAGTTTTGCAGTTAGGTGGCTGCAGTATTTACAATATTCAGTCTTTATTTTTATCTCGAATCAAGCCCCTTTTAATTGTAAATTCAAACTTGTGAAGCTTTCTACCAGCATTATGTATTTTTCTCTCAAGAAAAATGCAACTCTTACATTTAGAACCTCATGGAGGTTCTTCTTTTTGGGAAGAGCAATTAATAAGATCATTATTCTTTATGCACCTAATCTTGAGCTCATAAAATGTTACAATAACATGGAGATACAAACACTGATAGATGGGGATATAAGAAAAGAAAATTAATATTAAATTATTCCAAACTGGTAGGGTTTTACTTCAGTTTTGGCAGTGCAATGATGATCGTAAGCAGTAGAAGCCAGTAAAAGAATTGTATTTAAAGTGTTTTTGAAATTTAGTAAAGTGAAATCAAAGGTCAGAATCTATTAATCCACAGTCTTCATTTTGAGACTAAAATGACTGTCAAACCCAAAAGAGAAGATGGTACTTCTAAAAGATGTCCTGAGAAAAGCAGACAACTGCTACTTAGTCCAAATATTCAGTTCTGCTTCTGTCCCCAGTCAGGACAATTAAGACTCCCTCTCTTGGGTGAAGATAGTGAATAATCCAATGAAAAAACAAGATATGGTTTATGTTTATACTTGGTGTAGAGAAACACTTCTTGGTAACATATAATGGTTTTTCTGTCAAGTATCCTCAAACGTTCAAACAGAATTACATTTAATTTTATATGACTGATTATATGCCAAGTCAATCCAAACATTTTATTATTTTTTTTTTTTTTATGTTTGCAACTGAAATGAACTTAAAATGAAATTCGGGTGACTGAAAAACAAAACTTGCTAATTTTATATAACTTGTCCAAATCTTATTACATATAAACAATATACATATTTGTGATGTTGCAATGGTTTTAAGGTAGAAAGCAATGTAATATATTTCATGACCCCCAAGAAACTGAGACAACCTGTATTGGATTATAAAACATTGGACCTTAACACAACACAGAACTCCCAAAGAAGATTTACAGATTACATTGGCTCATTAAATAGTTCTTTATGCAAGTAACTCACAGTACCCAATCTTTATCAAATTTTAATTTCTGAATAAAATATAATGGTCCTGAAAAAATACTGCTTTTTCTGTTTTCCCTGAAAAAAATATGAAGTCCACCATTCAATTCAGGCATATGACACTGAAAAATATTGTTTTACTTTGTTTAGCATTATTATTTTTAAAAGTAATTTAATAATAAAGAATTTGCCATATACTAGTTTTTGAAATGTAACTTTCAATTAATGCATTCTATGATTAAGTGTATCATGAAGTGTAGCTCATGTACAGGTAGATTATTTTAGTTCAAAGCTGTATTAAAAGACATTTTTAGGACATTGTGAAATAACTTTCACCACAATGAAAAGAGATGGAGACTTTTATCTGTGCAGCCATGACAGTCAAGTCATAATTATATGTACTGTGCTTTGTTCTGTTGTACAACAAGTAAACTGGACAATTAGGTACGTGAAAACATTCACTTTCCTTTCTCCTTGCTATACAAAAAGTGGTATTACCTAAAGTGTAGAAGTACTGTTAACAGCTTCATATGGTGATTCACTGTCAATTTTCAAAACATTTGACAGTAATTCATGTCTCTAATGCAGTTTTATTTCTGACTTGAAAATATATGAACAGACAATGGGTTATTTCTCTTTCATGACTGGCAACAAGCAGCTATTAAACACATTTTGCTATTTCCATGGCTTGAAGGAGGAGTGCTTGCAGACAAAATATTCCTTTTAAAATAGGAAACAATTAAAAAAAAAAAACAAACAAACAAAAACCACCAAACCACCATACACACAGGCCCCAAACAAACTGTTAATTGTTTTCTTCACCAAAAGAAGGATTTATATTGTATAGTCCAGTGAAGTTCCCACTGACTGGAAAAGGGGAAGCATAACCCCCATTTTTAAAAAGGGAAAAAAGGAAGACCCAGAGAACTACAGGTCAGTCAGTCTCACCTCTGTGTCCGGCAAAATCATGGAGTGGATCCTCCTGCAAACTATGCTAGGGCACATGGAACATAAGGAGGTGATTGGTGACAGCCAACATGTCTTCACTAAGGGCAAATCATGCCTGACAAACTTGGTGGCCTTCTATGACACGATTACAGTGTTGGTGGATAAGGGAAGAGCAACTGATGTCTTCTACATGGACTTGTGCAAAGCATTTGACACTGTCCCACATGACACTTTTGTCTATAAATTGGAGAAACATGGATTTGATGGATGGAGCACTCGGTGGATAAGGAATTGGCTGGGTGGTCACACTCAAAGAGTTGCAGTTTAACGGCTCGATGTCCAAGTGGAGAGCAGTGACGAGTGGTGTTCCTCAGGGGTCAGTGTTGGGACTGGTGCTGTTTAACATCTTTGTTGGTGACATGGAGAGTGGGATCGAGTGCACCCTCAGCAAGTTCATCAATGACACCAAGCTGTGTGGTGAGGTCAACACGCTGGAGGGAAGGGATGTGCCATCCAGAGGGACCTGGACAGGCTGGAGAGGTGGCCCTGTGCAAAACTCATGAAGTTCAACAAGGCCAAGTGCAAGGTCCTGCCCATGGGTCGGGGCAATCCCAAGCACAAACACAGACTGGGTCATGAGTGGATTGAGAGCAGCCCCAAGGAGAAGGACTTGGGGGTATTAGTGGATGGAAAACTGACTGTGAGCCAGCAATGTGCACTCACAGCCCAGAAAGCCAACCGTGTGCTGGGCTGCATCCAGAGCAGTGTGGGCAGCAGGGTGAGGGAGGGGATTCTCCCCCTCTGCTCCGCTCTCGTGAGACCCCCCTGCAGTGCTGTGTCCAGCTCTGGGGCCCCCAGCATAAGGACATGGACCTGCTCAAGCGGGTCCAGAGGAGGCCATGAAAATGATCAGGGGGCTGGAGCACCTCCCCTGTGAGGACAGGCTGAGAGAGTTGGGGGGGTTCAGCTGGAGAAGAGAAGGCTCCAGAGAGACCTTATAGTGGCCTTCCAGTACTTAAAGGGGCTACAGGAAAGATGGGGAGGGATTCTTTATCGGGGAGTGTAGTGACAGAATGAGAGTTAACGGTTTTAAACCAAAAGAGATTTAGATTACATGTAAGGAAGAAATTCATTCCTGTGAGGGTGGTGAGGCCCTGGCACAGGTTGCCTGGAGAGATTGTGGCTGACGCTTCCCTGAAAATGTTCAAGGCCAGGTTGGACGGGGCTTTGAGCAACCTGGTCTAGTGGAAGGTGTCCATGCCCGTGGCATGAGGGTTGGAACTGGATGATCTTCGAGGTCCCTTCTAACCCAAACCAGTCTATAAAACAACTACAATCAATGTATTGGAAAGTCACAGATTTGTATTACCAAATAGTACCAAGATGTTGGGAAAATGCAAATCAAAGGATCTGAATTGATATGTCTGACAAAATTATAATAATTTTTTGGTCCTTCTGCATTAGCCATCATATTTTCTAGATTTCTAAATTATGCCATTTTTAATAATCATCATTTTTTAATAATTCTGCTCCTACAATCTATACGAGAATATTCTTAAGACCAAATGCAGTTTCAGTCTTCAGGCAAGTGACAACTCATAAAGCTTCTTTAACCTTGAGTCACTGTTCCTAGTTCTTTGACTCATTGTGGTTCTCCAGGATTGTGTCAGTGGCAAGATCCGGAGGAAATACTACTCACATTTTATAAGAACGCTATTAAAGTTTCTTTTTTTATCCACATTCTTCACCCAGTCCATAAGAAACTCACATCTTTTCTGTCCTCCACCACAAGTTCCAAGGCTGCAAAATCTCTGAAATCCCACTGGCAGCTGAGAACAGACCAGCATGTAATATAGCCAAGTTGCTAGAAACTGCAGTGCTTCTTCAGCACAAACTCTTCATTATGTGTAAATGTTTCCACGTGCTTCTGCACTGAGATCATATCAGAAGGATCTGATTTCCATTATTGTTTTTAAAGTACTTATTGCATAAATCACTATTTGTTTGGTGGTTTTTTTTTTTTTTTCCCAACTAAATATATTATTATTTGTATGTTGAAGGAAGTGATAACTACCTTGGTTATTAATGAACATCACTGGAAGCTTACTTCCTCTGTTATTTTCTTCTTTTTTTTTAATATTAAAATATATAATCCTAAATTCCAGTATATGTTTTTTAACAAGTCAGTGTAGATTTAACTCTTTCAGAGTTCTGAGATTAACTTTGTTTGAACACTATGTTTCTTCATGCTTAATTTGAGACTGAAACAAAGCTCACCACTTACAGAAGTTATACTATACTCTCAGCAGTTATATTATTGCTCTGCAAAGATATACTCAGTGGATTCAGCCTTCCATTTATTCATCTAGCAAATGAGTTAAATGAGTGATACACCTTAAATAAGCAATAGGGTATAAGGCTATTATTTGGAGCATAGTGAGGGTAGCTGGTGTTCAATCCTGACCTATTATGAATGCAATTTGACACACCTGGGATAGTCCTCTTGTCTTTCCCAGTCTGCCTCGTGCTCTGTTTCCTTTGTAAGGTAATTCCTTTCCTGAGGGGAGGATAACCACAGAATAAAAAGGACCTAAACAGGCCATGCAGCAGTCATTTCTAGAAAAGAAAACACTGAGCTTGAATTTAGTTGGTTTTACAGTTCAGAGCTTCTATCTAGGATTTATTAGCATATCATAAGATGAGGAATTCTGTTTTCCTGCTTGTTTTGCTTGAAACCTTGACCTCGTTTTCTGTCTTGTACAGTAACAGGGTTGCATAAATATCTATGACCCTTCAGTCCAATTTAGTCCAATTAAATTCACATAGGACTAAAACATTAGCTTTTAGACTTCAGTTGTCTAGCTAAATTTAACAGCTAACACACTTTACCAGCTTTTATTATATGAGCAGATATCTACTGCCTGCCTTTCGTTAATATTAATGTAGCAAATTGCACAATTATGTCATGCAATTATGTGATGCACCTTCTTCGTATCTTCTGTCCTTTGTGCATATTCCATATGACTTCAAATATGTCTGCCATTTTTTAAAAGCATTTAAAAAACTCTTGTCTCTGTTGCCATACATTAGCCTCCAAATGACCATGGTTCATTACAAACATTAAATACATTAGCAGTGACTGTCTGAGGTATGAAAATTTGATATATTATGATTCATCAGGAATAAAACCAGAAGATTTATTGCGGTAGAAATCAAAAGTTCTCTCTTTTGCAAGGACAGAAAGATCAGGTCCATAGTTTGTAAATCAATGAAGTATGTAGAGAATTTTATGATTCAAAGGATTAGAAAAAGCCTATAGAAAATGGAAGATCGATATTGTCATTTACACCCACCTACAAGAAGGGCTAGAAGGGGGATCTGGGGAACTACAGGTCTGTCAGTCTGACCTTGGTTCCAGGGAAGGTTATGGAGCAGATCATCTTGAGTGTCATCATACGGCACATACAGGACAGCCAGGTGATCAGGCGTGAATTTATGAAAGGCAGGTCCTGCTTGACTAATATGATCTCCTTCTATGACTGGATGACCTGCTTAGTGGATGAGGGAAAATCTGTGGATGTTGTGGAGGCTGTAGGGAGCTGGATGTCAGTCCCTTCTCCAGTAACAAGTGATAGGACAAGAGGAAATGGTCTCAAGTTGCACGAGGGAAGGTTTAGATTGAATATTAGGCAAATTTTCTTCACTGAAAGGGTTGTCAAGCATTGGAACAGGCTGCCCAGGGAAATAGTTGACTCACCATCCCTGGAGGTACTTAAAAGACCTGTAGATGTGGTGGACATGGTTTAGTGGTGGAATTGGCAGTGTTAGGTTTACAGTTGGACTCAATGACTTTAAGAGTCTTTTCCAGCCTAAATGATTCTATGATTTGTTCTTTGAATCAGAGAATCCATGCTGTGACTGTGTAGGATTTCAGGACCTAGAAACTAACGTTATATTCACATAAACACAGAAGCACCTTGAGAAGGTCACTTGTCACCATAGCTTTTGCTAGGTTTTGGACTGTAACAGTGAAATCCTGCAACAATGAAAGACACAGCAAATGACAGTGTTGGGTTGCAAACCCTGTCACACAACCCTAGAAGGGCAAAACATTTCTCTTTCCATTCATAGGTCATGCACTGTCCATATTTTAGTCCAGTGGTAATTAATAATTAAAGTATATAGCACGTAAATGTCTTCATATCAGTATTTATGTTTCTCTTAATTTTTGCAGAACTAACATTCGGTAGATTGAAGTTTATTCCAAATAAATGCAAACCAAACAATTTCCAATGCACTTTAGCCAATTAATAGGAACATTTAAACATAGATGAAAATTATGCTGTTTCATATTCCAAGGGAAGTCATGGGGGGAAATGTAAACCTGTACGTACATCTTAAAGTTTCAGTAGATTTAACTAAATTTTACAGGATTTTAAGCTTTATCTCTACAGTTGAGCAGCATCTCTGGTAAAGATAAAATTCTGCAAATATATCTCTTTCTTAAAAAAGGTATTTATCTAACCACTCAGTGCAAATATCTGTGAAATGCTAAGCTGTCTCAGCTGCCTTCCATGAAAATTAAGGGACACTCAGCACCTCAGAGAATCAAGCCTCAAGCTTATATTTCAATGCAATTTTTTAGATAAAGAAAAAGAAAGAAAACATTTAAGAACACATTGAGTTGACGGTCTATTGCATATATGTGTAGCACATGTTTCAGGTATCCAAAGATATCTGTACTTCACCTGTTCTTACTTGAAAAGACTACAGTTAATTCATGATATTGTATATAGCTTTCCACAATACATTTATGTTTACAAAAACAAGAATTACCTGGAAAAATTGGGAAAGCCCAGCATCAAACTTAAGCCTTTTCATATTCAATAATGTATTCATCCAAGTGTCATATTTTCCAGTGTCATTATTAAAAAAACCCAAACAAAGACAAGTATAGAATGTAATTATGCAGAAAAGAAGGCTTGGCAGCAATTTTTATAATCAATAGCTCAAATCTAGGGAGAGAAGAGAGTAATATTTAAAATGAGCTCAAAGTAGTCTCAGAGTTATTGATTTGATTCCACTGCAGCACATTTCCAGCACTGCTATTCTCTGTGAGTCTTATGGGTATAATTATTCTGTCCTTCAGGAACTACGCTGGTTAAGGCAAAAATGACAAAACTGAACACATTTTGTCTTATATTTTTTTAGTACCATATTGCCCTTTAATACCGTGTAGGAAGGATTTTTTTTTTTTTCTGTCATTTGTTTCATACTAAGAGAGAAGGAATGATTGAAAGTGGGTAGCTCTTGACAATTTTCAGGTAGGTTTTTATTCTTTCATAAGCTGTGCATCCAATAGTCTTACATAAACCTAGGATGCTTTCTGTTGTCAGGGCATCCCCAAAAATAGACAACAATGACTTCATTTTCTCCTGTCAGTCTCCCTACTTATAAGAGAGGATAACAATTATATTTACTAGCTAACAAACCTACCACACAAGATGTATGGGAGGATGAACTTGTTGACAAGCTACATTCTGGAAGCTCAGTAAAGATCAAACATCTATTTAAATGTGCAATGCATGTGGATTTCTATAAAATTGTGTACATGTCAGAAGTCCTAAATTACATTTTGGAAATAAATAGTTGCTCAGAGTTGAAGATCTCAGTCTTAGTTAAACACAAAAGTAGAGACTTATATTTCAGAGCTGCTGAATACCTGTGAAAATCAGGACACTTGAGAGCGTGCAAGTCTGCTGCTCTGTGCAGTACTAGCGTACGTTCACATAATGCACAACAGCAGTCAGGACATTGCTCATTATACTGCTGATGGAGAAGAGTCTGAAGGAAATTATTACCTTATGTGTAGGGTAGATTCTCCAAAGAGTGGGAGAATAGACTTAATTCTTTCCTTAGACTGAACAGTATCCAGCTCACATATTTTATTTTGTTTGCAGGTGCTCTAACCATGAAGGTTTATGCAAGATGCTCTCCTCCTTCTTCAGTTAATAAACTTTCCTATGAAGGATATAAGACTGATCAGGCTAGTGACAGAAAATGCAAGACACCTTAAGACTATATTGTCTCTTAAAGACCTACACATAAGTCCTTATTAGTATTGAAAAATGATGGTGTTACTCAGTGTTTCCGATGGACCTTTAGATTCCCTTGAGCTACACAGTGTATATTATAGGTCATGGCCCATGCTTATGTAGAAACATGAAGCATATATACAGTGCGACATCATCAATTTTATGTGTTGGAAGTTCTCTGTTTTTGATGGTTTATCCCTTGTTGTACCCCCTGGTGCTGCTTATGGAATTCTTTGCAATCCTTGATGTTCTCTGTGATACATTTGTATTACAGTGCACAATACACTTCAGATCAAGACTAAAACTTGGGTATGTCCTTTTTTGAGTCTGGGCTAGGATCTAAGCAAACTGAAATCTTTATCTCCATGTGAAACCATCTTTAAAAACCTTGTCTGGAATTTTACTCAGCTTGTGTGAACGAAACTGAAAAGTATTTTAAAAGCAAAGTAGTGGAAGTGCAGCACCCATTCTCCTTAAACAAAAGGTGAATATCTTCAACAAAGTAGACTAGTCAAACATAAGTCACTATGTAAGCTTCACTTCTACAGAACCAATTTCAGTATTTTTCTATGTATGTGCCAAGAAGATGGCGTGCATCTTGATATTCACATATTCATAAACACATACACGTATATATATTATAGTACTTAAAAATCTCACAAAGATTATATGAAGTAGAATACCATTAGGCAGAAGACTAAAAGAGATTTTAGACTTTAATTACATCCAATGACTATTTCATTCACATATAAATATATCCCAGATTGCAACGTTTCTTATCAGCATGCCATGAATTTATATTCTGATCCATTATAACATCTGGTTCAGTCCGTACAATGTTTTCAATGCATTTTAGGTTCACATTTGTAATTATACATGTAAGTATATCACTGGGATAGTAAGACTGTGAGGGTATCGCTGCAGTAGTAGATTGTTCAAGTTGGTTCTGCCAGTGGAGATCATTTGTGGCATACATCCCCACTATGCTAGTCCCCAATAATGAAAACATTTGACTCTGATTTGCTATTTATATTTCCTACCAATAAAACTCATTCCCCTGGCTTGGGAAATACTTACATTTTAAATGTCCTTTT
This sequence comes from Strix uralensis, assembly GCF_047716275.1. Classification (NCBI taxonomy): domain Eukaryota; kingdom Metazoa; phylum Chordata; class Aves; order Strigiformes; family Strigidae; genus Strix; species Strix uralensis. Next base: position 4,730,382 of record NC_134000.1, on the reverse strand, counting down.
GTTCAGAAGATCTACCGAGCAATATTATTTATTATATTATCTTCCTATTATTCCTATTATTTCAAAATGCTTTAAAGTTTAGTATGCATATAAACTTTTATCAGAAATTACATATCACTGTAAAAGAATTAAGGTTTTGATCTAATGTCCTGTGAAGCCAATGCAGTCTTTACATCCATAATGTACTTGTGGCAACTATTTGAGTATTAAAAGACAGAAGGAAACTCTCTTCCTAAATTCGTTTAAATTTTCTAAAATTAAATAGAAAGTAGCTAATGGAAATTATTGCGAAAGAGAATGTAATTAACATGTTCTATCAAACTTCAGCTCTTTGAACAGTTAAAGAAATTGGATAAACAGATTGTATCTACATTCAGAAACAATGTATGAGACAAAAAAGAACCCTGTCAGCAAATTAAGCAAGTTATAGTTCAGAACAGGGAAATTAAACATTGAGAATTTGAGGTCTGATTTCATTGTAAGAAAAAAAGTTCTTTTACAGGTTTGTTACAAGATAATCTTATGAACTGCACATTTAGGCTCCTCTCAGGCTTGTAGGAAATATTAGCATGCAAAAATAGTTAAACTGACTGCTGTTTTAAGGTTTGCCTGTGTGTGTCTCTCCCTCTCTGTGCCTCTCCTTGTCTTTCTCATGTTTAGAAACAGCAAAAACACCCACGCAGGTGGCCCTATTTGCCTCTTCCCTTTGCCGCTAAAATTGTTGAATATATCCTTTACAATTTCCACCTAAGTCAATTTTGCCCTAGATTTTCTAGCTTCTTTAAATTGGACTCAACTAAAACTACCTGCATAAAGCCTTCTAATTAAATCTCTGCATACTCATTGGAGTAGCCTTGACCCCTGTCTAGTTCCCATTCTTTGTCCTTTCCTAGTTCTGCCTGTTCCCTCTTTTTATAACTGCTGGATATTCTGCCCCAGCTGCTGTACACTCTCCTCGGGCTTTCTCTCTGATTCTGCTGTAAGGCATTAATGTTCATCATCTCTTTTCTTCCTGTGCTGGGTCTTGCTGGGATGAAATTTTGAAGTCCACTTTCTTCATAGCATCCTGTATGGTGTCAGGTTCTGCATTTATGGCTAAAACACAGTTGATAACATCACTCCTGTACTGCTGAGCAGTGCTGGTACAGCAGCAATGCCTTCTGTTTCTCTCTTCACTGCCCCCACCCCACCAAAATGAGCAGGCTGAGGGTGGGTAAGAAGTTGGGAGGGGACACAGCTGGGACAGATGACCCCAACTGACCAAAGAGATATCCCATAGCCTGTGACATTGTGCTCAGCCATAAAAGCTGGGGAGAAAAAGGAAGAGAGGGACATTCACAGTTATGGCATTTGTCTTCCAAAGCAGCCATTAGGCATTTTGAGGCCCTGGTTCCCAGGAAGCAGCTGGACATCTACCTGCTGATGGCAAGCAGTGAACGAATTCCTTACTTTGCTTCACTTGCACTCACAACATTTGCTTTTCTTATTAATCTGTCAGTGTCTCAACTCACAAGACTTTTTGCCTTCCTTCAATTTTTTTTTTTCTTCCTATCTCCCAGGATAGAGGAGTGAGCAAAAGGCTGGGTGGGAGTTTAGCTGTTGGCCAAGGTCAACTCACCACATGGTCTGTTGTTTTTCCAGTCTGGATTTGTCACATATCGACACAAATTTATCTTCTGTTTCTATATAAATTACTCCCAAATGTCCCGTCTGGTCTTTTCTGTCCAAAAAATCTCCAGACTGTAATCACAATTTTTTTCTCACAGATATCTATTTGAAAACAGATAAAATAATTCTTTGACTCCTCCCTTCTGTGCAACATTACTTGCTACCAACTTCCTTGATCACGGTGAATACCTGTGATACCCTGCCTGTCCCACAGGTCCATAAGAACATCATCTATGACTCTGCAGTGCTTCATGGATAAACTATGCCAAAATCCTGAAAACCGTTTTTCTGTAAGAATAACAAAACCTAACCCTTTTTAACCATTGCATCCGTCTAAATTGTTATTACACTTCAGTTGCCATCACATCCTTTCTCCAGACAAGTTCTGTCTTGACCCAGTTGTATCCATGCTGATGCAAGGATCATTTTCCAAGAAAATTTAGTGGCCACTGTTTAAACACCTACAGTTTAATCTATCCAAAATGCATAATTAGACATATTAACAGAATTATAATAGATGTGCATTCAGACCTTCATACAGCAAGGTACATGTAGTCAGAAAGGTATTTAAGAATATGCTTAAGCAGACGCCAAGATAACATTTAGTGAACGACTGAAGCACAAACAGGGCCTAAGAAGTGAATATTTTAATGACATTTCTTCAGCTGCCTTTAATGCACACTTTCATAAATAAAGTTATTGTGATTTTCTGGCAAGATTGCAAGATTTTAAATAACGTTTTGCATCTTCTTTATAGTTCATTGTGATACGGGAGCACCAAGTACAACTCTAGACCCGTTCAGTTATGTGTTATGTGCACTGAGACAGATCAAGCAGCATATTCAGCGTGATGAATACATGAAAGTGTGACAGATAACTTTGACAGGGAGACTGGTTTACATAAGTTTACTAGAGCTGGTTGGACACTGCAAAACAGTGTTTATGAATATTAATTTCATACTGAATTTCTCTGTGGTTCAACCACATTCCTTCTTATTAGGTCCTATTCGTGCACATTTGTGCAGGGGAGCTTTAATCCTCATAAATCCTGATGAAAGGTTGTCCAGTATATCAGGTCTTTTATTCACAGGTGACCAAAAGCGTCTGTGTAAGAAAAATTCTTCTCTTTATTAAAAATACTCAGTTATCTGTACAGTCAGCAACCATAGTATAACATAGTATAACAATCATCTAGGAGAAGATGCATGAAAGAGCTCCCAATCTTTAACGTTTAAAAAGCATTTCTAGAGAAGAACATATGTCACATGTCTAGGTTCCAGATAACAGATGATCTGAATGCCCACCTACTTCCAGTTTGGTGATACTTCCAGACATGTAGAACTCTGAAACAGCTCACTATGGAAATAACGCGTACCATAAATTTGTCCTGCTTTTGTACAAGTGTAAATTGCTACACCAGCTGAAACTAGTGAATAAGTATGTTCTTGAAGAAGAGCAAAAAAAGTGCTCAATTCATGTTGAATATTCACTATGACTATTTAGTTAGCTCCTATCTGAAAGATATTAGTCTAATCCCCTTTCAGTATCCACCACTTGGTCTTGTTTATTGCAAGCTGTTATGGAGACACAACACCAGCAATAATGGGAAAAGCAAGCTCGTATATAATATGACACACGTAGTCTACACTAGATATCTTTCCTGACTACAGTGAATTTCCATTGCTGTTAAATACAATTCATGCCCAGTAAGACAAGAGACTCAGCACTTTTCTGAGTCAAAGGAACAGAAGAGGGAAAGATATGGATTACCTGTAAGACTCCTACTTAATTTGATTTTCTCACATTATCTTGCTTTGCTTTAGATATGAAAATGAGTTCAGATTTGAAAAATCATTTAGAATTAGCAGGAATTGCATCTGTGCCTTGAAAGAAGACTAGGCCCCTACTGTTTATAATTGATTCATTAACAATGTGCACAATATTGTGGGCAGATCTCTAATTGCATTAGGTTATGATGAGAGTCTGTGGTACAATTTCTCACAGTGTTTACTTTTTTTTCAACAGATGACAATTTTATGGTGTGCTTAGGTGTGCATTATGTGTTCCTGGAAGGACATTTCAGCCTCAGAAGGACATTCTCTTCTGTTACATCTGTATTCTTCAAACTAGAATACAGAGGACTTTCACTTCCTATTTCTCACCTGCCCTGCCCTGTCAGGGTATTTACACTCCTAAGGTGGGCCCTCGGGATCCCCTTATAATGCATGGAGTGAATTAATAGGAAAAAAAAAAAAAATAATACATTTTTTTAAAAAAGTATTTCTACAAGCCACGAAGTCACAGGAACGGTTCCCTAGCACAAAATAGCAACAAGAAGGACAGTGCTTAGCTTCACTTTCTCAACCACTGAAGTACCTTCTGCCAATTAGTCCTCATGGTCGTATCTTTCACTGGAGCTAGAAATCTAAGCTATGCCTATATAAAGACAACGATACCGCTGCTTCCTAAATGCTCAAGTAGGTCAGAACATTAGTAGACTGATATAAGCCTTTACACTTACTGAGATGTGTCACTTCCATTGAAACTCTTCCACTTTCTAAAAAATATTTAAATATTCATTGAGCCAAGGAGAATGTGGAAATGACTCTGTAGCCATTGAAGCAGCGTATTTGGTTGGAAGATTGTCATTCTGCTGCCTGCATCAGTGAATATCTAAGTATAACATAATCCCTGTGCTGTTTGGCAATTGTTTTTTTCACAGCTGAACTTTTATTACAATTAAACAGCTTCCTTTTTCTCATTTACAACCCAAATGGACCATCCCAGGCCTTTTCCATTTATTCCTAGTAAGTATAAAACTCATCAGGGCTACTTGCACTACTCAGCAACTTTCCAGAATAAGAAACACAGAACAAGCTATTTCTAAGATAAAACCAACTTTTATTACTTATTTTTACAGAATAATTTTCCAGATGTTATGGAGACCACAATGCTAGGCTAAACTACCTATTGCAGAACTTTCAAAGGTTCATTCTGAGTCACAAATCAGATATTTATAGTTAAGTTACCTCAGTTTTTTAAATTGTGTTGCCTAACGCAGGTCACAGGCAGCTACCATGGATCTTACATTCTGAAAGAGTAAATACATAGAGAGATGGAAAGTCCACACTGTAATTTCAGAAAGTCAGCTGAGCTTGCAATTAAAAATAAATACTTGAACAACTTTTACATAATTCTTCCTTAACACAAACAGCCATTTTACTTAAGAAATAGTTTTGTGTGAGCAGACATGAGGAAAAGACAGGAATTTTCCCATATGTTTTCACCTACTGTATAAGAAACATTAACAAATAACAATACATGGGAAGATGTTACCTGGTGTGGTTATTCACTGTTTAGGTGGCTGAGACAAGAAACTAACCTATACTTTCGGAATCTACTGAAGCTTTTAACTTGTTCCTTAAAAGCCTTATCAGAATAAGCGTCTTCTTATCTCAAGGGTGCTAGATGCAGCTTTTCCCAGGATCTTATAACAGGACAGCTGGTAGTGGCAGAGAGGTGTAACACTGAGAAATGGGCATCTAATCTTTGATGTCAGTATTAAGTATGTAAGATAACAGCAGATAATCAGCTGAGTTCTACATTACTCTAGGAAATCTGGATGGCTTGCAAAGAGCAAGGGTTGCTTCTGCAGGCTTGCAGCCTGTATGGCTAGTGAATCTGCTCATGATCACAGTTCCGAGATGACATTTAGCATAAAGTATAAATGTACCCATCAACAGTAGAGCCATCCTTTCAACAGTGGATTATATCTGAAATAAACCACTTCCTAGCTGTTCAAAACTGCATAGACGGAAAATGCTCTCTTTTGGATTTCCAAGATGGCTTCAAACCTGAGAAATTACATACCTCTTCCTGAAGATATACTGTGTTCACACAATGAAAAGTTTTCTTTCAAAAATATCTGTGCATGATTTACTCTGAACTTCAGCCATGGCGTGCTGTATTTGAAAAGCACAAAGTTTCCTGTTATGTTAGGAAGAGGGTCATTGTCGTACAAAGTGCTAGCACAAAGCGAAGAACTGAATTCTACTCACAGGTAATAGTGATCATGTCAGGCAGACATCGTTACTTATTATTCCCTGTTAAACTTCTGAATCACATTGATTCTAGTGTTTTCTCAGGGTGCACAGATTTATAGTTTGCTCTTCTCTAGAGTTACAGACTGACGTCCTTTCCTTTGGCTATTTGCAACAAAACATTCAGAAAGATAATCTCCCCTTTATTTGATCACCTGGAATGAACATGTACCTATTTTATTGAAGAAAAAAAGAAAGTACAAATATCATCAATCACTTTTCCAAAGTGATATTATTCTACTCTGCCCAAGCAGAGTAGTAAGTGGCAAGACATTCATTGATTGTAACGAGGTTTGGAGTCCCATTCTCTGCCTTCAGTCTGTGTGAGGAGAGAATTTTTTCCTTGAAAACATTCAGGAATTCTCTTTGTCTTGCTTCAGATACGGAACCAAAACATATCACTAAACCTTGAGGCAGAGATGCTTTTTTTTTTTTTTTTCTGGAAAAAAATAAAAGTGGAATGAGCTATATGTGACCGGTGCTACAGTGATTTCATATTAAAATAGTTTGATGTCAGTGGCAGTTTTGCCTAGTTAAGGCAAGAAATATGTAAGGTTGTGTTTTGTATCTGTTAATCTCCTACCACATATTTTAATTTTGGATTTAGATATTTTCCTTGCCTGTTTTATTTATCTTTCTCAAAGCTTTTTATATGCCCACAAAATTAAATACTTGTGTTTGTCATTTCATATAGCCATCAACAAACACCTGAAAGAAGCAGAAACTTTTATGCATCTTGTGTAGACATGTGTCATAAAAGGGAAAAGGGGTACTGTCCTGGTAATTCATCACCTTCAAAATCTACTGTTTGTCCTGTATGAAGAAACTCATGGTTGTTTGACTTCCTGTGAGAGATTTCAGGGACTGAAGCAGCAATGATACAGCCCACTACATTCTGGGCTCCAGACCCAGAGGGATTATTGTTGGCCAAGATGACGTTTGAAGGTTGAATATTCCAAAGGGGATTATTGCTGGCTGAGATAATCCTGGAGGTGCTCTCTACAAAAGACTTATCCAATATGACTTGACAAAAGTCTTAAGGTTTCAAATTGTAATAGTCTAAAAACATTGAAATTAATTATTACTGAAGCATGAAATTTCAATTATTTGGGTCATTGACCGTTTTTTGTGACATCTAAGTAATTTGATAGTAGTGATTTTACAGGAACAAAAATTTGATGACAGAAATATAAAATAATATTCCTGATGAGGAAATATAAAATAGCCCTGATGACAGAAGGATGTATTTAATTCAACAGTGTGTATGACTGATGTTGCTGCTTAACAGATGCACAGTTTATGAAACACAAATTCCTGGTAGAATATCAACAAACAAAAAGAATTAAACTGCTTCTTTCTTTCTGAAGAATAAATATGATGTAAAATAGTATTAAAGTAGGCAGCTTTCAAGATTTTTAATTGCTTTGAATGTTGTAAGCTATAAATACAAAACACATAAAAAGATCATATACAATGTCTAGTCCACTTGCAGCAGTCATTCCCACAAGTTATTATTAAGGCCAAAATTCAGGCTTTAAGAAAAGATTAAAGGTTTATATAGCTGGCAATAAAAACCTTAGAAAAAAGGGGGGAGGGCAAGAGAGTGAGACATTGATTTTCAAGGGAACATATAGAAGTTAAGTGTTTAATTAGCACTAAAATCCAAGCTTCAGATTTATATATGTTTTATACAGATGGACATTAAAACTATGAAAACCCTTACAAAAAATGAAAATTAACCACCCCTAAAATCAAATGACATTTTGGCATGGTGTACAATGCATGAGTAATCTACAGCACAAGGCCACTTCATGCATGTATGAAAAAAGAATGAAGCTGAATCCGAGTTGCTACCCCTGAAACACCAAGAAAACCAAACAGGGTGAAGTAATTTCCATTATTTCTTTTTTTATTTATCAGCTCTATTCACAGTTCATAGTTTGAGTTGATCTAGAGGGTAGTTTCATCTATTTCTACATTTGAAGATAAGATTTACAAAGACTCATCGTTAGGAAAAAGATTCCTACTATTAGGCAGAAAAAATGGACTTGAATTTGTTGCTAAACTGCTCATACTTGTGAGCAATAAACTGCTCACATTTAAACTCTGAAGTATAAACATGTACCTATAATTACATTTTTAGTAATGCATTGACATTCAGATCTGAATCATGAAACCATTAATATATGATAAAAGGAGAGAAGGAAGGAGGGGACAGGCTGGAAACAGAGTCATACACAGTCTGGGAAATGTATCTGGATGACCACTCTGAGACTGAGGGGAAGCACTCCGAGGTTGGGGGGTGGGTCTTCCTTCTTTTTTAAAAAAACAAGAAGCTCCATTTGATAGCTCTGCTTTACCTTTTGTTAAGAATCAGAAGATAAATCCCAGATTTTGTAATTATTCTGATCTTCTTTTGCTGAAAGATATAACTCCCGATGTTATCAACCACAAAGAATTACAGTTACGAATGCAGAAAGAATGTATGTAAGTTTCATATTCTGTGGAGAGCAAAAATTAATAAGAAATCATCTTAGCAGACAGAGAAAAAGGTTAAAAACTCTGAAGAGTTCATCCCAGGAATCAAGACTAAAGGAAAATTTTTGGCTCTTTGAAATATGAAGAGCAATTGCATGGCACTGCTGCACTTGGAAAGGAAGGTTACATCTAAGTGACTGGGGTTTGTGTCAAAACGGAAATGCATTTTAAGAAGATGGAGCAGAAATTGGAAAACAGCATAAAATTATAAATTCTAGGAATAGTTTACAAACATAAATGTAAACAACAGGTCATTTTGAAACAGACGTAAGCTAAAGAATTAGCGTAATTCATTGCTGGTCCAAAAATAGACTTTAGCTAGTTTGTTCTTGTTATCATAATTAAGTCCTCAATAATGAAGTTGAAGACTAGGAAGAAATGAAAATCCTTGAGGTCGTATTTGATCTAAGACTGAAAATTACTAACAGGTTTATACTTGGACCTTTGAGTTGCATAGAAGAATTAGGCCTGTAGAAAACAATCGTGAGGTAAATACTAACGTGCAGAAACACTTTTCTCTTATAAGAAATTCAGTTAACAAGTCACTCCAACACAATTTTTGCAGAATAGGTACCATTACCTGCTTTGGTTTTTTTGCAGTGAATTTAGCATCAGTGAAATGGAATCCAACAGGCTGAAGCTCTTCACCATGATTGACAAATCCAGTATAAAAATAGGAATACTGTCTTATTCTCTTTCCCAAATTTATTCTTTGTTTCAGTGAAACAAGCCCTGCGATTAGAATTTTTCAGATGTTTCTAAGATCACAAAAAAAGAGGCAAATTAATGTTAATTTTCATGTTGCTCAATGTATGTGTGGCTTTATGTCTATCAGGATTTGCGACCTCCATCCTGCATTTTTAGCCCTTGTGAATATGCGAAAATTCACCCATTGACCCAGTTAGAGGGTTACAGCCTGTATGAGGATCATCAACGACAATTTCAAGAGCTCTGAAGAAGAGGTGTCCAGTACTAGTGACACGGGAATAGGCATTTATCCAGTAACACAGTTAAACTCCCAATAATGTTTAAGTATAGCAAGTAACTACATTCCACTGCAGTTAATGTAACCATGTATATGACATAAATAAAATACATGCTTAAATTCTTTGCTGGATCATAAAGTTCAGCTGAAAAATGGTCAATTTCAATATCTTACACTGACCCGTGACACCACTATTTCAGTTGCTTCATGGTAATTAAAAACATTATGTGTTGTCATGAAAAACACATTCTCTCTAGTCCTTTTAGTTCTGCCCTCAGTATAAGAAGTATTGTATTTGCATATACCCATTGCAATTGGAGAGAGAAAATAACATTCTTATGACCCTGAAAAAGGCAAATAAATAGGATGTAGATGTTTAGTCAGGATCACCCCCAGTTAGAGAGATTATCCTTTTCAACACTTTCAAATGAATTGGAACCATGTTTTAAATCATTCTGTCATCCCTGTGGTATTAATACAGGTTTAGCTACCCAGGGTGCCTTTTTTATTAATACTTTCAAATTTCCCTTTGATTTGAGGAGCAACACAAATATTTCCTCATTATTCATTGTTCTTTCCATCCCTTAGATGTTGGAAAGTTTATTCCTGTCTTAAGTATCTTTGAAGATAGATTCCCTTCAACAGCAGAAATGAAGCAGCCTAGAAGCACAAGCAAGCTTTGACAAACAAAGAAAATTTTCCTTTTTACTACCTATTTGATAAGGGTTTCCTGCAACTTCTGTGTGTTTCACTTTTTTTGCCCCACTGTGTGAACATTATTCCCCTGGTTAAAAATAACATCATGTTCACTTGGCTCACCACTTCTGCTGTGTTACGTGTGGCTTGTATTATCATTCAAACACAAAAATGAACAAGCCCTGCTGCCAGCTCAGGAAAGTGTGCTTACTCCTCTTGAGCAAAGACTGAGAGCGCTGTCTTGAAATTATAGAACACTTGAGCCTGAAGAATACAAAAGCAGAACACTGAAGCCTTGGCTTTATACGTACAGGTAGCGTGAATGACTTGTGAGGTTTTGGTGGATTGGGTAACCGTTCCCAGTTTCACTGCTTCTACAGTCAGAAGGCTTAGATCTTCTGACATATCACACACCACAAAGCCAATGAGGGTCACCCAGTAATTCCTTCGTGAGGTATGAAATATCAGGCCTTGAGTGAAGAATACAAATTTACATCCTTTTACTGCACGTTAGAAAATATAGACCTCACTTCCAGTCTAAACTTATTGTTTAGACTTCAGCCTCTAGAGGTGTCATTTCTTGGTATTTTAGAAAGCCATGAATTATAAGACATTTTTTCTGATCACTTTGACTTTTATTTCAGATAAATAGAAAAGAGCTTCTTAACACTTTCCAGAATTCAAAACTTTCTGTGCTCATCATGTGCACACCAAAACCGACGCTACGTTTTAGTCACAGATACACCAGTTCATGATGGAATCACAGAAGTGGGACTCCATACAAATAAGAATTTTAGCACATGCCTGAAAGGTTTTTAAAGAAGTATTGAACCAATAGACAAGGGCCATAATGTCTCAAGTTGTCTTTTTCTCTACCATGATAAATTGTGCTGTAGTCCGACAAGATTTATGAAAAGCGAATCTGCAAGTCATCCAGATGTAAATACAAACTCACATGCGTACTTGCAGAATGTTAAATTCGCCTTACAGAAATGACCATGAAATTAAAGAGAGGTTTGCAAAGTGAAATCATTGTTTAAGTGAGAATATTCCCAAATACTTCTGTTATATTTGTCCAGCACTAGTCATTACTGCACAGTTTTGATTCAGCAGTAGATTGCGTCTTGATGCACTATTACCCTCTGCAACTCAAATCTTAGTTATGCGGTTCCGCTTCTTTGCTTTGTTACGAAGTATTTGATTACGTCATATAACCTGAAGAAAGAAATGCTTTGTTTTATTTTAAATATTGGAGAAGAAAGTAAGCCTCAATTACACTGTTGCAGATGTCCCAGGTGTTGTGTTTCGGTTTGATCCCCACTTCTACCTTTTAGTCAACACTGCTTCATCTGGAAAAAGCTTGTCTTCCTTTTATGTGTCACTGAAGTGGAATGAGCCACGGAAACATCCTGTATCAGGCTCACTTTTGGGATTTACATCAAAACAACCTATATCCGGCTCATTTTTGGGATTTATTTTTATTTGTCGAAGTATCTTGTAATTTTAATATACAGTTTAGTGTTTTAAGCATCAGTCACTTTCTGCATATATTCATAATGAAATAAAGATAGCTCAAAAATGCTAACAGGACTAAGGGCAAAACTTAACCTTCCAACAAGTTGAAAATTTTGGGGAAGTTGTGAATTTTTTTTTTTTTTGTGGTGAAGACAGGGAAGGAGGAGAGATGGGAGGGGCGAGCAAAGTGTGAGGGAACAGGGGGAGGTCATGGGAAAAACATATGGGAAGGGCTTTTCTGTCTTTTCATATCTTTCTTTTCTTCCGTTCTTTGCTTATGCTTTCCCCTTGGCCAAGCAGCTCACCTCCTCTTTTTCTGGCAGCCCTTTCTCTACTAATCTCTACTTAACTGAAAAACAAACTTATCATAAAGACCACCCCAAGCCTTGTCCTTTCACTAAGTTGCCTCTGGTACAGGAAGAAGATGGAAATGACATATAAGATTTACAGAATGTATTGAATGTGAGGATTAACACACCCGGGCTTCCTCGGACCAACTAGAAAAGCTAATTCCAGCATTAGTGACTGTAAAGCAGGATACTTACCAATTTCCATGTACTTTCTCAGGATTAATTTACGGATTTATTCTGTCACTATGTAAGAAAGAAGCAAATAAATTATGCTTCAGTGAAATTAGACTGGCATAAGCAAAACGTGAGCAAGAGACAGAACATACCTTGTTTTCCACTTGCAATTCAAGACTACAGGCCCTCAAACTTTGCAGTCCATGGAATATCTTTCTGCATTATCTGTATCTCTGCATTAGCTGTCTAGAGCTGCTTATAAATGTGATATATGAGCTCATAAGGTGGCTGCCTCAGATCCTGTGCAGTTTAGGATCAGTGGAAATGTTGTACCAAGAATTTGGCAGTCACCCGCATGTGAATAATTTTTGAAACGAGGGTCAGAGGTGTAAAGTAGAACAAAGTTATTAGATCATATTCTTCAACTTAGTGAGTTCTCTGTCCTTGTAACCTTCAGCCCTTGGATTGCTGAACTGCATGAAGAGCAGTGCTTCTATAAGGCAAAACAAAATCTTTTAATACAAATACAATACGTGCAGGTTATTTCAGCATAACTAAATTTCACACAACAGGGCATGCTGGCAAACACAGAGCACCAGCTGTCGGTACTCCGAGCTGACATGGTTATTCTTTGTTCAGTTAATTATCTAGGTTGGTTCATTGCTATATTGCATCTAATTATAGCAGAAGTTATATGATCACTTCTTCCACTGATCATTTGGGTCTACGGATCAAATCTTACTTTCAAAAGCAGAATTTTCTCATTTGTATAAATTTGGAGCTTTAGGTTACAGAGATGAGCACTGGGACTAATCTAATTTTTGTTCATAATTTTAATGGCAAAAGTTTGGTTTTTTTACTCTTAAGACTACCACTTAATTTCAGATAAACAGTGTGGTAGAAATATGTGGTAGAAATGCAAATTACACCTTAGACTGCCTCCTAGAGATCTGAATGCTCTGACATATTTAGATTCTGGGGAGACAGATTTTTTAATTTCTTTTTTGAGTGTGGGATCTATGTAGCTCTGTACACAGCAATCACAAAAGGCAGAGCCTCAAAACACTTTGAGTTTGTTCACAACTGGCATCATATGTAACAGGCTCTTGAAATTTGCTAGGGATCGGAAAGTTTTGACTCAATAGGCTCAAATGTGGTTTTGTGTTATCTATAGGCAACCCAACCCACACAGCCCCTTCTTCTGTTGCTGCGGAGAAGCAATGGAAATTTCATGAGAGACTCTACCAATGAAACGAGATAATAGCAAGTGCTACTTCCGAATAAAAACCAAGTTCTCACAAAAGCCAACTGTATCCTTATACTTCGTATGGATAATCTGTCCTGTCATACATGATGATCACGTGGAAGCCTTAAACTGAAAGAAACAGATTTTTCTTAGATTCTTTGGGCTTTAAGTAATTACTTTGCAGCTACAGATTTCTGTTATTTTGTATGGATTTCAAAACAGTACTGATCGTGTTTAGTCTGGGAAGCACTGGGAAGTGAAATAAATGGGAATATACTGTGTCACCACTTTAAAGGAAAGTACTTCAGGGCATTTTCTAAAAGAATTATGAAAATCTAAATGTTCAACAGAAAGGTTACTGCTTGCATCTGTTTTTGCACATGCAAAGAAATACTACTGAGGCATCATGAAAGCTTGTGTTTGTCCTTAATAATCTAAGAAAAGGTTTTACTCTGTACACTTGTACTGTACTTCTCTCTAATGTGGCACTGCACCACACATCAAGTTTTTATCTCTTCAATTTATCTCTTCAAAGTCCATTTATAGCACAGAATAATGGGCATATTTTATTTCCAATTAAGATTACTCATCTGTTCACACCCACCAAGATTTCTACTGTGCTTTTAATTTATCATTGCTTACTTTAATGCACCCACTTTAATCACAGTAGCACCAGGAATCAGATCATCATAACCAGAGCTGTACTGAACTAACTTAATCTTCTTGAGGAAAAAAAAAAAAAAAAAAAAAGGAGAGCGTGAGAGAACATTTTAGATTCAAAGTACTTGGGCTTTTCTTTTTACAACATAACTTACCATCTTCCATTTTAGTTCAAAACTGTTTAGAATGATGAGGCTGACATATCACTCAAAAAAAAAAATGTTAATTTTCCATCCAGAACCATACGACATTGAGATAGATATTGCAAAGAGAAAGAGTTGATTTGATGTAACAGTGATTAACAACAACAAAAATAATGTAAAGGCAGCGCCCTTTTAAATCTCAGCTCAGGACTAAAGTTCGTTAAAATTCCTTAGAACGGTCATATTTTATTTTACACTTTTGCACATTTCAAAAGCACCACAGAAGTGTTCCGACGTCAGTGTGTTTCTGTGCAAGACAGACACAGATCCAGAGAATACAGAAGATCAGGACTGAGGTGTTCTGACAAAGATGCCTCAGGAGTATAGCAAAGTTATTTTAGAAACTGTTCCAAGCCAAGATCAAATGCTATGTTGAAACAGTAAAGAACTACAGATAAGAATTACTACTGCTTGTGATATACAGGAGAGGTGAAGGAGTGTGAGTCCTGATGTTGCAAATACATGAAGGGTTAGGACTGCAGTGAATCACAGTAACAGCTGAAGGATCATCTTTCACAATCTTCTGCTACAAAAGCATTTCCAGGACTGAAATGTCACGGTCAAAACATTCTGGTTTAGAAATAAACAATATTTAGGGTTAAAACTTTGCTGCTTGTTCAATTAGCTCCAAATCTTTCACTCAAGGAAACAGAGGGCACAGGCTTGTTTTCCTGATAAGAGTTATTTTGCACCATATAGTAGAGATTTATTCATACTGGCTGCAAATGCTACAGGCATTTCCAGCTCTACAGTGCAGCAATGCAGCTCATCTATGAAAATTTCTAGAAGTAGATATATTTATTTTTGTCACTAGGAAAAAAACATCATCACTGTTACATACATGTAGTTGAACTTATTTTATTTTCTAAGTGTGTACTTTGAAGTTGGCATCAATATTGTAGTTACTTGGCAAGCTTCCTTATGAAGCAGTTAGTCAGCAAGAGCTTCAATCAGTAGAGAAGCAAGAAGTCCCAAAGGTCATTTTCTAAAGTGAGTGTTTTAGGATGGGAATACCTGCTGGCCTGAGTTGCTCTGTTTCTTGTCATGAAAAACATCTTGACTGTCCAGAGTGTTTCAGGGAAGTCCCAGGCAAGGAGCACAGAGAACTGCTACTATGCTGACACTTGACTCTATCCGTAGACCCTTCAAACTGCAGCCAGCATAAACAATCACAACCTTCAGATCTGAGACTAACCAGAGTAAAAATAACCACTGAAGAACAGAAAGGTCATTGCAAACTGGGATGGGATGATGCATAGATATCCAGCAGTAGTGAAACCTTGTGAGTCCTTAATACCAATACCAGCTTTACATCTATGCATTTCTGTTGAAGAAGGTCCTAGCAAGGAGAGAAAGAAGGTGAAGGACCAACGTGCATCAGCAACATGTCTCAAAGGCACAGAAATAAAATTTCAGGAAGTGTTTCAAGCCAACAACAAAATCCATCATTAGAAGAGGAGTCAAATACAATAAAAGCTAAGGTATGCCACAAGATGTAGAAATGTTTAACCTTAAATACTTTCAGAAGCCAGAGATACAGCAATGTGCACAACACTACAGCTCATGTCAGCGAGGTGGTGGAGTCCCCATCCCTGGAGGTGTTTAAGAGTCGGGTCGACATAGCGCTGAGGGATCTGGTGTAGCTGGAATCTGTCAGTGCTGGGTTAAAGGTTGGACTGGATGATCTTCAAGGTCCTTTCCAACCTAGATGATTCTGTGATTCTGTGTGATTCTGTGAAACAACATACGAGGAACTGCACTGTCTTTTTCCTACAGGCTTTGTGGCACTAGTCGCTTGCTATACATCAGCTCGGTGCTTTACTGGCAATGAGGC
Source organism: Strix uralensis (assembly GCF_047716275.1). Taxonomy (NCBI): domain Eukaryota; kingdom Metazoa; phylum Chordata; class Aves; order Strigiformes; family Strigidae; genus Strix; species Strix uralensis. The sequence goes on along the minus strand of NC_134000.1, from coordinate 4,714,413 downwards.
TTTTCCTATTAAGCCGTGAGCCTTCATTACTTATGGTAATGAGTGACTTGGTTCTTTCGCTCGTCTCTTCTTCATTTCAAATGTTACTGTATGGGAACTGATGTGATTCCATAAAGCAACCGTAATTTTCACGCCAGCTTGAAATACTTTTTTTTTTTTTGGTTCATCTGAAATCGACAAAATGAATTTTTTTTCTTGCAGGTGCTCTACAAATAGACATCTATTTGCAGGTAATAGGTATGGCAGGAATACTGACACACAAATCTGTCACCCCTACAATTAGTTATCAGTAGCGATATACAAAATATCCATATCAGTCCTCAGTTCATCTGTGTAGAGATTTTGGAAGATTCCAGAGAACCCTACACCAGATATGCAAGTGCATGAACTTTCGGATATTTTGTAACAGTATGCCCACCTTTTTAGCAAATGCATGTTAGGAGAGATTTTTTAGACTCCTTTCCTACAAGCAACGTAGAGCCCTCATGGTCTTTTGTATCCTGTACTACAAGGGATGAACAGTATCTCCCTGCACTCCAAGACCATCATTACTCTTACAAAGCATTTGAGACTTGAAGCCTCAGTGCTACTGTGGAAAGGGAAATCCTATCCAAACACCACAGGAAAGACCTGTTCTAGAGAAAAAATAAATGGGATAAGGAAATAAATTATGGTTTGTAAAGAGATACCCAATATTGTAGAAATCAAAGGACTTTACAAGGAAGAAAAAGAGCTAGAAAATAACAAGAACGTTGGTTGCAGGAATTTGAATAATTAAATTGAAGACAATTCAGCATTCTACAGTAAATTTATCCTTCTAAACTAATTCTGCTTGAGGTTGGAGCACACTAGTAAGCAGAAGGGAGTTATGGAAATCGGGGGGGTCAGTTCAATGCTGAATAGCGTTATGAATAAAAGAGAACTTGATTCTGCAAAATTGTCAATCTGGCCTTTTCACACAACATTAAATTAATTAAATAACAAGACCAAAGCATTTCTCTGCCTGAATTACTCCATTTTTCCCTGAAAGTGATAAAATATAATTATGCTCACATATGTAAGAGGCTCCTGTAAAAAGCAAAAAACTATTAATCAGTTAATCAGGCCACACTTCAATAGAACCTTTAATGCTGTGCATCCAGGGGTGCTTCACCGAAAGGCAAATTAGAAACTCAATTAATTATGAATTATTTTAATAAATGTCTTGTAAAACTGGATTTAAAGGAGCCAACATAGCAAATTAACACGGCTATGGGAACCCCAAAGCGAGGATGAACTGCAGCTGGAAATATCACAAAGATGAGACTAAAGATTGGTTTAATCTGAATCTAGAAAAAAATTGGAAGCTAGTGGATTTTGAAGATCCTAATAGAAATCTAGCCCTGCAGGTCAAAGAGGAAGAACTAAGTATAACATACTAACTATGCAAACTCTCTAGTGGTTACCAGCATACTAGATACTTTCTAAGTGCCAAAACTCACAATAAGGTAAACAAAAATTAGCTTTAGCGGATCTGAAAAAGAAAAGCTTACTGTAGGATTGAAGCTAAGTAGGTCACTTCATATATGCTGTGATATGAACACAGACTGAAGTGAGCTACAGGAGTGAACATCAAAAAAAAACCCCCTGCATTTTCCATTCTAAGTACCTAACAACTGTGGCATATTGGCACACTCAAAATGTGAAGCTGAGGCAGTACCACATGCAGAGGTTTTACTGGTGCCTGCAGAATTGATTTGGTTTTCTGTAAGCATACTGTATTGTCTTATATTTAAAGAATAACTTTTAGGCTTTCTATTGCTTAAATACTTATAGCTTACTAAGAGCTTTGTTCAGCTTATATGAAGGGAAAAGAAAATTTGTAAACTGCAGTCTCCCTAATTCCCTGAACTACTCAGAGATCTGTACAGTCAAGGCAATAAAATGTTGTATAATATCATTGCTTATATGAGAAGGGAAAGAATTTTACTATGCATGGTACATGGGTATCATCAACTTTCTGTCTTTTGCTTATGTTGGCACCCTTGGCAGCATACAGTTTCACTCCTGTCAGCCCTGCTTCTACCCCTCAATGACCCTTTCCAAGACAGTGAGCACTTGCAAACAGCTCTGACACCTTCCCATTGCTCTGCTTTGTCTGATAAGCAAGTGAAAGCCTCCCCAGGCATGTGACCAGACTTTCAGAAAACAGAAAAGGATGACTCGGGAGATGTAACACCATCTTTGATGGGAAAGCATGTAGAATGCAGAAGCAAGGGATGTAAGCAGAAGCCAGGATGACTTAATATTTAGCTGGATGTCCAGGCATGGAGCCCTCTGTGAATACTTCTCATCTAAAGAGCTTTCAAGTGGAAAATTCTTACAACAGTTAATAAGAAAATATCGGTCTGTCATCTTCTCTGTAGACTGTAGGCTCAAGTGAAAAATCATATATTGCCCCATAATTGTTCCACTGTTTCTGGAGAATATTTTCCCTATATGGATTTTTTTTTTTTTTTTCTGGCTATGTCATTTTATAGCATGATATACTACTATGCTCAACAGAAATATTTCAAATAATTAAGAAAGTAATTTTCGTACTGGAGTAGTTCTGCTACCCTTGGGTTGCATGTGAAACGTATTTACCCTTTCTACTTGTATTCATCTGATATATTTTGGTTTTATTGAGTACCTTACCAAAAGTCCTTAAACTCCACTTTTCTCATTCTTTAGATTTTTAACACCAAAATTGCTCTTGGAATACGAAGTGGAAAAATTGAGTGACTTATGACCAAAAATCAGAAATGAGTAGCAGGCTTTGTTGAAACAAACAGCAGTTGTAGAATTCATGATATATTGGTGCCAGCCTGTGAGAGAATTATTGCACACTGGAACAATTCAAGGACTCAAGGGGTAGGAAGAGAAAAGGTAAAATGGTATAGAGTGTAGAAAGAAAAGAGATTTGGGAAAATCACAAAGCGAGTTACATTTGGAATTTATCTTACCCAGCTGGAAGAGGCTAAGGAAGAACTTTGTCTAAGAAGTCCTGAGGATTTCCATAGCCTCATTTACAGGGCCAATAAAGGTTCAATTTACCTCAGGCAATGCTTTTTTTAATTGGAAAAAGGCACTGTTGTTTTAATTTTATCACATTGATTTGGACTCATCAAAGGTGGTATTACATCTCCTGAGTCCTTTGCGTGATACAAATGCCACCACTTTCACAGACTATTTTTCAAAGCATACATGTATTTCTGTTTCACACCTGAGGATATGAAAGGTATGAGGATGCATGCTACAAAATCTAAACGTAAGGCTGGGTTTTATGTAAATGTGAGTCTAGCCCCAAAATCCGGGATGACCCAAAATGGTCATCCACCATTCTATGCATTCAAGCTTGGAGATAACGCTTATAATAAGAACCAGACTTCATAACATTATATCAAAGCAGAAAGACATTCAGCAGTATCGCCCAAACCCAAGAGCTGGTCAAGTTTGCTCTTTTGAAGGCCAGTTCTGCCAAAGTTTCAACACCTGATAAACCATGATGAAAAAAGCATCCCTAATGGAAGATGTAAAAACTCTGACCTCTCATCAATCTACTGTGAATTCTCTAATTTACTGTTCTCAGATTGTTCTAGTTCATAAATTACATAATCAGCAGTTGCTAAACTGCAGTTCTAATAAGTCACCAGTGCTTGTAGCAAATTTTGTGTCAGGCTTTATATAATTTTGTGACATTCAGTAGTTTTATTATCTATCATTAGTATTCATTTATCAGTAGTAGCATTTATTCCACCTTAGTCATGTAGTTAGGAGATATTGTTTAAGTCAAAGACAATTACAGGAGCACAAAAGCAGTTCATAGTTTTATATAGTTTTGTATATAAATGGATGCCTTTCCACCACAACATTGACCTTAAAGGCCTGTGCTCAGCTCTTGTCTAGAAGGACCCACAATCCTCCGGCCTTTAATTTCCCATCACTGAGGTCCCCAGACACTGAGACCTATACCCATGTTAGAACGGTCAACAGAGCCAGGCCACCGGAGCATGATCATCTGGCAAAATGTTTTCTGAGAATGTTTTCTCATGCACTTTTTAGCCCAGCTAGCAGTCTCCCAAACAGTAAGTGGATGTCTTTTGGTCCCTCATACTGAAACTGTTCCAAGGATGAATAGGGTAATTAAGATTTCACTGTCCTTCTGAGAGTCAGCAAATGAGAACTGATGAATATGTGGGCCTACACCCGAGGAACAGGGAACTTTCATGGGAGTAGAAAGCTCTGAGCTTCTTACTTTGATCAATATTTATTATAAAATAGTCTGATAGCTGTTTGAGAAAGGGCTGGAATTTCTCTGCTGTTGGGACCGATATGCTAACTAATATTAATGGGAAAATAGCAATACTGATACGCAGATTCACAAGTGCTATGTCTATCCTGTGAGTCTCGGAAGCATACAAACACTAACATAATTTCCCTATTGTTAACACCGAACAGATTTTTTCATATTGACCTACGTCTCTTTTGAAGGTTGTCCACCTTCAGCTGAGTGTCTAGCACTCTGCAGTTTGTCTCTCTCACAAAGTAATCTGCAGATATTATCTCTACATAAAATACATAAAAAATGAGGTGATTCTGCTTGTTTCTGCTATAGTTTACAATTTTTTCTCATATGGTAAGTGTCAATACCAGAAATACATCTTCTTCACACCAATAATGGTTGATTTTTTTAAAAAGCCGTTTGATAATTACGAGGTGTTTAAAATGTTCAGAAATTGTACACAGTGGTAATAATACCTCTAGACAGAGCAACAAACAAGCAGCTCACTCCTGGAATGTATTTCTACTAAATCCAGTCATTTGAAGGATCCCTTAGACACCCATGGAAATCAAAATGCATTCGCAAAGTTAGCACAAAAAAAAAAGAATACTTAAGTGGTCTAAAATCATATTTAATTTTTACATAACTATAGGATTAAGGAGATTAATTTTTGTGCAAATATGCATATTCACCTCAGCAAACTAGAAAGTAGTTCTTTCCACCATTAACCTTGACTATAGTAAAGTTTGGCAAATGATCACATATCCTTATCTCTGCAGAAAATGGGAAATTAAAGTTATAGAAATGTCTTGAAGTCTTCAAATAAGAGTGGAGAAAATATTAATATTTCAAAATAATAAAAAAAAATTCTTATTTCAATACTAAAGGATTAAGTTGTGGTGCTCATTGCCAATGGGAAGCTCTGGGGTCAAGAATATTTTTAAGAAAGTCAAAGTTATCCTGAATTATAAGAATCATTTAAAAATGTGGAAGGAATATTAAACTTCAGGATAATCTCTCATTTAGCAAATCTCTAACTACTAAAAACAAAAGCAAGAATGGATGTGGATGTCTTATAGCTTTATCTGAAACACCAGATAGTGGATATTATTGGATTTTTTTTGACATTGCACACACACGCACACGCACACACTCACACAAACAGACCTTGGGTCTGGTTCAGCACAGGAAAAAAAAAAAAAACCAAAACTTTGCTTCTTTTTACCTGAAATTGAAAAAAGTTTTTTACATTCACTTTAGATACCAGTGGAAGAGAATTTGAGACTATGCAGAAGCAAAATAGGAATAGAATGACTAGGACAATTCTATAAACTTTTTTTTTTTCTGTATTTCTATTTTTCCTATACTTTGTGAGACACATATGCTGGCTGCAAACATTGAAATTAGATATATTTAAAATAATAGACACTTTAAATAGCTTTCTGAAGGGAAGAAACATATTAAAAGTAGTGATACCAGATTACTGAAGCAAGAGAGAAGGATTCAGGCTTGACTCTTCTTAATTAATTTCTTTCTAATTCAGTGTAATCTCTGGATTCTTTTCAAAGTTGTGACTAAAGATGTATCTTGTTACAGACTTGCTTACAAATAAGCACCTATGCTGCCTTCTGATGAGAAGTACTTTGTTATTAAACCTTCTGTTTAATTGTCTACCATAACTTATTATTAATAGGTTGATTTCTCAATGCCTAATCACGTTGAAAGCACCTGAATTTCAGAGTCTGAAATGTCTGTTTATCTCTTCTGTAACTTCTGAAACTGGAAACTGAAAAATATTATTCACTTTAGAAAACTGCCCGCCCTGAGTAGCGACTTCCACATCAGTACTCCATTGTAAAGCACAAAGATTTCTAATTTAAATTAATTGCATTTTAAAAAGCTGTTTAGCATCAGCTAATAATAAAATAAAATCAGAACTCAACTTATGTAAATTGCAAAAAAACACGATTTACAGATACAGAGGCACATGTGCAAAATTGAAAGTGAAATTTTAGACATTTTTCTTAGACGCCTAGTAATTTCTGTGAGTATTTTTTTAAGCAGACCATAAGAATAGAAGGATGCTTCTAAAATAAATTGATTTTGGTGTTTTTTTAAACATCTTGAAATCCTGACAGAGAAGCTGATAAAGAAAACAAGGGGATCATTTAGCATTTTAATGCCCTATGATTATTTTTTTTTTAAATGTATAGATCTTTCCTCGTTAGTTCTAGAGTTGCTGATGTCACTGTGAGGAACTGCAAGAAACTGCAAGAAACTGGCAGTGGACAGACTGAGCCATTCCTGGATGGCCAGCTGGGCTCCTATCTGTGAATCAAGGATGAGGTTTTTTGGTAAAATAGAAGATCTATTTTAGGAGGAGTAACCTCAAAAACAGATTTTCCTCCAAATCTCTAGCCTGTTGTCATAATTATTCTAATATTAAAACCAGATGATATTAGGCCTTTTGAAACCATTAATTTTACTCTCCCATGGTTTTTTTTTCAAATCAAGTATAAATAATAGATCAAAGGAAAATGGTGTTAAATTCCTGGATGGTATTAAGATATTAAATGTATCAAATAATTCACTTATCATTTGGTATTCTTTATTGCTTTATTTCTGGAACCGTTTCTATTGGAGACATATTTTCTTCTTCTAGCGTCAGTCAAAAACCAGTGGTCTAACTTGCCATATATCAGCTTACAGATCGATTTAAACCACATCCCTGCATGTGAGAGTCACTGGAATTTACATTCACACTGATATCTAACAGTGGCAAGCAGCAGCTTTCACTTCAGATTTCCCTCTGTGAATAATATTAGCCATCAACTACTGTCTCCAAACATCAAGCACATTTGCAATGAGTTAGAAACACGTACACACGTACACATACACACCTGTATGCTGAGACAGGGGAAAACATTGTTTAGATAGTTTTAGGAGGCTGGAACAAATTGCAGTTTTCTCCCTTCACAAGTTAAAAGTGGTAAACGTCAGAAAACTTCTACTGGGCAAGAAGAGCCTCAGAAGGTGCCTTTAAAATGACATGTAAAATAGCACCGTGTAACAGACACCAAAGGGAACGGCAATAACGAATAAACAAATATCTCCAAAAGTCATTCGAACTAAATAAATTTTAGCTGTAGGCAATATATGGCAGGTGTTAGAATCACACTACCCGCAATAACAAATGAATAGATAGTGATGAATAGAAAATGATGCTTGAAGTTACCTACTGTGCATTACGCCACTCATTGTAAGGTCATTGCTCTAGAAAATAATCAGGAAAAGATTTGTTGGTGCCCAGAGTGGCAGCAAAATAAAAGGCATTTTGATTTTCTTACTTCTAAGGCACTACTTATAAGCAAAGCAAATAAAAATTAGTAAAACACAGTCAGTAGGTAGTTCCTTACTCAGAAACAACAGATAGGCCAAAGTGTGATGCTGCTGCATCTTTGCTATCACTTCCTTCATGTGTTTCAAGAATTTTATTTCCTCTGATTCAGCTGTGGAAATTGTTCATCTCGCTTGTCCCAGAAATTCGTTTTCAGTGCCTTAGAAAGTGCTTGGAACTACAAGGATTAAGACAAATGGAAATTATGAGTACAGTAGTTAGTTATACCTGAAATACAGAAATAAATTTCCTTGGTTCTGCCTTGTCTATGGTACCTTCAAACCAAATACCTTTCCCTCCAGGCAAAAATTAATACTTGCAACGTATAGTGCCTATAATCCTGTGAAAGGAAGAATTCTTTTTTATTCCACCGCCACTTTATGTGTGTGGGAAAAAAATATCCTTCAGAAGGGCATAACTAGTATAAAATCAATGAACTATAAAGCTGGATTTGTTTTTGTAGTTTATCACTGAATGTGAGACCACAGGTTCACAGTCTATTCTTTATTTTGCAGGCATAAAGTCCTTGACAATCAACAAGAAATTACTGGATATTGGTCAACTCTTTTAAGAAATATATCGGTTTGTAAGACTAAACTAACTTCACTATTCACTAAATGTCAAAGGCAATTATTTGATTTTTTTAAATTACTAAAACCCCACAACTTTCTAATGGAAAATAATTCAATCATTGTCCAAGACTCCATTACCATTTCAGGGCAAATAGTATCTAATCCTTTGTCTAACTGATATTTTTCCAATTTTTAGCTAACTGAAGTTGTATTCCCATGTGTGTTCTGCCCCACTAGAAGCCAAATAATGAAATTTTCAAAAGTCATCTTAATAGAACGGTAAAAATGAAGGGAGAAGGAAATGGGGAATGTACTTTAACTATCCACGTGGCAAAAAAGTGAGGTAAAGGTGAGGAAGGATCTCTCCAACCAGGGTTATTACACAGCTTGTTTTTCAGGAATTTGATCGTATGCTGCAGATTTTCCAGAAGGAAAAAAAAAACAAAACAAAACAAAACAAAACAAAAGGAAATGCATATCCAAAGAAAAGTGCTTTTGACTAACAATGATAATGAAAATTTGTGAAAAGTAGAACTTTCTGAAATCAGTAGTAAAAATCAGTTGAGCTGGACTTTAATCTAGATCTGAGTAAATCTGTACTAGTACAATCCTGATTACTTAATGTTCTTTAATTCAATGAACTTTTACATAACTAATTTTTCACTGATCTAAGATGTATTGAAATTGAATAAGTGACTCTGAAACACATTTTACTCTTGACTACGCTGTTGTAAATCAAGATCAATTTTAGAGAAGTCAGCATCAAATTTATGAAGTTGTTATTAAGAGTAGAATCCTTTACATTTGCTGCCATCATTCCCCATTTAATGTTTTGATGTCATTTACATGCAGAGCTGAGATGCCAGGAAGATATCCATCACCTTCTTTTTATAATTACATATTTAATTACCTTTGCTGAGAGTTCCAGATGAGTATTACGGACAGTACATGGCTGAATTAAAATGCCTTATGATGAGATGGAAATGTTTAAGCCCTTAAGAAGTTTAATGCCATCTATCATTTATTGTCAAAATACATGATACATTTAAATTCAACCACACTATTCTTCAGTTTATACATAGCTTTCAGAATCTTTGTGAATTCTGAATAAACCCTTTACTGCTCTGTGAGGCTGCAAGCAATCTGCTATAAACGCTTGTGGAAAAAACATATTCACAAGGAAAATTCTGCAAAGTTCTATGAAGCTCAAGACTCTCTTTATCCTCTAAAGTACAAAGATGGAAAACTGAAGGTCTATGTGTGGTCGTGTAACTTGAGCTCTTCCTGTGACAGGTGACTCCCTTGTGGGTTCTCATTCATAAATAATTTTATAAATCTATTTTTAAATCAGCTATATTGTTTTCGCTGCTTCTCCTTTCCAAATGTGAGAAAACCTCATGGGCTAAATTCACTCCTAGCCGGTTTATATCCATTTATTCTAGTGCTGAAATTGTCCTTAAGCTTATACAACTTTCTTCATCTCTGATGTTTATCTTCTGAGACATCCATAGTGAGCAATCACCTCCCCTCTCAGCCTTAGTTTTATTAGGCTAAATATCATGCTTGTCTAGTCCATAAACCAGGCTCTCTAGTTCTCCTGATCATTTTATTTGCTCTTGTCTTTACCTGCTTTGCTTTGAATTTAGCAGTCATGGGCACTTGCTCTGCGTGCGTTCTTATTACTGTTTTGTACAGTGATATCAACACTCCTCTGCTGGTTCTGAAACTACGTTGCCTGATACAGTTTGAAATTATATGTGATTTTTTTAATAGCCACTTCACCTTGACAGGTTACAGTCTTTTCTAACTGCATTGCCCCATGTTGGAATACACTTTGTGGAACAATCCGATCTAGCTGTGATTAAAAAGTAATATTAGGTCTGAAGCTGTATTAGCGTGTGTTTAAACAACTTACATAATATATGAAACTGTTAAGCAGCTTCTTTTCAGTAGAAAAATAATGTACCAAACTCAAGTTGTTTAATTATCGGTCTGAGAAAAACAATGCAAATTGGGCACAGCACGCAGTGTCCAGCATCAGACAAAACTTACTCACTTTGTGATTTATTTAAAAAATACTTTATGATATTGCTTTTGTTAGTATGGTTTCAGCGCTTCTGTTAGCTACAGTGCTTTGGATCAAAGTACAGCAACACTTTTTAATAATGAACTGTTATCTTTAAAGGAAGCTTGGGAAATTCATGTTGATTTTCATTGTCTCAAGTATTGTTCATGTCAGAAGATTTTTATCACTCAAAAATCTATTTAAAACCTCACGTTAATGTCCCCCTCTGTGTGATCTCGTTAGGGTTCTCAGGCTATGCTGACAAGAGGAGCAGATTCCGTAGAGTAGAACAGTTGTTGCTGAGGACTCAACATTCACAGTGACATTACAAAGAGGGTGAACTTTGCACTGACTTTAGCCTTATCCCAGGGAATGAGCATCCATCAGCAGCTGGAGCTACTAGTTTCCTCCTGGAGAGCATCTTTTGATTGAATTTACGCTGAAATTGGGACTGACTGAGAGATTGTCTTCAAAATCACATTCATGATCCAAATTGAAATGGCAGGGTAGACACATACTTAAGCTAAGTCTGTATTGGAGATCCCTACATAAAAAAGACATTACTTACTTTTAGTAACAGGGCGGCTCTAAAGTGATCTCCAGATTGCATTACACAACACAGTGATGAAGAAGTTGCTGTAGAGGAAGTGTAAAACAAGAGAGCTTGACACCTGGCAGCCATGACATTATACACCCTAAGAACACATTATTTTCAGTTATCTTCGGTACAGAATGAAAAATTATGTATCAAAAGCCAAAGAAGGAGCACACAGAGTTTATTCACACTACACTGCAGGCTGAGATTTCAGCTGGAATTTTGCCTGTCTTCCTAAGGCAAATGAAACTGTGAGAGCTATGGAGTTGGTCCTAACTTCTGAGTCAATCATACCTGCAGTGGCTCAGGACTTAGATAACAAAATCCAAATCCTTCCTGAGCAGGAATTGTATGCATCTTCTTTACAATGTCAAGCATGCTATTGGTTTTAGTGTTATAATTATTTCCAAAAAGAATTTTTCCCACCTTACCTTTAGTTTCAAAATGCAGTATATTAGGATACCTTAGGAAGACAAGCGCATACTCCAAAAGAGCACAACGTGCTGAAAAATACATGTTGCTCTTGGGACAGCTGTAATCTTGTGCTGTCATGGGGGTTAATGGGTAAATAAGAATGACTTCAGTGAGCTGCATAGGAAAACCTGCTGTCCCTCTCCACAGCACAAGCCCCAGTGAAACTTTGATGATGAATAGTGATTGGCTGCAATAACTATTAGTTAAAGCATCTGCCGTATGTACTGCAGCAACACTCATATGACCTTCTTTGAATTGATTAAAGATACCACTGACTCAAACAGCTCAGGATCTATATATCCTTTTGCCTTACATTTGCAGAGAAAACAGACCTTCCTAGGGAGCCGTAAAGCAGGCAAGCCAGGAGACAGGCTTCCCCTTACAAAGCATCTACTTAATTTAAATCTGGGGTGAAAGTAAGGTTAATTTACACTATGCCAGCATTTTGTTTATGTGTAGCTACACAAACAGATTGTGCCATTTAATTGCACTATACCTAATTTATTAAAAGATTATATAGTAGAAGAATATGAGAGTTTTCTAACTTTTTCATAGATTGATTCTTATCTCAGGAGAGACTGTCTTATGCATAGATCCATATATGCATATTTGTGTGTGCGTGTATAGACTTCTAACGTGTGTATATGTATATACACAAACACACGTCTGTATTTACAACGCAGAGAAACTAACCATAATCTTTTCTTTACCTCATTTCAGCTTGAACTAAGAATAGATGCTGTCTAGTCGCTGATTTACTCTCCAGTTCATTTCACCTCCCAAACCTCAGTTTGTCTGTCTGTAAAACTGCATTGCAGATAGACTTTTTCTGTCCATAACAACTTATGGAGCACTTGAGATCTATTTTAGAATCTATGTATTACAACATATAAAACTCAGCACATACATTTGGGGACATGCTTGGGGGGGAGGAAAGATTTATGAAATTAGACTGATGCATCTACTGTAATAAAAACATAACCGAGTAGTGAAATGGTAGATTGTTACAGCCTCCCAGTTTTAACATCTATTAAGAACAACCTCTGATGAATGCCAGAAAACACAGTGCAAAATATTAAGCAATCTCCTGCCACATGAAGTCTGAGTACAGGGACACAGATTATTAGTGGGCTCAAGCAGATAAAGGCAAGAGTATTTTTGATAGTGTTGGCAAAACCAAAGTGCTTTAAGCCACTCGCTGTGTTAATACAGAATGTTCGCAGACTTCTAATTTTACTGCAAATTATCACTGTTGGTATCGCTGTGATAAGTCTGAAGACTGACTGAAAGATGTCACCTGTGAAAGGAATTCCAGCGTTTTGTCCAAGGCTTCTTTCCCTCCCAGGGAAATTATGGCAAAACCTTAGAGCTCAATTAAGTTAACAGACTCTTACTTTGAGAACAGGAACAGAATAAAGCGGCAAGGTTTGTTCAGAGTGTAGCTCTCCACTGCATGTCTCCAGTGGTTGCCACTGCCATGTGGGTCCCTCTGTGCTACACTGTGCCACTGCCTCTAACTCTACCACCGCAGTGAAGACTGTTCATGTAAAAAGGGCCAGTGCATTCATCAACAAATGTGATGAAAATATTTGCAAGAAAAAAAGTGTTCTGGTGCCACTTTTCAAAAGTATTAGCCTGGGACCATTTTATTCTACTTTTCCCATCAATTATGAAAAGTCATTATAGAAAAGGTTTAGAATGAACTAGCTCACCCTACTTCCCATTTATCTCAGGGTGATGCATATACTTTGGGAATAGTTGATAACAAAAAGATAATCCTGCAGCTATAAAAGAAAATACTGTGGGTTTACTTTAAACACACATTTTACCTTTTCACATTTCTAGATACCTGTTTCCTAATAATTTCCTCCCTCCTTGAGTATGAATTTCCTTAAGCAATTCACAAGTGTACATTATATTTGATATAATAAATCCTATTAATCTAAGTGGCCATGTTGAGCATAGATAATATGAAATCTATTGAAATAGGAAGAGAGGAAAGAAAGGGAAAGAGAATTTTTATCAAGCAAAGATACTGAAGATTGGAAGACAAGTCCAGTCCCTGTACAGCAGGATCTCTGAATTCACCCGAAGGAGCCTTTGGGCTTTACAGAAACCATTCATAACAAAAAGACAACTGATCGCTTATGGAAGCATCTGCAAGACTGAACTACTTGCTTGATATGATCTTTACTGTTTATCTATAGTATCAGTCACAGATCTGACCTCATTCTCAGTTCCAGTTTAAGTTACTATGGAACTTGGATCAACTTCAGCGAACGCGTTTACTGCCTACTCAAAGTTTCAGCTCCGCTGACTGAAGGACAGTTGGCCAATAAGACCCAGTTGGTTGATCCATTTTGTGCTTTATGCTCAGTCCCACCCAGCTTTGAGCCTGGGGGGTAGAACAGTCGCCCCATGGTGGGGATTTCAGAAGCTTTGGGTTTATTTGCAGCAGCAGTCTGGCGCCACCATTCTGTTTCTTGCTATTTTACACTGCTTCGGATTAACATTTGTGAGGTGGAAGAAGATAATACTTCTGTGCCACAGACGCTATTTAAATGCTGTGACATGTTTGGTTACTATAATGATTAGCACCAGGAAGGGAGATAATTTGGCATCAAGGAGCAGGCAGTAGAGTTATTTTTGTTACAGGGTGAACTCAGTACTCCAGAGAATGGTGTCTAGTGCAGAGGGACTTCAAAATTCTGACATGAGCACTTTAAAAGCAGATAAAGAAGGAGCAAATGCATAATGCATGTTAAGAGGTACTTACATGTTAAACAGTGGCAGTATATTATTCTGAGACAGAGCTTTGAATTTATAAATTCTTTGGATTTATATATTTTTAAAGCCTTTTGACTTTACTTTTTATAATTAAAACAATGCAGCTTAAATGCACATAATAGAAAGTGGCAGAACATGCCAAAACACCTTTGGGAACACGATTGTGTGCTACTTCTTGCACCTTTGTTTAGTCTCAGAAAATGAATGCTAACATTGATAAGCAACACTCATCATAAATTCAGGTCAGATAGTGTTTCTTTGCCTCATTCAGAGAGTAAAAATCATTTCAAAGACTTACTGTGCTGTGCTCAGAGTCTTGAATAACACCCAGGGCACTCAGACAGTTGCCAACAGGGTTTCATCAACAGAACATCAAATTAAGTTTTATTTTTAAGGCTTATTTACATGTGTACATGAAGTTGTGGTGAGAAATGAGTACTGTTTCACTTGTCGCTTTGGTATCTGTAAATAAGAAATGGGTTTGTTTCTCAACAGCAGGATTGGTGACTTTTTTTCAAATTTGTCTTCCTTTAGAACTCAGGTGGAAAAAAAAATGTATAAATCTCTTATTTGTTTTGCTATAAGAAGCAGAGCACATCTTTCAAGACGAATAAATTTTGAATCACAAATGGATTTGACTGGGTAAACTCCAGGGACTTGTAACAAGATACAGAGCATTTCACTCCTACGACATTGGTTTGAAATTAGCCCAGGTGAACAAAGAGCAGGAGTCACTTTCATCTAATGTCTCTTCAGCAGCCTACACAAAATGAGTTGCTGGGGTTTAATGCATATATCTCCTTGGGGTCACACAGCCACTTTACAGAAACCAACATTAATCAGCAGTCAGCCTGAATTATGAATATGCACAGACAAACTATCAGTAGTATGCAGAGTAATCCACACGGGGAAGGAACAACTCTAACTAAACACACAGAGTAACAGACTGCAAAGAATCTGCTGCTCTTCAGGAGAAAAATCTTGATGTTAGTGTTGGTAGTTCTTTGAAATCATCAGCTCAAACCATGCAGCTTAACAGCAGTCAGAAAGGCAAACATGTCCAAAGTACTAGGAAATGCACAGTGAAAACAGGAAGCACCGTTGTTCTGCTGTATGAATCCGTGCTAGATCCACACCTGGAATATCATTTTCTTGTTTCATTGCCTCTTCTTAAGAATACAGGAGATCTAGAACAGTTCCTAGGAAAGTTCCTAGAGTAGACAAGGGAGCAACGATGATCTGAAGTATGGCACTGATGGAAAATGAAGAAGGATTAATTAGACAAGTCGTCAGTTTGGAGGAGGGTCAACGAAGAAGATATATGGAAAACTAGTGAAATCGTGAATGGCATGAAGAGGGACAATTGGCATGTTTATTCATTATTTCCACGTTAAGAGAAAAACTAGGAGGCATTAAATTAAATTATTAGGCAGCAGGTATAAAATAAACAGATGCATTTTTTCACGCTATACATTATTAGGGAGCACATTGCCACAGGATGTTACAAAATACAAATGTGTTTAGAAAGTGGTTAGAGAGGTTCATGGAAGTAAGGCCCAGCATGGATAACTAACACAATGCAGTTGCAGCCTCTGGTGCTGTGATGCCCAAGCTGCCGTTTACAAGTAGCTTAGAATATAAGCTTAGGGGAAGCATTTTTCTATGCTACCATTATTTTTCTGCTTTCCCACAATATTTTTCTCCCAGGCATCTCCTATTAGATCTACCAAGAGAGGTCACTAGGTTAAATGGTATGGCCATTTCTACAGCGGTCTAAAAAGTCCTACAAGCCTACTTTTTTTGTGAATATATTCAAAGCAAACAACCAGTTGTTTACTGTAGCAAATGTATTTTAAAAGTATCCAGCATCTGATCAAAATGAGCATAGGAAGCAAATTATTCCCCAAGGGCAAAATACCTCTTGGAGGGCTTTTTGTTGATTGGGGGGTGGGCACTAAATGCAGCTGGTTTTTCATCATTAATTCAAAAGTGCTATGATAACTGGATCTCTGAATATGCACACTGAGAAATATTTGGTGAATTTATTAGAGCAATGACATTGAATTCCGGGGGAAAAATCTGCTTAGTACTTAAGAAAAAAATGGAAAACAATGTTCGGCATCTTTCTACTTTGTACTTCATACTTTGTATAAATCTACAAAACATTTACACAAAAATGTTTTGCCTCAAATATAACTTCCTGAATGTTGGTATTTTATAGAGTCCTAAAGAATGTAAGGGTTCTTTTCAAATTATCTCCTGTAGCATCCAGTATACTGTAATTTAGAGATGGATGTGAAAATCTATTCACACTATGATTGTCCTGTTCTTGGTATAAATTGGAATTGTGTATTATAACTTTGTTTTTCTTACACTGCATTTTCAAAATGAGAGTTGTTTCCCATATTTGTTATAGAGGAAGTTGCCATTTTCTGATTCTGTGGAACCAGCTGTGCACATACACACTATATATTCCTTCTGTACTTATTTTTCATGGACTTTTTAGTTTCTCAGTATAAAAATCCACAAAAGTTAATTTTATTTCTGTTAGTGCCTTTACATGTAAATATCATATATAAGTATCTAGCATTTTCTTCTTTTAAATCAGTAAGTTGTGTTTTCAAATAGTTTTCAAGCATCTGACACAAAAGTGTTTGCTTTTTGCTTGGAAGAAAGCAAATAGTCCACAAAAAGGATCGTAATATTGCATCGTAATAAGAGTTGCATATGGGTCAAGGCAATGGCTGCAGGAGCAACCAGGACCAGTTTTGTAATTCAATTGGTTGTCCAGCACCCTTCTGCATGAAAGTCATAGACATTCATATATATCGATCACCTGCATTTTTGCTCAAAGTCTTAACAAATAAAAAATAACAATTCACACTGAAGTGTCACATCCAGATGAATATTTAACTTTCTATATCCAGAATTGTCAAAGGAAAAGAAGAAAAAAAATACAGCAGCTTTACATGAAGGCATTAGTAAAAGCAATAGAAATAGTCATTATTGTAGTAATCAAGTTTGAATGTCTGGATCATTATCGCACATAATGGATGGAAGATATTTTTAACTGTTATTTCTTTCTATTTAATTTGAAGTACTGTTACGCATCATGAGAAATGATTTTTGAACCTGATCTCTGAACTCATCAGACACTAGGAGCTCTTCATCAAGGCTATTAAAATAATTTTCAAAAATACATTTCTAGTTGAATTCTAAGCTAACATGGAGATTTTAAATCTCCTAGCTGTCAAGAAACAAGGGACCTTAACCATACTTAAGAAAGCCCAGAAAAAGCAGAGGATCAGTACCAAACTGAAGGCTCTTGCCATAATGCTGGGAAGCCACTGACAAAAAGTAGTTTGAAGCTGTTCCCAAAGACCTCTTCTACACTGGGTGCTGAAGTTCTTGTTCAAGGGAAGGAGGCAAAAACCTTATGCTGGCCCCAAATAGCTTAATGAACAAATACCAACACATTAGAGAAGAGTTAAACAGTACTACTCCTCGTAAATCATTCACATAGCTTCAGTTAGCTTCCCAAACAGCTACTGAGAATAAATTGGTTTAGAAAATTATAAGCTATACTTGGAAATTTCATGCAATCATCAAGGAAAAAGATCGAATCAGCTTGGCTACAGTGTGAATCTTAACTTCTACAGAAACACTCTTTTAAATTCCAGTCACCAGAGGCTGCAGATCCTAGAAAAGAGAATGCAGATATTCATGACTTGAAGATGACAGATAATCCAAGCAAACAAATAGTGATCACTGAGACTATGAAGACTGGACATGAAAAAGGTCAAAAAAGGCACAAGCCTGTGTGGAAAGTTTTTTGACAAATGAATATTCTACAGTCACTACTTCCCTTTTTGTGGATATGATATCTATCTCCAGCAAATATATCTATATTTGGCAACAAATCCCATTCTGTGATTACTTGCACTCAATAAATTCATATTTTTTACTTTTGATAAGATAAACTTTTCTGGGCCTTCTATTTTGATTATATTTATCTAGCAGACTACCTGAATAATTCACATAAATAATGTACCTTCTTTTCTTTCTTTTCCTCTTTCTTTGTCTTTTGTGAGACAGAAATCTCACCTCACGTATTTTAAGAAATTATGAAGATATCAGAATGAAATATGTGGTTCCCCTCAACATATGCGTCCATGTTGGGGGGCAGGGACAGTGCGGCTTTGGTTTTGGGACCTGCTTCTGAAAATGAACAATGCAGACCTGTTGGTCTGCACATGTGACTATAGAACGGGAAAACACGTTGCATCAGTATGCAAATCTTTCTATATTTCCGTATTTTTTTGCCTTTGGTTAATTAAGTTCTCCCTTGAATGTCTGACTAAAGCAAGATAATCTCTACTTCGCAAAGATTAACCCCATTAATACCAATTAACACATAACAAAAAAGGCTTTTAATATTTTACAGCAGCAGGCTAAGAAGGACGGTACAGAGGAGGATTAGAGGGGATCACTTGTATCTTTAGTTTATGACATCTCATTAAATAATTTATAATAGCCGTCAAACATTTTATATTGAAGAAGATGTAAATGTTTAAGCATTAATTGCAGTGGGGAAGAGAAAATTCTTTCATACTGTTTAGTAGGTGGGAAAAGAGAAGAAAGACAGGTAGGGCTGAGGTCCTAAGGAAAGCAAAGACTCAAAGATAGTACCTCCAGCATATGGAGATGCTGGTCACTCTCCCACTACTGTGAAAGACAGTTATAACGAGTTATAACTTATGTTTATAGTAACAGAAGGCAAATCAGGACCATATTAAGGCAGCAGCCTTATCACCTGGGACAGGCACCGCACTCGGCCCTTGTTGCCAGTGTTTGGCGTGCACCCTCATCTTCCTCTCGCAGCACTGTCACACCAGTGCCACACCAGCTCCCTGCTGGGTCAAACTGCCCTGTGATAAAGATGTTTATAATACAGCTACTCTTATGAATAGGAGAATAATTCATCCTGATGATACAACTTAGTAGACATCAGACTAAAGAATTTCCCTAGAAAACCACACTTGTAATCAAAGGAGTTCGTAGTGAAATCTAGCTTTGTTTCCTTGTTTATAGAAAAAAAAAACAAACACCAAACCACAAATAAAAACCACCCTACATTCCCTTTAAAGCATTCTGAGTTCAATGGAGTAATTACTTTTTTTCTGACTATGGATAATGACTATACTAGCTCAGTTTTTTCTTTGCAGTTAACCCTAATTCTCCTGAAGAAAATCTCTGATTAGTGTCTGTGAATTAATAAGTTTTTCAGAATTAGAACTTCAAACATGTTAATTTTTTCATTTCAACTAATAAGTGCATATTTTAAAATAAAATTAGGATTTTATTTTCAAATTGAAATAATTACATTCTTCCTAGCGCTCAAATCAATTCTTTCAAACTTTTACTTAACTGAGAACAGGGTCTTCCTGTGTGAGGCACCTCTACAACAATAATGAAGAAGAACCTGTGTGCTGAGACTTTTACAAGGGACATCAGAAGAGCAGGTGTTAAAAAGAAACATTATTGTCCTACATTTACAGAATTAATTTATGAACAGGAAAATGTCTTTTTTTTTTTTTTTTTTCCGAATAGTGCCATAACTGTTTACCTCTCCCCTTTCTAATGGCTATGCTCAAACACTCATAGGAAAATAATTTTATTAGATATATTAGCATCAGAATTTATTTTATAAGCAACCACTGAACTACTAGGGTTTTTTTTTTCCTTTTCACACACAGAAGTTAAAAATGTTTGAATGGATGAATGCATACTGAAGTCCTTGGGAAATATATCTAATATTTCTAGTGCAAGACATAAACTGTAAAAGGAATTTCTTCCTCTGTACAAGATGATACCTTTAAAAGGTATGAAAAAAATAGATCCTTGCATATTTGATAAAGAGCCAACTCATCTCCAGTCAAATGCTCTGTTCTGTTCTTTTGCTTTGCCACCCTCCCATTCTGCTGATATTTTATTTTTCTGAAGATCTGAGAATATATCGGGTGTAGAAATTGCCACTCTGGTGAGTTCATGTGTCAGACCACGAAACACCGCAGTTATTGCATTTCAGTAATAATTTTACAGAGCTACCTTTATAAATACAGCGACCTATATAAAGTCTGCCTTGCTGAACCGGTACTGCTGCTGCCGTGTATTGACTCAGAGCCCTTCTGCTCCCCCACATCCTTCCTGCTCGTTGCTAGGTAACCGGAAGGATTTTGTAAGCCAGCCCAGAACTGGCTTTTTGGGCTGGCTTACAAAATTCTCTAATTTGTTAACTAACAAAGAAATCAGAATTCATTAGCTGATGGCAAAATTACATCTCAAGGGTGTGCGTACGTATGTATATGTGCACTGTTGTCCATGGAAGCAGAGTCTTTTTGTCAGAACAAAGCCACGGTGCCTTTTCTGTATATTCCACAGGGATATCAGATGTGGCCATCTGCTAAAAAATTGCATTATCTTCTATCTGAATGTTATGTTCCTTCTCAGAATTCCAAGAGGCCGTTATGAACAATGTGCTATTCAATAGCTGATATGGCAAACATGCTTTAAAACTTCATACGTAGTCACAGAACACAGATAAGTACATATGTTTGTGTATATATGTTCATCATACTTAAGAATACTTCAAAGTATTGTGAAAATACAGAAATAAGGTATGTGTATGTAATTTTTCACTTCTAGCAGGATTCAGCAACACCTCTGAGAAAAGAAAAAGAAAAAAATATGTACATGTGTTTAAGGGCATCAGTGTCCCACAACAAATTTGGTCACAGCGTATTCTTGACTTCATGATACAACCACAAAGTCATAATGGCGATGTCAAAGTTTATTAACCTTTCTACCACCCATTCTATATAGTTCTATATAGTTATAGAAAGGGATATTTTACACTAATTCAATGACTCAGTTGGAGAAGGTATACATGCATCATGTTCATCATCTTCTCCTTCCTTTCCATAGAAGTACTCTCTTCAAAACTAATTTCTAACTTTCTACTACAACACTTGCCACTGAACTTTCTAATTCACAGCATCTGAGAGCCTGGAGACCCCTGTCTCTGCCCCAGCCTTCCATGCTCTACAAGGCATTTCCTTGAAAAGATACATTTTCCAAAAGGCTCATAGCCCAAGGTTACCTCAGAGAAACATTAGGAAATCATATGACAGTGCAAATTAGACAGCTGCCTGCAAATCACAGAATTTCTATGAGGTGTGCTACCATAACACTGTTTACTTAGTCATCTGGGTTTCCTTACATCCCATCACTTCATCACTAAAACATCACACCTCTTTATAAGAAATTCCCTTTGACTCCATTAGACATTTTTCCTCTGATCACTGAGAAGACCAGCAGTGACAGAATTCTTCGAGTCCACAAACCTGAACTCAATGCATGGCACAATCAGGAATCAGGATAAAAAAAAAAAAAAAAAAAAAGAATATGGTGCTCCTCCTGAGTCCTCTATATTGTTTGTACCATGCAAAAACTAATAATGCCAAACAATATTGTCCCATGCTCAGGGTTACCTGTTTGCCTCCTAGATGCTGAAGATACTATGAGCAGCTAAAATAACATTCCTGCACAACTGACAACAGCAAACATTTTCAAACCCCCGAAATCTGATCACACACGATTTTGAAGAACCTAATATTCAACATACTGTGTTTTAAAAATGGCATGGCATGTATGATTTTATTGAGCCTACCATCTTGCAGTCTTCAATGTCTTTAAATTAAAATCAGGAACAGAATTCTCCATTTACCTAAAAAAGCAAACAAACAAGCCAGCCAAAAAACCCCTCTATATTTTCTGGTATCTCTTATCATTGACTGTTGTTTGAATTGTTTCTCTGTGCTTCAGATATGGCCCTAAGTAGCAAATTCTGGTCTAGGATTGATGTTAACTATGCGCTGTCTGGATGATTGCAGTTGCCAAGGGGATCATGATGCAGAGTTCTCCTACCATGGAGGTGTATAATTGCAGGTACTCAGAATAGATATGACTGTCTATCCAGCTTTTGATGATACTCCATGATCTGCTTTATTATTTCATAGAAAAAGAGGAACAGAACAAAATTTAAAATTAAAATGTAAAATGAAGAAAGAGTGGATGGTAATTTATCGAGCGTCACGTATGAGATATTTGGATTAGATTCGCAAGAAGTGTAGCTCCTGTGAGGTCAGTAGATATACTCAATGCAGACATTCCGAGAATCTGCACGCAGAAACCTGCATCACCATCAAAATATCAAATAGACAGCAACAGCATATATTTAGAAAGTTCTTGTAACGAAACATAAGTGCCCGCTGGTTCTTTGTGTGCAGACTAGGTCATCATCCAGTATTGCCTGACTGGCTTCAGCACAGACAAACCACAAAACGTCAGTGATCCCCAGGGGAAGTTTTGGGGTTTTTTTTCCTAAGTGACAATGTGAAGAGCAATGGAAATATGGAAAGTACGATTTATTTATGCGACACAGCGCTCTGGTGTTTGGGACTCACCCCAGCACAGGTGTTTCTAACAGCAACTGCAGAAACCTGTCAAGAGGTTTTGAGGAGCACTGGGTCAACATGGTGGTTTGACTTCATTGTAATTTGACTTTACATTTAAACTTTTCTTTTAATCGAAGAAAAACTGATACAAACAATACGTTGCTTATTCTTGTTTCCAGTAAATCAATGAAGTAATGTGAATGAAAGCCCCAGCCCAGCTTCTTCCAAAACATATAACGAGAAAGACATCAAATATTACAGTTTCTCGTTTGGATCAGCTGAAAAGAAGCCTTCATTGCTTTGAGCACAATCCCTATGTTATTCCCCTTAATGGATTTCTGGAGCGAAAGTACTAATCATTATCTTTAAACCATACATCATGTGTGATGCACGGTCATTGCTACATCCATGTACTTAGCTGGATGTATTCTGGAGGTGGAATTCACCATTATATACTGTCAGATAGCTAAGGGGTAAACTTCACATAAAATACGAACAAAAGTCACTGCTCTTAAATGATAAGATAATTCTTAGAGAGCAGAAATCACCTCCAAGAATAAGCTTACTAAATCAAAAGAGAGCAGCATTTTATTTGCATGGTAAAAAATTTTAAAACCTATAAAGTGGTCAAACCCTACTATAGTCAGCAAAAAAACTTCCAGCAAGTTCCAGTAAAGCACCCACAGTACCAGTCATAGCTAGGAGTCAAGACTGAAAATTTTCCAAAATTTTCCAAAAATGCATTTATATGAGAGACAATGTTTTGCATTTCTCATTAGGGGATAAGTCTGAATAACATGTTCCTTTAAATTGAAGCCCTGTACTAGTAGAATTGTGCAAAAGAAAATAATAGGATTTGATTTAATGACTTCTGATAGGGAAAACTTGAAGACAGGTCAGTGGATTGTTCAAAGTTGGATACTCATTTGGAGCTCAGTGGAAGTGACCTTAAATAGTAGCAGAATTTGCCACCAAAAGTAAATACCCTGGCAAGATAATTTCATATGCCGCCTTTTACTCTTTTCTGGTATTGGCTCCACTGAAAAACTGTAAGAAAAATTAAGTTCCATTGATAATAAAGAAATTAAACCAAAACAAATAAAAAAGAAGCAAAGCAAGCATACAACTAAAAATTCCTGGTAAGCTTTGCAAGAGTCAACAGGGGATGAATTTTGCATGGGGCTTAATGTCTTCCTTTATGATATACAAAAGTGTTAGCAGATCCCTCAGCATGATTCATCTCTCTCATCAAGCCATTAAGATATATAAATATTATATCTATTTCATTGCTTCTCTAATGACATTTGAAGGTACTTGCTATCTCCCAAGAGTACGCTTTTAAAAAGAACAAATAAATAAATAAGCTCAAGCTGGTTTTTTTATTTACACTTAAAAGTTTGAGCCCACTTAGTGATAAAGGCTACAGATTTTCCCCAAGAGCTTTAGAAGCTTATTAAATGGAAACTTCTCTCCAGCGCACATGCCACATAGGAGAGAGAAGGATGTTGATAAGACTGTATTCAGTTTTGTTGAAGACATTTATGAATGCAATTTCTTACACACATCTACGTACTCACACTCAGCCTCCTCCCGAAGAAGCTCAATCATCAACCTCAAAACAAATAAACTTATATGACAATAAATGTAATCTGTGTGAGTGCTCTTCATGGTAGTGCTCTTCATTAATAATTTTACTCACAAACTGACAACTGAGAGCAAACATATTTTGAGAAAAGTTTGTGAATTCTAGTGTTCCGAGAGGCAAATTTCCATTGGCAATGAAAAACACACCATAACTTATCTTCATGATGAAGCTAAACTTCCTAATAAGTTATCTAATACATTATATTAAACCAAAAAGTAATATTTTTAGACCCGCTGTTCCAGGTCTAATGAGCTATACACAAGGTACCTCTCTCCTCTGGAGATCCATGACTCTTGTGCGTCTTTTATGCCTCTCCATGTTTCAGTTTGCTTCTTGGAAGAAGTGGGACCACTGACATGATTTCATGCAGTTGGATCTCATCACCTTCTCTGTGATTCTTACCTATCCTCTCCCATATCCTAACTTCCTACTTCAGAGAATGGAGTTAGCAAACTGCATACTATTTACGAATTCAGATTTTGCTTGAGCACTTTTTCATCCTAGCTCCTTTTCCAATCTAGGTTAACAATCTGCCCATACTAACCATCCAAATGCAGCAGTCTCAGCAGGGCTTTGTTCCATTTGGTTGTTACTTCCCAATGTTATGTTGTTTTCCTATTTAATATATCATATCCTTATCTGTTCTCATGTATGTATCAGAAACAGTGCTCTGCAGTGAACTTTCTAATTTGGGCATCTCTAATCATAAACACTTCAAGCTATTATGACTTCACACTTTAGCTTCAGGAAACTAAAGATGCACAGGGGCAAAAATAAATATATAAGAAAAAAATTAATTATACATATATATAACCAGCCAAACAGGGATTTGAGAGCGGGATGTAGGGGAAAAAAAAAAAAAAAGAAAAGTCGATAACTGTTAGGAAACCAAAAGATTTGCTGCAGATCAAAGGTGTATGCTGTGTGGAACCACTCTCTATTTCTCTTCTGTAATTCCTTATTAGTAAGGAATATTTTAAAATTAACAAAGTATTGGAGACCAAGCTGTAACCTATTTTCTGCAAAGGGTGAGAATTTTAATTTTTAGCTTTGAAAAATCCACTCCCACACCCCCCAGTAAAATTTATTAGAGAATCACAGAATCATCTAGGTTGGAAGGGACCTTGAAGATCATCTAGTCCAACCGTTAACCCAGCACTGACAGATCCCAACTACACCAGATCCCCAAGCGCCATGTCAACCCACCTCTTAAACACCTCCAGGGATGGGGACTCCACCACCTCCCTGGGCAGCCCATTCCAACGCCTGACTACCTGTTCTGTGAAGAAATACTTCCTAATATCCAGTCTAAACCTTCGCTGGCACAACTTGAGGCCATTCCCTCTTGTCCTATCACTTATTACTTGGTTAAAGAGGCTCATCCCCAGCTCTCTGCAAAGGCATTATATGCCTTTAAGATCAATTCTTTGAATTCTTTGGAGGTAGCATCCCCCTGTCAAGTCGAACATTTGTAGTCCTCCTGTAGACTAAGCAACACCTGTAGAATTACACAACAACCCTCATCACAAACCTGGTCTGGCACTATTCCCCTTCAAACTCCACTTGGAAACTCCTTGCAGCACTGGGAGGAAAAGTAATTTGAACACTCTTACAAAGATTAGGGAGAACCATTTCCAATATACAAGGCATGCATAACTAATATCTCGCTATCTGGACTACAATGTCACCCTGGCTTTATTACTGGAAGTCATTGTACATCCATTACAAAAAGAGAAGGTAGAACACGCTTATGTATTCAAATAAATGTCCAGATTTAATTTACTGGGTTTCAATCAGAGGTGAACGTGGCTCTTTGCAGCACAACTCAGTTAAAGCATAATTCAACCCTTTTTGGTTACAAACATTCTCTCATGGGTGAGCTACGCTCTTTCTTCTGTATTGCAACTAGATTGATTCATTGGCAAATAGTTGCAATTTAATCGCTTCTAGACTATATGGCCTACAGCACAAAAGAGGGTTAATAATCTTAGAAGCTTGAATGCATTTTAAGTGCTATTTATTCAGAAGTGAAATTTCAAGCCTCTCGGGTACTGCCTCACAATTCCTGTTTGCATCCTCAAATAATTATCATCCAAAATGTACTTAAAACAAGCTCAACCTATTTCTTTATCTACTCTTTCTGACAGCCATTGCATTGCAGAACGCAACATAATTGTGTTATTTCAGGCAATAAAATGGTCATCCCCCACAGAAAAATAATCAAGCAATTTAAAATGTGGTCATGGTTGCCTGAGCAGCCAGATTCTGATTTCAAACAAATATTACTTAAGGGTATAGGGTGATGCAGGAAGGTATACTGCATTGATTGTTTTCTCAAGCATCTTGTCTGCTCTCTGGATATAATAGCATGAGAAATTCCTAAAGGAAATTCTAGGGAATTTAGGAAACTTCAAAGATTTTCTTCACACACACACACAGACACACAGACACTTTTCTGCCTTTCACACACACACAACCTTTTTTTTTAAAAAAAAAAAAACACTAAGACCTCAAGCTGTGGACTTCTTTGTTAATTTACTATGATACTGTGAAAAGTACGCGAAGAAGTTAATAAAGCCTACAGACAAGAAAGCAGTTGGAGAAGGCTGGAAGACAGATGACAGTTATATCAAGAAAAGCATGTTCTTCATAGCATAGAACTTATTTATATAGACTTCACAGCCAGGCCTAAGGCACTGAATCCAAATGAAATCGATTGACGTCACATATACCAGCCATCAAGTTAGAATCTGTAACTTCATCTACAAGTATCTAAGGTTCTTTGGTTCAGATTTGACTTAGTCTTCTTAAACATGTTTAAACCAGTGCCAGCTGTAGCCGTAACAGGTGATAACATTGGAATCTGGACCCTTTCAAATGAAGTGTCGCTATCATATCAGGTAGCACAATTCTATTGAGTTTTTAAGAACACAGGATCCATAAGAGAAAGGAGGAATGCGCAGAT
This sequence comes from Strix uralensis, assembly GCF_047716275.1. Taxonomy (NCBI): domain Eukaryota; kingdom Metazoa; phylum Chordata; class Aves; order Strigiformes; family Strigidae; genus Strix; species Strix uralensis. The sequence continues at coordinate 4,687,094 of NC_134000.1, read as the reverse complement.
CTCTTCCTTCTCCTTCGCTAATTTTGTTTTGACCATCAAATCTGCTTTCCTGTAGGCCTTCACTCTGTGGAGAACCGTATTTTCCAGCTTCCTAAGATGTGTGCCCCACTCCACTCCGGGACCTGCTCTTCCTCTCCTTCCTCCCTTAGCCACAGGAACTGCCCTCTCAGTATACTCCACCTGGCACCATTTCTGTCTCAGCACATGCACAGCTTCATTTGACCTCATGACCAGCACCTGTGACTCTTAAGTGGAAAGAAAAGGAAAATCAGAGCATCACATATCCTTCTGTCCACCTGTCTGTCCGTCTTCACATCCGCATAGTCATCATTGCCAGAGCTAGGAGCCTTGATCTGGGGACTCAAATTCTGGTGAAAGAAATGGTGCAGAAGGCAAAACCATGTGACCCAGCATCACAGGACTGGGCAACGACCAACAAAACAAAGTAAAACGGGATCTCAAACAGGCACTGAACAGCTTTGGTATTGTTACATATCACGTACCTCAAAGCTGCGATTCTATTAAAGTACTAATACATTGCCCAGCACCAAACAATAAACCAGCACGAACAGCATGATTACATCAGATTGGTGCTTAATGAGATCACCCATCCCAGTGTGCCCACTGCCTGCACCGCAGTGACAGCTCTCTCCTTTGCATCGTACCAACCACAAAACTTGTTCTCAAACCCTTTTATAATCTACTCTCTGTAGCTGGCTCCAAGCTAAGGCTTTCTCCTCATATTTTACACTTGTAATGAAGGTCCTTTTCTCACAGCTCAGTAAACACAGACCTCTGACAACTGCTCAGTCTCTTCATAGACTGGGATGTTTTGCCATTAAAAGCCTTTGTTCTTTAAAAAAAATAATTATATGAGAATACGCTAAGTCAGCAACCCCCCCAAAATCCTCCGAATGCATAACTATAATCAATATAAGGTTCCCTCAGATATTGCATAAAACCACATGGAATTTTCATTTCTCCTTAAAAAGAAATACTGTGAAAGTAACTCCTGTTCTTCCCCACAGAACTCTGTCATTGTCATTTCTGTCTTAACTCACTTTTACAATAGCAACAACAAAACCATACTTGCTTATATGTTATTTTTCTAGGCTATTACTGGTGAAGAAAAAGTATTTTTTAACCATACAACCAATTTCTCCTAACTTAAGAGTCATAACACTGATGCAAATACTTTGTTACTGACTTTTAATGTGTTCCAATGTTATTTTTCTGTGATGAGATTGTGCTGAAACTTATATACTTTGCCTTGGGAAAATAATTTTGAGAGCCAGATGGCACCTCAGAGAACATTACTGTCCCACAGATTTTTTCCTGTGTTTGGGTTTTTGGGGTTTGCAGGGTTTTTTTAGTGAAACAAGGAGCTACAGAATATACATATATTTCTTTTTTTCCCTAGGAAATAAACAACTGTGCCAATATTAGAAAAAAAAAACATCAAATTTTCCACTGGTATCCACATCAGCTTTTTACCATAAGTTGGTCAGAGAGAATAAAATATTTTTTCATTCATAGGTTTTCCTCATTATACTTCCTTGACATTAGAATTATTTGCTAGGAGTAGCAACGTGACAAGGTTAAACGTCAGGCAAAGAAATATATTTGAACGCTTAAGCTATCCTGGTTATGCGTGATTTACTCAGTGAGTCTACCTCCTAATATGTATTTATTATTAAATTAAAGATTTTTAAAGATTTTAAATATATATACTCTTCATAATCACACATACTCTTCAGTGTTTATACAGCTCTTTTATCCTTAGCCTTTTTAATATGAAAAAAAAAATCAAACATACAGTTTCTTGTTAGCTTTGCTCTCCAGTTCTCATAAATTGGAAGAAAGCAGCAATGTTTGTGTTGCTAACATTGGCAAAAGAGTACACCTTTGCGTTTGAATGCTAGAGTTAGGAAATATTTGCTTTGCTTCTGTATTCTTTATTAATTAACAGAACAGCACTGAATTTAAAAAATACTGATTCTACAGCATACTGCTGGTACGTTCTACGTTGCAACACTCTTGAGGAAGCAGGCTGTTTGAATAAATTTATTATAGAAATGTATTCAACCTCGATTAAAGGAGTTGGACACTAGGCATTCAAATAATTATGTTCAGCTTTGACGAGTAATAGAGAATCATAAATAAAAAATAAAAACACCTTTCCGATCACATGATTTATCAATGATGAGAGTTTGGAAATTGAGTGCCAAGAATAAAGACAGAGGCTTGGATGTTGAGCCTTCCATCTATTTCTTAGAAAAAGCATTAACGCAACAATAATCATACATAGTAAGACACTTATATATACTAGGGTGCAGAAGGAAGTAAGTACGCATTCGCACAGTGAAAGGGAAAAGAAGAAAGATCACTTTCTACTTGTGACACAAGGTAATTTAATCAATCTTTGTCCCAGACTGCTCCATTATAAAACAGGTATTATGCTTCACTAATGAGAACCAAAGGCAGCCTGAACTTTGCGATTGAATATAACAAGGCCACTCCCCACACTGAGATCAAAAATAATAAAAAATTATTTTAAACACAAAAGCCAGACACTTTAAAAAATATGTGTATACATTAAAATAATTAGTTTTCTAACTAGATGAAAGCAAACAGAATTGAAACTAGAATTATTTACAAATCAATCTCCTTCCCCTTGTTCACCGTGCCCTTCACTCAACTCACTGCTAGCTGCAAACTCTGTGGCACCTCTGAGTTCCTAGCAAATTTATGTTTTCCATCACAGCAGGGCAAAGCTCAGCGCTACATCCCTGCAGGGGCTCAGCAAGCTTCTTTCTGTTTCTACCCAGGGGTTGCAAAAGCCTCTCCTCCCAGAGCGGGGGCTGTGGCCTGGGGAAAAGCCCTCGCCCTGGCCGTGGAAGCTGCCCTGCCCCACTCACACATTGGGAAGAAACAACTCAGACACCTTTTATCACATCTTCCCTCCTCTAACAGATGAGAAGGAGGGGGATTGTGAATAAGTGTTTGTAAACCACCTGAAAGACCCTCGTGGAAAGATTTGGTGAAGCAGTAAATGACAGCAACTCTTCCTTACCCCTATCAGCATGAATATCCACTCTGTTTACAAAGTCTAGTTCTTTAATGTGATATTTCCTTTCTGTAAGGGCTTTCTGCCCTTTACCTGAATCAATCTTTCTGAAGATGGAACACTTTACAGTCCATATTTAAGATAAGGTTGAAACAGATAAGACAGAATGTGCTTCTAAAAGTAAAAAACCCACGACAATCTGCAAAAGCTTACTTACTGAAGAGAAACCTTCCTCTGGGAGGAAGATGGGAAGCCGTTTTCTACAGTTTTCCCCAGGTGAAGTGCATCCCCCCAACTCTGCGTCTCTTCTGATTGCTTCATGACTCTGTGCCTGTACCTTCCCTGCATCCCTTCACTTTCTTCCTAGAGGATGAAAAAGGCTGTTTGTTTTGCCCTTTCTCCCAAAGCTAATGTTTAAGAAAGCTACAAGAGAAACACGGGGTGTGTTGCATTATTTGGTCACATCTCACACTATCTGAATGTGCTGTTACAGATGTACAACAGGCACGAAACATGACATATCCATCAAGTAACACCATAAAATCATGTATTTGTTTCATAACTTGTTGACCCTTCCATTTGAAATTCCAGAAGAGAAGCGCTGAATGCTTGAGAAACACAAATGAAAAAAAAAAAAAAAAAGTCCAACCTCAGCAAAAAGAGCCACAGCAGTAATGAGCAGCATTCACACTGCTTTTTGTGTTTCTGTTTCCCAACACGTTCTGCAAATGGGGGAACTGTTTCAAAAAGTCATAGAAAGAGTCTTATACATGGCGGTTACATAGACCAGTGGCAAAAGCAGAATTATTACAGAGAGAGACATTCTCTTTCTCCCACTTTCCAATAGCTAGAGTACTTCGAATTGCCCGGTGGAGTGTCTTACCTTTTTTCCACTTATACATAAGGAAACATCGTTTCCTGTTGTACAGCAGATCCTCCAGACTCACTGCACTGCATGCATGGGGTCGACTCTTCCTCGGGTATAGCAGGGCCCTGTCCACAGCAGAACTTTCACCTCTGGTGAAAGTTTTTTGTGTCTTTCTTACCTTCCTCCTCCGCCATGCATGCCAGTGGGCAGCTAGCCACCCAACCTCCCGCATCTGCACTGCTTTCCAGAGCAGACCTGCTGAAAAACATCAGAGCCACAACACAGTGGATGTATATATCTATATATATCTTTCTGCATGTTTGTGTGTGTATATACAACAGAGGAAATAATCTTTTGTGTCTTGACTGATCTATTTCTTCTAACAGGTTTTTTTCATGGGCTCTTTACACAGACATTGTCTGGATTCATGCATGTCCTGGAAGCAAAATCACCAACTTCTTTCTTCTTGCCATTACTTGTGCCATTCCTTGGAAAGACCCTGAGAAATGAAATGGAATAAAGAGAATTAATCTTATCAAATAGGATTGCGGAGAAACGTGACTATTGGAAGTTTCTGTAAGGGATGGACACAGATCATTTTGTAACTAAACAACAAACATATAGTGATGACTCGGTCACTTCTGCATAACTTACACTCCAAAGACAGGCTCTTACCTATCAAACACTTTGCAGCTGCACTAAGATTGAGCACTTGATGGAAACTTGAACGAAGATGTCGAAAGCTAACCACAAGGCCAAACTCAGGAGGAGCAGATATTATATTTATTACCCTGTGATGAATATACTGTGGTCTATTTGCAATGTGTCCGATAGAGTTTGTATCTCAGAGTAAATGTTCTTATAGAGAACTGCATTTGTCACAGAAGACTGGTCACAAGAGAGCAGATACGGAAACTGAACACTTCTCACACACTTCTTGGTGCACCCTTAGAGTCAAAGTTGTGACACCGTCGCAGCGAAGTAATGTGAAGGACTTGGTTTTCAGCCCAACAATTCTCTTAGAAATTAAATAACATTTTCAAAGTACAAAATAATTTCCCCTACTGAACCATTATAGCAGCACATGTCAGATCACAACTTTAACCACTACCAGTGGATTAGACGCCATGAATTTGAACAACTGTAAAATTTTGACATCATTCCTAGTAATGTGCTTCCATAATTGTGCTATCAGTACTTAACAGTTATTTAAAAAAAGACCCACAATTAACTGTGGTCAGCAGAAGAAAAATCCATTTAAAAACAGGCTGATCCAATCCTTCAGTGATGTTGACTGAATGCCAGTCTTGCATCACCTCCGTCAACCATGCATGAAATACAATTGCAGAAATCTAAACCACCAATAGGTTTCAGAGATTTTAAATGAGAAAACAGCTTACTAAAAAAATCAGCTTCCTTTTTGCTAAGGTTGTCAAACCAACAGAGTATTCTTCTCCTACTCAGAGATAACAGCGTCCCATGTTAAGATATACACAAGAGATGAATTGCCTCACATCAGTCAAGCTGTTCTGCTGATTTTCTGCAGTCAAACCCCAATTGCCACAGAAGCCTGAATAGTTTGAGTTTTGTGTTTTGCTGTTAAGCCTTGAAACAAGTGCTGGACAGTCATACTCTTCCACATTTCCATTTAATTGCAACACTTCGTGTGTGTGGAGGAAAGATGCTTAATGACTTTATGGACCAACTCTTAATTAGACACAAAGAGTGATACAACCAGATAATACTATGAGGGTGGTGAATGAGAGCAGATACTGTCATGAAGTTAGGGAGGACACACAGCAGGGCAATGCAGGCTTAGATCCTACAACCCTGTATGATGAAGAAAATATATAATTAAAAAGGACTTCTCTTTTGAGAAAATACATTGAGTGAAAACTGAAGGTATAGAAAAAAAATTGTAAATAGAGACAAGGAAAAAGGCTTCTAATCTGAAACATAATAAAATCCATAGAAAATTTATTTGACCAGTGGATGAAAAAAGCATATCTAAAAACTAAAAAATCATGAAAAATATATAAGGAGGACTTATTTGGATGTCCTACGCTTTTGTGACAGCAAATTAGAACGAAATTAAGAAAATAGTAAGGACATATGAATCTTGCACCTTCACAAACTTCATCAGAGTCAAGTTTTCTATCTTACAGTTTCATTTCCTTAACTTGTATTTGTTTGTAAAGGCAAGAAAAAACAACTTAAAACAAAAAGCAAAAGCAAACTACCAAATTACCAGGGGTTTCACAAAGCATCTTTCCTTTTTTTCCAAAATTCTAATACCAGTTGTATTAACCAGCCAAGAATGTTATCCCCACTTGATGGGAGAAAGGGGAAGAAAATGTACAAATAAATCTAATTAAAAATACTGTATTACTGAAAATAATCCCAGAGGATAGAAAGTTCTACTAAATTAAACATTTCACTACTATGATCCTTCTCCATTCTACGCATTTCAGTGCTTCTTCTAGATTAATTTTAAGGGACCAATTTTAAAATCAGCAGAGGTTAATGTTATAATGATCTTTACATGCAGAAATTGCCAATAGGTGCTCCCAGAATGCAAATCTCTACTTTCTTCCTTGGGAAACTTTTTTACTTGTAAAGTATGAATAGGTTTTTTTTTTTTTCGGAATTCCAACTTACATCTCTTGCTACAGTAATCTCTTAGTGTCCTAGTACAATATCATAACATCCTAAATAGTCCTCTGAGACTGGTTTGACCCATACAGGTCTAAAGACTCTTGCCTTTATAACCTCTAAAAGAACCCCTCAGACAGTTTTCAATCTATTTAGAATTGCATTCATCAGTGTGTTCAACTATTATCCATCTATACCAGGAAAGAAAATGCATGAAATGAGAAGAAAAGGAGGGGATGAAAGCAGAGAATAGCTTCTCACTCCTCTTCAACTTCCTTCTTCTTTGTAGTATTTTAGGAATTAGTGGACTTAAACACCTAGTACCCAGATCTGCAGAGTAGCACAACACTGACCTGTCTTCTGTCCCATTGACCACTTGAATTCAGTTCCAAGACAGGCTCAAGAGATGGGTGTCTCAGGAAGACAGTTACAGAAAATGATAGTTGAACCACTAGCCAGAAATAGCAAGCCAAGGAGGACAGGGAAAGGGAAGACCTGATATCATGTGGGTACTGCCAAAACCAGAAAGATTTCCACCTCTTTGCTCAGACAAGTAACTGTCCTTTTGAAGAATTAAATGAGCAAATTAAATCAAATTGAATTGCATGTTACAGAATTAAATTAGTCGTAGAGGTTGGATTAATTCTGCAGTCCACTAACTCCAGTTCTGTTTTACTAGATTCTCTCTCAGCTCGTTTATTCCATCTTTCTCTTTTTCATACATTTCTTCTTTTATTCCTTTAATCTCACCTGTAGAATCACTTTTTAAGTAATACACATATACAGACACACGTGTGCATGCATAGCATTCCAAGACGTAGTTTCTCTTTTAATTTTTTTTTTCTTTTTTGGTAATGTAGAGCTATTGTGAAAGGAACAGAAGTAGTTTTCAAGTCAACAGAATTCAAAAATTTTTACTAAAATAAAATACAATTGCAATTTATATTTTAAATTTGATGAAAATATAATCCATGCAAAACCACCTTTGCCAAACTAAGCTATGAATCATGTATTGCTATTGTAGTAGAGGAACGAAGAAATTAAGGACTCTTTCACTGCACAAGCCATTTCAAGTAGATTGAAAAAAGCCCCGGAGAGTATTAAACATGAAACTCCAGCAGGTGGAGTTTGGATGACTTAGCAGAGAATTCTCTTGGATGCTCTGTCTGGGAAACTGTTCCAGAGCTGAAAGCCCAGATTACATCATACACATACTGCAAAATTTAAGAAGAAATAAAAAAACTATGGGTAGGACAACCAGAATCCTTGCACAAGCCAAATGATACGTAGAAAAGTAACTCAAATTTTAGAGTCTGGAAATTGTGTTGCTAGAAAAGGTGTAAAGATTATCTGGGATATGTGACTCCCCCTTCTTGCTTTAATCATTACATCTTATTGTTACTTTCAAGTCCAATAATGTTCTAATTTCTTCAGTTTTTTTTTACTGGGGTTTCCTATTTTTACATGAGATTTGGTTTTCAAAGTTCTCAAAAGTGACAGACTTTATTCTCCTCTTTCTGATTTTACAAAAGATAGCCATGAATTCATCTGATGATGTCATCATTTCAGTGTCTCCTCCTCATTCCAACATTCCATACGTCACTGTAGTTACAGTATAGGCAAGATTTCTCTCTCATGAAAGTAAGTTAGGGTTCACTGATTCATCCCTTTAGAGAGCACGCTAATTAACAGCCAGTCTAGGTGTAAGTTACAAATGTATGAAAGCGAGGACTAAAACCAAGACAAATTAAAGCCAGTATTTTGTTGAACAGATATCACCTGAGAAAATCATGACTTGTTGAAGTAAATAGCATGTAGCTATTGAAACACAGATCTCATTTGTCTTAATAGAGTTAATACTGAAAAAACTTTCCCAGACTCCTTCAAACCAGCATTAGCATTTTGTCAAAATATGAGTTTGCCATTTGTGTAAAACTGACACTAGATCTGTGACTTTTTTTATTCTTCAAGTTTTCGATTGTTTAGCATGCGCTAAGCCTTAAAACTTAAATGCGATAAATAAAAAAAAATTCCCTAATTTCTAGTCATACACGGCATATCTGAAGCTGAGCTATTAACCCCTGATTATTCTGTACCCATGCTTTTCAGTAGAGAACAGCCAAAGAAGTTGTTCCCAAACCAAAGCTCTTCTGCCCTGCTGTGTTCCCTCAACCACAAACTGCACACAACCACAGTGTTTCCACGGGGCACCACTACAGAGTGAGGCTGCAGGGCCAACATAAATTGTAGATTTACTGGATAGGTTTCCCAGAATGTCCCCAAGCCCATCCCTTGCTCAAGAACCTTCCCTTTTTCAGTAGGGATGACTCTGGGCGTTAGTCTACTACAATACTAATATATAATACCACCTCCATAATAAAATGTCCTCCACTACCTTCAGACAAACCGTAGATTGAATTTTAGATGCAAGTTTGAAATTAGATTTTTTTTTGGCAAGACCTGCACAAATGAGAAAAAGATGCCTTAAATAGTTCTACTAAGGAAAACAAAAACCCAGACACTGAAGTCTAACTCTCCTGATTATATCTTGAAGATAAGGATAATTTATTTCTTCATTTACTTCTTTTGGTATGAAAATGCAAGGTAGCTCCTGACATTTCATAGACTTTCACCACCTGGACTTAGAAAAAAAGTGAAAATTTAAAAAATGCTGTACTTAGCTCATGTAAAATCTGGAATATAAACTTTAGAGAAGGGCGAAAGGGTTGAAAAGATTTTCCATTCTTCTCATTGAAAAGACTACAGTAATGCTCATATCGGACATATTTTCACAAGACTCTGAAGATAGTACAACTAAGTACAATATTAATTTAGTTATCTTTTCTTAATGCTGTTATCAACCTATAATGCCATCAGTGGGGACAGGGAATCTTGAAGCCATTACATATAATTTTTAATGCATTAGAATATTTTAGCAAAAAATACAATTACTGTAATAATTTTAATACATTTAGCCCTTTTCAAAGTAAAATAAAATGTCCCTCTTGTATGGTGAATTGAATGGAACTCACTTGCTTTGTTTTTCACGTTATTTCTGCATATGGCAAGATTTTTAAGATTTTATGACCATTTCAGAAAGAAAATACCTTGCACTTTGTATTTGTACAGGACAGCAGGAAAACATATTCAAAATCCATCAAACGAACTGAAGAATAATTCTCATGAGCCTGCTAGAAAGTGATAGCTTATAATCAAGATCAGAGGGGTTTTTTGCACGATTTTTTTACATCACACACCACCTACAATGTGGTCATCTGCAAGACAAATTCCATTAGAGCTTTCTATCAGTTGAGCTCTGTCATATAGGAGAGCCAGGCTTCATTCTTAACGTTGTAGTCTCTGGAGCAGTAACAGGCTGCATTGGTATGTGATTTGAGCACCAAAACAAGAGAGCACAGCATTCCTCTCACTTTATTGCAGAGCTCAGTTCATAATTTAAACTGTGAAGTTCTCTAACTCTGGTATTTAATTAATCTGCAAAAGTACTGGGTGTTTCATAGAAGTAGGAAGGAGTCAGAAATAATCACAGAATCACAGAATCACAGAATCATCTAGGTTGGAAAGGACCTTGAAGATCATCTAGTCCAACCGTTAACCCAGCACTGACAGATCCCAACTACACCAGATCCCTCAGCGCTATGTCAGCCTGCCTCTTGAACACCTCCAGGGATGGGGACTCCACCACCTCCCTGGGCAGCCCATTCCAACACCCAACAACCCTTTCTGTAAAGAAATGCTTCCTAATATCTAGTCTAAACCTTCCCTGGTGCAACTTGAGGCCATTCCCTCTTGTCCTGGCGCTTGTTGTTTGGTTCAAGAGACTCATCCCCCCTCTCTGCACCCTCCTTTCAGGTAGCTGTAGAAGGCAATGAGGTCTTCCCTCAGCCTCCTCTTCTCCAGACTAAACCCCCCCAGTTCCCTCAGCCGCTCCCCATCAGACCTGTGCTCCAGACCCTGCACCAGCTCCGTTGCCCTTCTCTGGACACGCTCGAGTCATTCAATGGCCTTTTTGGAGTGAGGGGCCCAAAACTGAACCCAGTCATCGAGGGGCGGCCTCACCAGTGCCGAGTCCAGGGGTAAGATCCCTTCCTTGTCCCTGCTGGCCACGCTAGTGCTGATACAAGCCAGGATGCCATTGGCCTTCTTGGCCACCTGGGCACACTGCTGGCTCATGTTCAGCCGGCTGTCAGTCAACCCCCCCAGGTCCCTCTCTGACTGGCAGCTCTCCAGCCACTCCTCCCCAAGCCTGTAGCGCTGCTGGGGGTTGTTGTGGCCCAAGGGCAGCACCCGGCATTTGGCCTTATTGAAGCTCATCCAGTTGGCCTCAGCCCATCGCTCCAGCCTGTCCAGGTCTCTCTGCAGAGCCTCCCTACCCTTGAGCAGATAATCATAACCATAATCTCTATGGTTCCAAGAAGGGTAGGGAAGATACTGGGAAAATCATAACTAGTACGGTTTCCATGTAACACATATATACTCACCCAACCAGACATACCAAAATGCTTTTTCTTTCTGCTTATCATGAGCAAGCAGGAGTATCTGATTTTTTTGATGAGCCAATAAAACCAGATTAACACTCAGTAAGAATGTATGTATTGTTTAAAACGGTCACTGATATCATTTTGTATTACTCCAGAGAGGAATAAGGATTGTCATTGACCCAGTGTCCCACTTGGCAATAGGTATACCTTTTTTCTTAACAGCCTCCTATGCACAACCTTTAGGAGTTAGTAAAAACTACCTGTTTATAAAACCATGGTGACCATAAGTGCTTTCATAAATACTGGTTAGAGAGTAGCTGTAGTTTTTTAACATAAACCCATTGATTACAGATGGCTCAGATGTAGGTTTCCTGGAAATAATTTTTTCAATTTTCAGATAATCACTGGTCATGGACACAATGTTACTGGCCAGATGGGCAAAGTACAAATAGCTATGTGTAATTGCAGTGTCTTTGTACAGACTCCACCACAATGCTTAAAAGAAATCACCAATAAAGTGCTCTAATGCACTTTGGAGGAACAGGCAAAGCTAGGAATCTCGACTGCAGCATTTTAGATTCAGGTCCATCTTTGTCCTCTATTAAAATTCCCTTAGAGTAGATATTATTTTTCATGTAGTACATCAAAGGATAATGTCTTGCCAAATGTTTCTTTGAGATTATTATAGAACTTTGGGTTTCATTCTGTGTTAGACTTATCAGACTCCTTGCAGGGTGTGATTCATCGTTACCTATCTCCACAGTGTCCTCTTTAAATCAGGCCTTCTTACTACAATATTCACTTGTAACCTTGAGAACTGTGCATCTAACAAGAGATATTTACCCCCATAACCTGGCAGAAATTTCTTCTTGAATTTACAGAAGTATACTCCTCAGTAGACTCTTCATCCTGCATGCTATTGCATACTAGAAAGCCCCAGAGAGATTTTTGATAAGAACATTATTTACCAGGCACAGGACCCTGAAAATTCACAGTAAGGGTGGCCAAGGAAGAAAACAGGTGAAAAGACATTCAGAGATGATATATATAATTCTTTTTCCTAACTTAAACCGTCTTAAAATGCTTCTATTCAGTTGCCAATGCATAAAGTAGTTGAATTTGGCAGAACTTCTACTTGGAAGAACACAGTGTCCTGAAGTTGGTTTTCTTATGCAAAGCTGTCCTTTTAAGCTTTCAGCATGCAAGGTATACACCGTTCCTACACCAATAAGCTAAATCCAGAGAATGTATATAAATAGAAAGGAAAAGGGTGTATATTTCCTATTGGTAAATGAGTCTGAGTTTAAATTAATGTAAGCTGGTTACTCTACAGGGAGTCTAATTGTCATGCAAATTACAGTGACCTATACTTTCCTCTGATTTGGCTGACTTTGTTCTTCCTATTTTCTTAAACCAAAATCCTTGGACTTCTTCCTGTGAGTTACTTCGTTAACAAGTTTTTTAATTTCATTTTGCACATAGGAATACAGCTCTCATTATAGGTATTATAGACAGCTAAACATATTTCATATTTATGTCTAGGAGTCCCAGAACAACTGAACTGGAAACGACTACCTTGGATATAAAGATGAATTTTCTTATTGACAATTAAAAATAACAAAAGAACAGAACAAACTTTTCAGCTTTGTCTAATAAATTCAGTGATAACTACAACTCCTTGCGAAACTTTTCCTGGCATTGTGAAATACATCTTGCAATATAATAGAGATAATTGAAAACACCATTAGAAGGAATAATCTTAATCTTGCTTTAAAAGTCAAACAACCCTCTTTGTCATCATACTGCTTACATAAACTAAAATGAAAACTATGCTATTCTTCAGTAATGATCCAATATGGTTTAATTATTCTCTTGTGATTGTGTTTTGGACCATCACAGCAGAATATCATAAGAATTTTAACAAACTTTTGATGTTTAAAGCCATACTAAAAATGAGCTATATCCAAGTACAGAAAAAAACAATATTTTATTTATAATCTTAGTTTAGTGTTTGAACTACAAATTCTGGTTCTAGAATTGTTTAAAAGATCATGGGGTTTATAGGTTTTCACAAGTAAATTAATTTCTTGGGTTTTGGGGTTTTGTTTTTCTTTTTTACTGTTTTTTTCTTCCATTTTTTCACAGAACGGTCCTTTTGGTAAATACAGAGCAAATCATTACACGGAAAGAAAAAGTTTTGCTTGTTTGTTTTTCTCACTTGTAAAGTTGCTGTTATTATTCCATTCTCTATTGAATAATTTCCAAAAGGGCATGAGGAAAAAAAAAAAAAAAAAAAAAAAGAGAAAAAGTGACAAAATAGACCGAATCTCACCACTAGAATTCACCATAAAAATTCCCAAAGTGTAACAGAATTCTTACAAAATTTCCTAGACCAGTTCTTTTAGGGAATTAAGATCTCCTATGAAAAATATGGCAAATGGGAATCAGGGTAGGTTGGGGAGGAAAAAGGGAATGAGGAGGGTAAAGAAGTGCAGCAAAAACAGGTTCTGAGGAATACACATAATTTTGTCTGCTTTAGATCACAATAGAATTTTTAATAAATAAATTTCTTTTTCTTTGTAAAGACACTTTTTTGAAACAGTAGATTTAGCCCAGTCATTTGTGTCATTTGTTTTATAAACCATCTTTTTTTGTCCCCACCCCCACCCCATAATGTCATAAATGTTTTAGATTTGAGTCTCTTGTACATTGTCTTTTGAGTTCATTCGGATCAATAACGGTTCATGCACTGAACTGTGTATTGAATTTATTGTGTTAACTGTTGTTGTGTGGTTGAAAGGAGACTTATAAGAGTTATAGTGATTTAGGTGCTCATGCTCTATTGCTGGCATGGGCAAGTGACTCTCTATGGGTGTATCACCTGTAAGCTCATCATCCACATTAATGATCTCTACAGTCCGCGTTGGAGCATGATGGTTCTGTCGGTGATGCTGTTTCCTCATTTTGTAGAAAATCACCAGCATCACAGCAGCCATGAGAGTGATAGCCACAAAACAACCAATTATGATTTTGGTAGTCTTCATAACCTCATCTATTCCCGGGATCCCGTTGTTTGCGTCCGTCACAGGAATGGTGAACATTTTTTCTGTAGATCTTGTGCTCTGTGGAGTGAGTGAGGTTGTCATGTTAGTGGTCTCCCAGTTGGTAACTGGTGTGGGCCCAACTTGCTCTGTGGTCTGTGCCTCATCCTGAGAAGGTTCCACAGTCTCTACTGTGACGGTTGAAAAGTACGTGTAACCGGGGTTATCCAGGGCAGTCACATTCAGTGTGGCAGAAGCTGTGGTATTCCCAACAGAGTTACTCACCATGCATGTATACAAACCCGTGTCTTGCACAGTTACCTTTGTAAAATTTAATGTGCCATCACTGAGCACAGCAATCCGAACTCTGTATGCCCCATGCGTCATAACAGATCCATTTGGAGTAATCCAAGATACAGAGGTCAGGGAGGTTGATGCCCGGCATTTCATCTCTGCAGCCATGCCTTCTGTGACGTTGAGGTCTGCTGGTGGCTCCACTATGACTGGAGCATAACACGTGAAGTAATTCAGGTCCAGCTCACCAATGTACCTTCCTTTTAAACTGGGAGGTGTGTGGCAACGGGCACAGCATGCAGTATTGGAGGGTGCCTTGTCTTTAATCCACCAGCTGAGCCAAAGGATATCACAGTTGCAGTTCCAAGGATTGTGATGCAAGTGGATCCTTTCTAGGCGGAGTGGTGTGAACAGGTCATGAGGCAGTAGTGTTAGATTGTTGTGTGCCAGATTGATCTCTACAAGTGACTGAAGGTTATCGAAAGCATTCCTTTCTATCACTTGAATCTGAGACTGTATCATCCACAATTTCTGAAGATGCATTAACCCTTGGAAAGAACCTGGCCTGATGGCAGTCAGGTGATTCCCAGAAAGATCTAACTCATCCAGTTTTACAAGTGGGGTGAGGTTAGGAATCTCTCGAAGATTGCACATGGCAAGGTTCAAATACCTCAAGTTGGACAGACCTTCAAAGGCACCTTCTGAGATATATGAAAGCCTTTTCAATTCCCCCAAATCCAGCCTCCGGAGAGAAGGGATTCTGTTAAAAGCATAAGAAGGGATGCTCTCAATGGGGTTATTTCTCAACCACAGTTCCTTCAGTTTTGAAAGGTATACAAAAGCCCCATTTGGGATAGTGGTCAGACGATTATCAAAGAGTTCCAAAGTGTTGAGATTGGCCAGACCATTGAAAGCCCCTATTTCAATTGTTCTGATGTGATTCCTGCTGAGCTGCAGGATTTCTAGGTGCCTCAGATGCTTGAAGCTATTAACTTTAATGATTTGGATCTGGTTCTCATGGAGATTGAGCAAGCGGGTGTTGGTGGAGATGCCGTCTGGCACGTCTCTCAGATTTTTCCTTACACAAATCACTTTACTAAACTGATTGCTGCAGGAGCAGACAGAAGGGCAAGTTTGAGCCCTCACTAGACCAGCCACCACAAGAAGCTGAAGAGCCAACAGCACCACAAGCAGGGGGTCAAATAGGGCCCTGTTAAACCTAGGACCTATCATTATCTGCTGTGGATGTAAGGTCATCTTGTTCAACATTCATAATTTATTTGGTGTTGGTCCTTCTGGAGTTTGAATAGCCTGAAAGAAAGAAAGAAGGGAGAAGGAGAACATTAATCTCAAAAAGTGAAGTGTGCTTTTTAAATAAAGACTTCTCAAGTCCTTTCAATCAACTCTACCAATTTCATGAAACTCTATAGGAAGAATAGCCATAGAAATTCTAATATTTTGTTTCCTGTACAGCTATGTATGTGAGCTGTAATTGGCAATGAGATAAGAAAATATCAGACACTAGCTTTTCCGTCTTAGTCCAATATGTAATGCATGTAGCTGGATGGCAGATAAGTTCAACCACAGTGGATACCTAAAAGAGATGTTCTAGCTCAGAGGGAGAGTTGAAAGAAGTGACAAGGGACTCAAAATGCAAAAATAAGTAAGATAGGAATCATCATAATACTCAAGGTGTTAACCTTCTTGACATAAGACAAGACAACAGATAATATGAAGAGCAAGTGGAGACTCCTGTTTTATATGGGTGAATATCTTTGTCCACACAAATGTGATTCCTGCGTTGGAGCTTAACTAGAAATAACGCCTTTAATACTGAACACAGCAGGTCATGCAATGTCAGGGCAAGATCTTGCCTATTTCAAATTTAAAAAAAAAAAATACAAAAGAAACATGCTGAGCATCAGTTCTTCCCTACCGTTAAACAGCATCATCCAATTTCATGATATTTCCTCCTCAACTCTTTTGTTTGGCACCAGCAGCAGAGAAACACTCATTAGTAAATGTGTGCTGAACACAGAAATAAGAATAACCATTTAAATGATGAAAAATATCTCTGTAGCTTCAGGGTTGGCAGTTTCATTGGCACCTCTTAAAAAAATCCTACAGATCTTACTGTAAGGGGAAAAAAGACCTTTACACTATAAATTATCATTACCATTTTAGGAATTTCAGTACTGATTCATTTGTGGTAGTTCTTAAAGCCCCCAGCCCTCAGTTCGTTTTCAATCTGCTCGGTGCAAGGTCCCTCTGTTGTAGAGATTAATGAAATTTCCTATAAATCAGCCAAAAGTGAAGTCTTATAAATTACAGCAAGCTTAAAGCATATTTATAACCTAGAGCACCCAGATGCATAATACATGTATTCAGCAAAACAAAATACTATAAGGCAATGGTTTTCCACTCCAGGCTTGGAATTGTTTCATTTTGTATAAAAAAAGCTATCTTTCTTTAAAAAAGAATACAGGAAAAAATATATTAACTTGTGTCTCACAATAATTCATTTAATGAAAGACTCTTTTCTAATTATATATTCAGACAATGATAATTCTGATAATTCATTTCTGCATTTTTTTAAAAATTTGTTATAATGGTTCAGAGCTAGCGAGTATTCTCATCTCACGTTTAATAATTTACTGCAGAGAAAGCCAATATAATGGTTAAAAACCTGTGAATGGGAATTGGAAAATCTAGGCTGTATCTGTTTGATCTGCTCTGTAAGTGTTATTTATAAAACATCATTCTTGTTATGAAAGATTCATGAAACTAATGTGTTTTGCAACCTTGAGCAAGTCTTCTCTCTCAGTGGTTTACATTTCTGTCATATGGCTCTGGAGACCCTGTGGTTAGACGTTACTGCTCCCACCTCTTCATCCCTTTCCTCTGCCAACAACTGCGCTGCTGCACATCAGCTTCATGGGTTTAGGACATTTACTAGACTAGATGAGGGGCAGCTGCTGTACACTCCTTCCTTCTTACTGCAGGCTCTTCAGAGGTGCTGAACACAATATATGGAGAAACACTTTCAAACTAATCACTAAAATTCGAGTTCCCTTACATCAAAAATCCAACTGTAGCAAAACTACCTGTAAGAAGGGGGTGAAAAGGGCTTGGTTCCCATCCTTCTTACACTGTCATGAAGAAGAATCTGCCCGTTGTGGTCAAAAAAATTATATCAGTGAGTCTAATACCAATTTCAGGCTCCTTAGTTAAGATCTGTGATCCATGAATTTTGCTGTTGATAGTAATTAACTATCTTCTGTGATAGTTAATATGCTTGTATTAGCATTTTTGTTTGTCACTAGTTGTTTTATTTATTCAGTAGATTTGTCTCTCCTTTCTCATTTTTTAAATTCTTCTAAAACTTATCCCCTAAGGACTTGGACTGAACAATGACTGCCATTCACAAGTAATAAAACCGATACAGAAACACACTACACCAAAAATTTTACCATTGCACTGGTGTGATGTTACTGTCTTCACTGGAACTGAGATAAGAACTCAGTCCCCTACGTCCAGCTTCAGAGCTGCCAGTTATCCTGTATCTTTAACATATAAGTACTCTGCCACTTCTCTGGAATATTTTCTGAGAGTCATGAGAGAAAATCTTAGCTTTTGTAGCCACATTTGATTTAACTTTGGATTTATTTACATCACAAAATTTTTTTCCCTCTACTTTGGTAATACAAGAAGCAAAATGCAGTGTTCAGCATAAAAAGCACACTAACTGGGCTTGGTGCTGCAAGCACAGGGGAGCTGATGATTCAAAAAACCCACCATGACCAGCAGAAAAAATGTTAGGCAATGCCTTGCAAGTTCTCACTTCCAACTGGTGAGCCTTGTGTGAGGCGAACATACTGCAGTGAAATTCCTAGTGGCAGTAAGAATGTATTAAAAAGGTCCTTTCTTTTGTACTAGTGGTTTTCCACGACTCAGAGCTTAAGTATTCAGGAAGTCTTGGTGCAGTCATTTCACATACGGGTAACTTTAAATCATAAATACCCTGGAAATACCCCCCAAAAAATTAGTCAGCACAAAACCAGTGGAAAATTCACTTAAAGCCTTGAAGAACACTATGGAAATATTTTAATGGGCCTTACATAAAGATCCATCTGGAACTCTGTACTAGAGTAATTTGCTATTCAGTATCTGTCTATTATGCTAAAGACACATGAAGGTTTAGCTTTATAAATCTACACATGGAACACAGACCATCAACCAGCTTCTTTCGTCTTTGTTGACAACTCTTTGTCTTCTAAGCGATTTTTTTTCCCCTTCATTTTTCCAATACCAAAATATCAACTCTATGGTCAATTCAATAGCGCTAGTGCCCTCTGCTGTAGAGATTTAAAATGTAGTTTAAAATGCGAAGAATTTCCTTACTGCACAGTGAGTTCCCCAGACACCGTACAATTATTAAATGTGTTTCCAAACATGACTTTAAGTCTGTCTGTGGCATTGCTCTAATTACCAAAGCATATATCAGCTGTCATTTTAGTACAGTAATGTATATTCTCTTTATGGCCGTGGAGACATATACATATACAAACACATACACATATATGGAGAGTTATTTGTTTTGTTTTCTATTTCCACAGAACTCAGAAAATCTTTTTTACAAATTGCCATTTGATATGCGTGCCTCTCTCTAGTTTATCTGATACGTAGTCTTGATCAACTACACATTTTCCTTTGAGTGAAAAAAGTTGCCCTCTTAAGATCTGACGCAGAAAATGAAGTAAGGAATGACAGTGCTAATCCACCTCTGCAGATATGCACAGTGCAGGTTTCCTTAGGGACAACTTGAAGGATGCACTAGTTATGCTGTCGAAAGGTAACTTTGCCAAGCATGCATGCAGAGATGTCTTCCTTATGAGCATTGTAACGGAATCCTCAATTCATTTTCCTATTTTTTTGTAATTAGGTTTTAAGCCTGATGTGCTTTGATATCTCCTTGCTATTTTACCTGGAGAAAGTGACCCTACTTACCCTGATCACTGAAGGATTTTCCTGTAACGGCGGGCTTTGATTGCAAAAGAGAACTTCTACACCATTCCCAAAGATCTGCCCAATGAGGTACGGCAGGTGGAAAAGATATTTTCCCAAGCTCCAATGACCCTTAGCTGGAGCACTGGCAGTTGAGTTGCTGCTGGCAACTCAGCTTTCTGTCTAGTCTGTGGGTCTATGAATAACTGTCTCAGTAGTGGAGCATTGCAGTGCAAAGGCCACGGCTTTATCCCAATATATGGTTTATGATACAGTATGATCTAACACACTTTGGTTGGTGCTGTACATCTGCCATGAAAGATGAGATGTGATGCTACATGTCACTGCATTGAAAATATAGACAGAATTTATCAGATATCAGGTCATTAAACTATCACAGTAAAATTAAATCATCACAAGTACATCACTGTTAAATCTCAACTAAAGCACAGTTAAATCATCACAACTCTCCCTCAGCCACGTGCCAGAAAATTTCAGCATGAGGAACATGCAGATCACTTTTTACAACTTTTTTTTCAGGTTGACAAATATGTGGATGCATTCAGAAAAAAGCACCTTTGCTTCACTTTATATAGCACAGTTTGGTATGTACATCACATCCTTCTAAAGAGGTTTTTGAGAGAAAAACCCTTTCCAAAGATATCTGCATTTTTTAGTAAACAAGCCACTCTACAGTTGCAAATTAAATGGCAGATTTCCAAATATATGAAGAGGAGCTAGGTGCGTCAAGCAGCTAATTATGCTGGGAAGTCTCTTCTGGTAGTATCAGCAGCAGAGAATTGAAGAGAGTTTCTGTATGGAACAGAGCATGGAGTACAGCAATAAAAATAGGTCTAAATCCCAGGATGACCTTATGTAGAAGTGACTCTTTTGACTCTCTTTTCAGGAACTCTGAATGCTCTCAGGGCCTGAGACTGACTCCCTTTTGGCAGCAGTGCCAGCAGAGGAAGCCAAGGGAATTTCAGCGTAGATACCAGGAGACAAGCACACAATATGTTTTAGCTCCACAAAATACTGAAACACATGAGGGTAAACCCTCGTCCCAGAACAGAGACTGAACTGTGGGCAGGGAGCTCCACCGGGGTCAGAAATCCTCCACCAACATCTGCTCTGCAAATGCTCCTGCGGCCTCAGATGCGTGTCCCCATATGGCTGTGAAGGCTTGGGCTGATGGAACCACGTTGCCAGGGATTCACTCACCATACCCTCTTGCTCCCCTCCCTAGCTTTTCTGTCCTAAATTTCCCTTCCACCTGGCTGAACCCCTGAGGACTTTTAGTTCTTTTAGTTCAAGAGGAGTACAAACACTCTGCGTGCTGTTCCCTGCCCATGTACGGTACAATGACACCATTATTTATCTCCATTGAATGTCTTTGCCACCAGCAAAGGAACAGAGGTTATGCTCTTAATAGAGCATTACAATAATCATCATGCAAAATCAGTAAACTGTGTTACAGTATATCTCATATCTTTCTCTTCCCAATCTTATTTTTTATTTTTCTCGTGGATTGGCTCCTGTCTGCGGTGTTTGGGGTTCTTTAAACAGACTGCTTTATAGTGAAAACCCATCACTGCCACTACATAGCTGCGTATCTTTTCCTCCATTCTTAAAAATCAGGTTTCCCTTTTCATTGCTACAGGACTTTAAAAGTCTCAACAACAGTTTAGGGAGCCATTGCAATAATGCCTAAAAACCTGGGAGATTTCAAAGCCCAGCAGCTTTTATCTATTTGGCTTTTATTTTATTTTTAGTTAAATACAGTGCAGGCCAAAGAGGGCTAGATAGGCAGCCCTGCAATGCAAACTGATTGCTCATGAGACCAGATAAATCAAAACACTCACGATGCAAATTATTCTCCTCTTTGCATGTTTCACTGTTTCACTCTGGGACATAGTCGAGATTTTCTTTGGCCCCTTGAAGCACGTAAGTATAGGAGGCAGCATGGCTGTTGCTCTACCACAGATACTTCCTGGTTCTCTTCTGCAAGTCCTTCAAGACTCAGCTGAATCACTAAGACACTGACCTGAAAGACCTAAATGTGATTGGACATACTCAATCCTCCTGTATCACCATTCATTTCAGGGGAGTTCAATCAAGGATGAGTTTGACCCAGTCTGGCTTTTTCTTCTTTTCTCTCATTTTGTAATACAGAAAACAGCTTTATTTCATACCCCTCGTTTTCCAGCATGATTTCATGTTTCCTCTCTCTTGTCTTCCTAAGGTTTAAAATTTTCTCCTTAACAGAAATGAGCATGAAATAGACATTTTAAAAATGAGAATTTTAGCGTGCATTGGTCCAGGCAAAAATATTTGCATTGTAGCTGGAAACAAAGAGATTTCACAGTGTTTTAAACTAAATCAGTTCAGTATGTCCCTTTACTTATAAATATTCTTTTACTCCCAAGAATCATTTGCACTTTGTATCCTCACTACAACTCATAACATTTGCTAATTTTATAGGAAAATCATAGGAAACTTCAGAAACATGTAATGGATATATCTTTAGGACATACATACTTATTTATTAAGAGGAATTATTTGGCTTCTTTATTGACCTTTACCTGGATGTCACCCAAAGGGTGAAGAGGACAAAATAGTCCTAATCCCTCTGTTCAGACTGCTCACAGTGCTATGAATAGGAGCAATCTATGAACTATTCACGATGAACTAACTTAAATTCTTTCATAAAAGCCCCCACAATACAGCATGGTACTCGCCCACCCAAGAAACATTCTAGAAATTTAAATGGAATTAACTTTTAAAGTGGGTTAATTATATTGCATTAAATCTTTGTGTGGACACTCTTATTTAGAATTTAATTTAAGCTAAATTGAATCAAGGCCACTGTAATTTCAATTAAGAGTGTCCATAAAAGAATTTAATGTAGTTTAGCTAGTCCCTTTTCAAAGTTAATTTGGATTCATTTTCTTGATACCCCATGTAGACATTAGGAATTTTTGTTCTGTATTGACTTGGGCTCGATTCAAACCAATTACATAAAGGTAGAAAGGTTTTCTACCCCATCACTTGGGTTATTCAAGTCCCATTTGGCTCTTCTCACTTCACTAGTTAAGTTGATAAAACACAGTTTCTCTGAATCTTTTTTGTTTGTTTCATCTTCTATATTTTTCTGGACAGATATCTGTGTAGGGGAAAACACGCAACTGTACAGAAGAAATTTTATAAAATTCCTGATAACAAAATTCTCTTAATTATGGCAGCATATCACTACATGTCCTGTAACAACCATGATATTAGGGGAAGTCACACAAACACTTTCAGGATTTCACAACCTTATGCCAGAAATACCTCAGTGAGCAAAAATTAAACTTCAGTGTATTTATAACTATTGAAAGGAAGCTTTCCTTAGCCCTTTTTCATTTATTATCAAAACAAACTCACAGATCCCCATTCAGAAGACATCTGTGAACCACAGCAAAATTAGTAAACCAACCCTTAATAAAAAATGATATGATATGCTAAAGCACTGCTCCAAACCAAAGCAATTTTCACTCCTGTCACACTGGGGTCGTTATTTTGAAACACTGTAGTATTTCTTTGTTTTTAGCAGACTAGTAGTGATTTAAGACAACATCTAAATGTACTACAGTGATACTTCATTTCAAACTAGTTTTGGTCTGGTAGAATATTATCAATTTTTTTACATGGAAGCATTAAGTTGTATCAATTAACATCCTTTTTGACAACATACTACAGGATTTCAAACTAGCAGGTAAAAATCTGCAGGTTACGTATATGAAATATTAAAATGTTGTGTCGTTTAAAAGATGAAAAGGAAAAAAAAAAAAAAAGGTGCAAGGCTGACAGAATCCAAGATGTTAGCTCTGATTCCTTCCAAAATTTTCTCCCTACTCACAAACTATAAAAACCTATGTAGGAAATGTCAGACCACCACATATTCTAAGAACGCATATACAAATGTAGCCAGTACAATGAAGAGTAACCAAAAAAATTGACAATTAGAGTATATACTTGCCCTTAATAACGTTTCATCCTAATCTTAGAAAACTGAAGTCTAGTTTTTAAAGCCCATAACATCCCTTCCTAAATTACAATATGTGCATTTGTCTACCGGATGTGTTAATGCTGAATATTCTTGTTACCCATACAAATCATCCTTTGAGCCTTGCTGAGCTCTTGACCTCAGTAGATAATATAAACCAGAAGACAGAAATATTTTAGTTTGATGAACATATAATACAGTTGTGGATCAGTAGTAGTTTCTATACTTTGTCAGCAGAGACGTTCTGGTAAAATTTGAAGACATTTAGAAATATCTTCAGATTGTTCTGAGATTAGCGAACCAGGGGATTGTTCATTTCGGTGGCATAAAAAATCGAGTTTGTGCCTTAAGAAGTGCAGTTTTTCCAAATGTATTTTGTGATATGTAAAACATAGGAGAGTGAGGGATGAAAGGGAATTTCATTAAAGCAGCCATGCAAAATCTTCACTAATGCTTTTTGGGGTATGAATTAAACTAGGTATCTGCCTAAATACTTCTATGTCATCATGCTGTGTCAAGAAAGGTGTTTTCCTTTTTTTTAAGGTCTGAATTAGTTGATGTTCAGTTGGAGAAGTGCTTGATAGGTATTTCATAACCTTGGTAACTACAGGCTGTATTGCTAGCATGCACTATTATAAAATACCTTCTGGGAGAAACACCCAGCTAATAACACACTAAAGCACCAGAGTCCATTTTGCATCATTGCATTTGTAGTGGCTAACTGAGTCTAAATTACTCCCTCATTCTGTTAATAAACAAAGAGACAAAGAGAAAAAAAGACATAAGATAAAAAGTTAAGGCTACAAATAACCTCAAGTCTGGCAAATGATGGTTAAATTCTTGTCCTTGGTAACTATGGAAACCCCTGAAGGTAAGAGTGGAACACAGGCATTTTGTGGTCTGCAATTTACAAGCTGTTTATTTAATTATGAAAGAATATGAAACTGTTAGGGGCAATGCAATTATCATACTGTGATAGTGTTTGAAGAGAAAAAATAGGTACAGAGAAACATAAGTTAAATTTTCGGAAAATTACTTGTTTTAGGACTTTTACAAAACTACAGCACATTGGTTTTTACTGAGATCTGTCATTTATTTTTTTCTCCAAAAGGGCGTGGGGAGACAAAATTAGCGATACGACATTTTGCCATCATATCCCTCAGTAGATTCATCGTAATTATGTCCATTCTATGCCTCATGAACAAAACCAAGGTCAGGGTGTATTTCAATTAAACTCTAGGTGTTACCGAAGTGCAGCACAGCCAGAATAGCAAGCAGATTATTACCAGATCTATCACTGCTGGGCAATGAATAGGTCACAGGTGCTCTTGCATACAGTATTTGTACACCTTTAAATATTACAAGTGGGAAAATGTTTCGGTTCAATTTAGCAGGCAGCTAGTGAAATAAAATTAAGAGTGAAACTATGTGATGACTCAGGGGGACTATAACAACTACTTACAAGTATTTTCCCGGATCTGAACAACAAACTTTGACCTGATACTGCTGTTGTTGGGAGTTACATGAACGTAGAGGCCCCAGGGCCCTTTGCATACAATGGGAGTTTTGGCAACAACACATCCTTGTTTGGATCGCCTTAATAAGATGTCAAATATAAACACATCCTGGCAAGGCCTCTGGAAAGGAGATAGGTAATATTATTCTAGTTTATAGCCGAAGAAACTGAGACAATAATGGATTCAATCAGTTGGCAAAATTTAGCATGTGTCTACACAACATTTTGCAAACATGCGCTTCACACTCCACGCTGACTAGGTGCAATGTGTAGTGCTCCACGTGACAGCCATGCAGCAACCATTATCTTGTTGCTGACCCCAAGCTAATGTGCCTCACAGCACTGCTCCAGCCTGGCCCTAAGAGCGCAAAGACGGAGTCTGCATCTGAGCGGATCATGGATGGGTATGGCTCACAGCAGTCCACAAGAGTCCAAGTGGATTTGCTATAATGAAAGGTGTCAGCAGCAGAGGCAGGACAGGGACCCAGGACTCCTGACTCACATTTCCACCTGAATGTGGACTTTGTGTACATACT
Source organism: Strix uralensis (assembly GCF_047716275.1). Taxonomy (NCBI): domain Eukaryota; kingdom Metazoa; phylum Chordata; class Aves; order Strigiformes; family Strigidae; genus Strix; species Strix uralensis. The sequence goes on along the minus strand of NC_134000.1, from coordinate 4,661,569 downwards.
AAAGGTGTGATCATCAAGTTTTAGAAGACCAACATGCCATGACCTTTAAAACTAAATTTGATTAAATATTAGAAAATGTTCTGCCCTATTCTACAGATTCCTGTATTATGCTTCTTATCACAGTATTTGTACACCTTCCAGAAATGCTTTATACACGCTCCATTTGTCATTTCATCTGTGTATTCTTTCTCTTGTTCCTTCTCCTACAGGACCGTATTCAGATGCTGTTCTGGTTTGGTAAGTATTATCAAGTATCTGCCACGAGATGGCAAGTTTGAAGAAATACACTGTGAATTTGAAATTACAATTTATGATGTTTGCTGTGTTTTTCCTTCTTGAAACTCATTGGACATCTCATGAGAAGTGTTTCTTTCTTCTACCCAGAGAACAGGCCACAGACACCCACTGGTATAGATCACCTGGGACCCAGTCCAATCCTTCCTACAATGGGAATGGGCAGGGACTCCTGGGGACCTACTGTCACCTCTTCCCTGTGAACTGTTCTCAAAGCTTCCCCTTGGCAAGGCTCTCCAATATATGGGCTATGATCTTCTGATCCTTTGCCATAGGAAAGCTTTCATGTAAGCCTCATGTCAGACAGGGTCTTGGCAAGCCTTGAACTGATTTTTAAATATAAATGTTTAAAACAACCTGAAAGAAAATTCCTGCCATAGAACTGTACAAGTGGCAAAATGTGACATTTCAAATTCATTATCATTTGGGGCTATCCAACTAAGAAGATGTAAATGACTTGAAAAAGAGCACCAGTTCACATTCAGGGAACTTTCCTCTCTAGCTGAAGAAGGAAAGGGAAGAGGGTAATAGTTAAGAGGTTCATAACTGTTTCACATGCAACTAGGCAAAATATCTTCTGACACGACTGCACCAGTCCAGGATAACATGAACTCCAGCCTTCCCATTAGCAATAACCATATCCTCTCAACGGTCAGTCCTTCTGCCACAAACGTCTGTTTATCACCTAGTAAAGGACAGATGCTGTTTCATGGACCACAGCACTTTTGAAAGATAGTATGCTCCAAAACATGGTTCACTCTAAAGTGGCAAAGTAGTAATGTTTTAATTACTAAATGCCAATAATGAGTGCATTAACTCCTGAATATGTTTGTATAAAGCATAGTCATAAGGTCACATATGCATATATATATATGAGTATATTTGAATTTTACCTTAACAGGTGAAAAACACTCTTTCCCTTGACAGCTTAGTCAAGGACTAGAAGCAAAACTAAAGGGACATAACTAAGTCAAATTTTATAACTCTGTCGCCTACTTTGAACATTGCAAAAAACTTATGCATTTTTACTTAACCTGTTTTAATTTTATTCAAATGTTAAATTAATTCTGAAGTACTGTTAATACTGGTACATTCTATTTCCATTTGTGCTGAAATGAGGCACTAGCACAATCCCATATCATCCATGCCAATGTTCTTCCTTGGGGTATACAAAACATAATGTATATCTTCGCAGAATATATGGACTGATTCAAGAACTGATAATGTAGATCTGCCTTTAATTTGTGTTATCTGCCTTTAATTCTTGTTAATTTATCATTAACAAAGAAAGCTTTGAATGCAGCTTGGTGAAAATCAAAATCTGCAAAGAAGTTTGTGTGAAACAGTAGTAAATTACATGAGTTATTCTCTTTCTGTCCAGACGATCTATAAATCCAAGAATCATAAATGGTAAAGATAGAGATGACATTATCTCTCTGAAACTTTACACTGCTATAAGTCTTACAGAGAAAAGTAATAGATTACTTCATATTTTCACATAGACATGGTTTTTAAATTAATGAATATACATTTATGCAATGTATAATCTCTATGTAGGTTGCTTACAGCCTGCTTATTGAAATCACTGGCCAAATTCAAAGTATTATTATTGATTCATTACACCAAAAATTCATATCAGATGTAAAAAAAAAAAAAAAAGGCATTTACTTCTTTAGCAAATGATCACTTTCACTGAAGTGCTGTTATTTGCTTCAAGTTAACCAACAGGATGCAATGCCCAGTATCAGCGGTGCTGCCTGCTTGTTCAGCTGTTCAGACTCCGAAGTGCTGATACAGTATTCTATGTCCAGAAGACCACCACAGACTTCCATTTTTAACTAGATCCATGAGAGAAAATCATGGGTAAAAACTGACTCCCACAGAGACCAATGGGAGTTTTGTCTTTGATTTCAGTGGAGTCAGGACTCCATCTCACATGTCAATAAGAATTTGCTGTAAGAACCAACTGCAGGTTATTGCTGATGTAAGCACTAGGGCTTTGATACCATTATTTTAGGATAGTTTTCTGGGAGATGGAAATTTACTTTTCGTTTAATTAAAACTGTCACATAACATAAAAGGAAAAGTAGTAACTGAGACAGTTAAAAAGACGGAGTTTGTGTATGTGAAAGCATTCTATGAAACAGAAGTAATGCAACATTTTAAAATGTCAAGGTATTAACGTATTGGATTCTTGAAAGATTCCAAGAAATTATTCTGCTACTTTAAAACTGTATAGCAAGAGAGTGAATTCCAGGTTCAAACCAAATTTGAAAATTATCTGTCCAAAGCAGAATAAATTTGACAGCTGATGTTATTGAAGGATATAAATATGCCTGTTTGCAGTAAAGCTTTCCATTACTATGCTGACTTGTATAACAATACAAATATATTAATCACAGACAGCAGTGATACCACCTATTATTAAGGATGTCCAACATCTGCCATTATGAAAAGCCGTTTCCAGTTTCTTACAACTTCGTAAAATTTTAACCTTTTACAGATTAGATGTTCCATGCTAGCAATATACCTATACTGTAGTCACTGAAAGTTGTACAGACACACTCAAAGCAGCTTTAAGGCAGCTGTCATACCTTATGGTAACAAATAGTTACAAAGAAAGGAGAACATTAGTGATAAAAGCCCAAGTGCTGAATTCAGGCTGCTCTTTTCATTCTGTACATTGAAAGGCACAGAGTTACAGAATCAGGGAATCACAGAATCACAGAATCAACTAGGTGGGAAAGGACCTTGAAGATCATTCAGTCCAACCATTAACCTAACACTGACAGTTCCCATCTACACCAGATCTCTCAGCGCTATGTCGACCCTACTCTTAAACACCTCCAGGGATGGGGACTCCACCACCTCCCTGGGCAATCCATTCCACTGCCTAATAACCCGTTCTGTAAAGAAATACTTCCTGACATCCAGTCTAAACCTTCCCTGGCACAACTTGAGGCCATTCCCTCTTGTCCTATCGCTTGTTACTTGGTTAAAGAGGCTCATCCCCAGCTCTCTGCACCCTCCTTTCAGGGAGCTGTAGAGGGCGATGAGGTCTCCCCTCAGCCTCCTCTTCTCCAGACTAAACCCCCCCAGTTCCCTCAGCTGCTCCTCGTACGACATGTGCTCCAGACCCTTCACCAGCTTCGTTGCCCTAACTAGTTACTAGGGGAAAAATATGATCTGGTCATGTAGTTAAAGATAGTCTCAAAACACAAAGTAACCAGTGAAGCTTCCATTCAAACACACGGGTTTATGCATGCATAGGTATACCTAACACACGTTGTAAAATATATTTCAGCAGTATTTCTGAAAAAAAAAAACCATTTGTTTCTTATCAGGAAAATATTTTCTGACTTTTTAAATTCTGACTATTGTTCCAGCTTGAGCACATTAAAAATGTAGCTGAATGACAAAAGTGCTAATGTTTCCAAATCTTTCTGGCTGAGAACTATTTCCCACATTCTGATCTATACTCATTATTCCAGTATGATGCATGAGGATAAGTACATCAAGTACTTTCAGGCAGTCATTAGCAGGGGGCCATGTAAGCACTTCGAGTGGACAAATACTTTGATAAGGCAGCCCAGCCCTCCCATGAAGTATGCATCTGAAGACTTTTGGCAACATTTGGCACTCTCTTACCAGAATATTTCACACCAGCTCCATGTGGTTCTGGACTGCTGAGAACAACGATAAATGTAAGTGCTAATGTGGCATTTAAACACTGACACTGTGTAACATACATATCCCCAGCACTGCTCTGCTGTACAGACCTGTATCACATAGTGGACTGTTCAGTCTGGAAGATTACATAATTAACTGTAGAGTAGATTTTGCTATTTCCTGATATTTCTAGCTATGTCCACCTGTGCAAGCATGCCTAATGGCAGCTATTACCAAGTTGTCAACATCTGCCCTTGATCTGCAAGAATGATTTTAAAACCTGGGTTCAAGCATCTTGGGGAAAAAAACCTTCATTTCTTTACTCATATTGCTGTCCATATGCTCAATATTTAGGAAAGCTCAGGAAGTGACGAGATGTAATAACAGCAGCTAAAACCAGCTAAGACTACAGGGAGTTGTGTCTCACATTCTTCGCACAGAAGCACAGAGACCTGCTTTACTAGACCTGATTTCTGGACTGGGATCTAAATCTCAGAAGGATTTCATGGTAGACAGGAGAGCTGTTGGGTATCAGAGATAAGGAGCATGCACATATTTAAGAACTTCCTCTAGTACTGCAGCCATAGGTCTAAACCTAAGCTATCACTATCAGGGAGGGGGTGATGGAAAACCCCAATATTTTATATGTGAGCTCCTCTATGGCTCTGAGGGAAAAAAAAAAGTTATATACATAGCACATTCCTGTAGCTTCTTTTCAAGTCTTTCAGTTCCAGAAGTGTGAAGGCAATCTTTTTCTCTGTAATTCTACAGAAATAGGCTGAATTTAGTCTAGTTCTCAGATGGGATAAACTGTCATTGCTCCATTCAAGCCAATGAAACCAGAATGATTTTTATTCCAGCTGAAGTTTGTGATCCTTGTTACCATCTAAACTACACTGATCCATTCTTGAGGAATATCAGGAGGTTCAGATAGCAAATTGCTATGAAAATGCAGCTTTTATAAAAAAGGCTTCAAACAGTATTTCTTTACAGAACGGGTTATTAGGCAGTGGAATGGATTGCCCAGGGAGGTGGTGGAGTCCCCATCCCTGGAGGTCTTTAAGAGTAGGGTCGATATAGCGCTGAGAGATCTGGTGTAGATGGGAACTGACAGTGTTAGGTTAATGGTTGGACTAGATGATCTTCAAGGTCCTTTCCAACCTAGTTGATTCTGTGATTCTGTGAAGACAAATGTTTTTGTTTTAACTGTGTAATAAAGAAGATCTCTCCTGATTGCCGAAATGCTGAATGAAAGGTAATCGTACATTAAGAATGGATTTAGTTTTAGTTCTTAAAAAATAAACTTTCCTTTTTCTAAATAATGAATTATCTCCTTTCTCTTTCTCTTTTTTCTTCCTTAGTACCATGAAATACAGGGTTGCAATGGTAGCTATGAAATAAAAACAGCAGACATACCCCACAATGAATGAAGAGAGGTCCTTATCTCCAACCTTTACGATGTGTTATGCCTGATGTACATGGGATTTAGGAGATTCTACACTGACTAATAGATGGTAATAGCTTACAGTTATATACTGGCTTTTATCTAGAAGTTTCCCTGTGAGCTTTAAATCCTACACTGACAAGCAACATATATATATATGTATCAGTATTACCTTATCCTCCACTGAAATCTAGCTATTTCAGGAAAGAAACATAGCAGATTTTTTGCAGTTTATCATGTTATATCAAGAAATACTGAAGACTGCTATCTTCACTGAAACTGAAGGCAAACATCAGAAATGTGGGGTATATATCTATACTCAAATTTGACATACAACAACAATTAGGGCAAACTTCCCTATTGTTTTGGAAAGTGCATTTTCAAAAGAAGGCTTCCTCCAAGTAGAGTCGATTTCTCATCCACTTGTATCAGGTTAGATAACTGTTTCTGTCAGAACAGCACCAAAGCACTAATGCTGGATTATCTTGGAAGAACCATCTGCTTTTACCGAATTGCTAAACTAGCTTCTTGCAACCCTGTCTTGTTCAGCAGCTACAATGGATCTCTTGCAGGACAGACTGAGAGTTCGGTATCCAATGTGAGCAGACTAGCACTCAGCATCCTTTAGTCAACCGTAACATATAAACTGATAATCTATCTATCAGTATTTGCAGAAGCATGTGGTAGACAGTCTCTCTTATCGCTGACATTTGTCTTTAGTAAGCCAGGGAGGGGATGAGAGAGTACTCAGAGTTAGCCATGAATTATCTTACCTCTTCTTAAAAGTGAATACAAATACCGAAAGCGAGTAGCCATCATTTGGTGGGATCTACAAACATTCAGTATCTACTGTTTAAACTGCCTTCAGCAACTGCTGCTTCTTTGCTGACTTAAAACAGGTAACAAATTATTGTTCAGTGGCAAATACTGGGATTTAATGTCCTCTCTGTAGGTAACCACAAGAACAAGAGAGCAAAGCTGTATCCAAATCTTACCCTAATTCTTTACAGCTGTTTAAGGGGGGAGAGTTTGCTGCTGCCCCACAAAGCAGCCCAGCAATGTAACCTGCAAGACTGCAGTATACTGCAGTCAGCAAAACAGCCTTAATAGTTTCTCCTTAATGTATAAAAGTAGCATAGCAAGACACCTTTCAATTTAATTAAGGGTCTGCCAGGAACTTACAAACTTCATTTTTCCTTCTTAAAGAGTACTAAATCCTCTTTTTAAAATTTCATTTACCTGCAGTCTGGTATCCAAGTTGTCAGCAATATTTTTCTCCTTAAGTATAGTACAACTTGCTAAGTCATTTTAAAATTATACAGCAGCAAAAAGAACATGTTTTTTTTCTTTTAATGGTTTAGGGTGTTTTTCTTCTCAGCAGGATCCCTCGCATTTATACTAAATACAGCTTCATTTTTCAAAATGAAATGTAACAAGCAGTACTTAAGAGTGAGAAAGGCACTTACTAGGCTATATTCAATTGCTCTTCACTGCTACTCTTTATCTCCCAATTTTTACTGAAAGGCAAAGTAAGAACATACTAGGGAGTGAGACAAATCATTTTATTAGTGATTGCGGAACAGACAATGCGGACACAGCAGACACAACATCTGAAAGTTGGTATAGGTCTACTACCGTCCTCTTCTTGAAACTGTCCTCTTCTTGAAATTCTCATTCTCAGACTATTGATTCAAGGGTTTTGAACGTGAGTTTGCCACACCTTCTTTGCAAATGAAAAGGAATGTCTGATTCCATTTGCAACAAAAACACTTTCACTTAATTTCCCTCTATATATTGTGGATGCAAGATCTATAGCTGGACACAAACTCCAAAAAGAGATCGCTGCTGATTAGTCTGGGCATTCAGTTTTTCCTTTCTCTCATACATTAGTCTGAACTAGCAAATCTATTCCAGAGAGCAGCCTTGTGAAGACCTTGTGCCTTATGAAGGTCGTTGGCCATCCCAGTCTACCCATTACATGGTGGCACAATCATCAATAACATTAATAAAATTCAAAGTTCCAGACCTCATACGTCAACAAAAGTGACCTGGTTCTTCATCCCCTTGAGAAGAAAGTTCTCTTTTTCTGCATGCACGCTGAATTTTGCTATCTTAGAATGTTCTTTTAAAGGAAAGTTCCATTTCAATTCAGTGCATGGAGATCAGGTTGCTCGACACAAAATTACAGTTATGGATGCTGAGCCAGTGCTCTATAGCATGAAGAATGCCTGTAGAAAGTCCTGAGTGTGCTGTACTAGTGTTTGCTGTCAAAAATAAAATTCACAGGCCAGATCCACAGCTCGTATAAATCAGTGTAGCTTCACTGGCACAGGATCTGGCTCACTGCATCCGTTTAGTTTCTCAAACCCCTGAACCTACTCCTTTTACCCAAGTGCTGGTGAAAGACGACTGAAGGCGAATTAACATACGCTTAAGAAAAACAACAACAAAGGATACCACCTCTCTTTGTTCATTGTTAATGGACAATAATGAAGATTAGTTTTTTAATATCTGTCTGGTAATTAGTTCATTATATTCTTACGCAAATTATATTTAATGCAGTATTTCTCAAAAATATTTCAACTTAATCAACAGCAGGGTCAAAAAAACCCCGTACAACACTTTGTGTCTCTGTCCTTTACAATGACTATTGGATTTCTGTCACAAGAAACAAACAAAGGGAAGTTTCTAGGAGGTGTGGATGATGGTTATAAGGAATTCAGTGTTTGATATGCTTGAGAGTCTTCTCTCTGGAATGAAGACATTAAAGGGTGCAGAATATAAGTATTTAAATTCCATTTTTTACTCCTCTCCTTATCAGTTACGACTTGTCAAAGCCATACTGTAATTAACAAAAAAATTCAGGATCACTACTCAAAGGTCCCAAGTTCAAGCTTGCTTTTTTTTTTTTTTTTTTAATGGTCTAACCAATGTTGTCTCAATAGTATTAAATACACATTAGGTTTACTTTCATGATCAAGTACTAAATGATCAGTTGTTTTGAACTGTAGAAATCAAATTAATCACTTTATCACCCCTATTTGCCCAATCAGCTCACTCAAGAATAGCTTATGTGTCATTGACCAATGAAGTGATTAAGAGGATTTCAAAAGGGAAATTCGGATGATTGCTTCTACATGTTTCTAGTATAGTGAGTGCTCTGTGCCACTTGTCCCTTCAGGCAAATGCCATACTCCTTACCAGTATCACATTTTCTTATGTAATATGCAGAAATCTCACTTTTCTGTTTAAAGTTACAGATTTATCTTAAACACAAGTTAACAATGTATATTGGAGAAGATCACAGCCTTCCATTATCTTGAATGTTTGATCTTAATAAGGCCTGACAGCACTTGAACTGAGTTAGAACAAAGTGTATAAAACTATCAGGACTGTATTAGAAAACAGTACCATAATCTTTGATGTTTGATTCCTTTCTTACTCATACAAAGACAAGTATGAGCTGATAGAATTTTTCTTGTTACTCAAAGCAGCTGGTTGCAAACTCTGGAAACTGCAAAAACACTTTGCCAAGAGATTGCTCTTCAAAAACTATTCTATAGCTGATTGAAGGCCTGAAGTTTATTGTCTAAAATGCATTTAAAAGTGTAATTTTGATACAGTTTACAGTATAAATCAAAATGTCAGATTAGGAAGAAAATTATACATACTCACTTCATAGGATAGAACTCTAGGTTTTCTGGACGTGAAAATGGAGTTTGTCCAAACAAGCCACTCTTTCAGGGATTTTTTTTTTCCCCCTACACTGGCCTAAATGTAGTATCAGATACCTGTTGTACCTGAGCAATGCTGAAGATCAATTTTCACAAATTAAACTTAAACATGTTATAGGAAAAAATAATTAAAACTTGGCTTTTATAAGTAGTTGAGGGATTAGTTACCCTATCACTTGTTCACTCACAGAAAAGCTGCGTGGTGTGTGTGACATTTGCTATTAGTTGCAACTCTTAGGTCAAGAAAATAGTCCGGTGCCACAGCTACCGGAGTTATTTTCCAACCTAGACAATTCTGTGATTCCTGCAAGAACTTTTGTGCTGCAATACTGAAGATTATAAATTTACACCCTGCTGCTGAAAGATGCTGGGGGGGGCCGTTACTCAGTCTGAGCTGAAGCTGATGTGATCTTGAAACTCAGCAGAGTAGCTTCCTGACTCAGGATCATAGAGTTCTATAGTCTTACTCAATAAAGGGACAGATTAAAAAAAAAAAAAAAAAAAGAAAAAAAAAAAAAAGAAGCTCATCTCAGTTAATTACTACAGCCATATCTGGCTCGTTGGCTCATTAGTGCCATTGACTCATGTGGTGTGAAAAAACAACTGAAAAGGTTGCACCCCAGCAAACTAAACATGAAAAATGCTCTTTTGTAATTATGAATGAAACAGAATCATTGATTTTTGGTTAATTATTTGTTTCACCATCTGACATATCTATAACTTAAGGGGTAAATAGGCACACGATGCAAAAAAAAATAGGGTTTGCCAGAAAAAAAAACTAATTAGAAGCCATATTTTCTATTTAAGTTGCCTTCTCTTTACTCTTTTATTATTTTTTCTTCATCTCCTCCCCCACTTCCAAAACCACTGCCAATAGAATTTACTGAACAATAGCCTGTTATGCAATACACTGAAATGTACACAGTGGTTTTGATGATAATAAACTATTCAGAAGCCTGGAAATACTTTTTTGCAGAGCCTGGGGATAAAAAATCTAAAGAATTTAATTTCTACAGACCTTACAAGAGAGTTTTATCCATCCTACAAGATAACCCCAAACCACTATCTAGAAGAAATCATTTTTAATTAGGTTCTGAGGAGGAAATGCTGGCCCCAGTAAAATCATTAGAAAAACACTTTCTTTCCACAAGAGGTTCATTATACTCCATATGTTTTTTTAGAAGAAAAGAAATGCAGTCTTGTTCAATTTTTACAAGATTTCTATTCTTTTCATCCCTGTTAAAATCTACACCCTGATCCTCTTTCGCTCATGTATTTTCTTGTGGGTCAATTACAGATAAGCATAGAGACTTGGAGACATAAAGAACTGAAGCCAGAATACTTCATGATAATTAAATCCTTAATTCCTGAAGTAGGAATAAGGTATCTACCTGCTTTTGAGGATCTGAACCAGAGATACTCTGCCACTTCTTACTGTATTTTTTTTATTGTAATTTTCCTGGAGTTTTAAAAGTCTTTTTATATAGGGTTCAGCTGAGTAATATATAGATCACCTATTTCTAAGTTAGAAAGAGAACCATGTTGTGATGTCTTCTATCCCTTTTTAAGTTCTTACTAGTGCTACACTCCAGATAGAAATAAGAAAAAAACGGATCTGAGAAAGTGCAGAATTATAGTGTGCAATGGATAGTTATGCAGAGGGTCTGAAACCATTACCAGTCCTTTGAGACAGTCCTGAGAGACTAGGATTCAACAACTTGAATATTGTGCCATGCAAATGAAACAGAATTGCTTCTGGGGAGAGGTAATGAAATGGGAAGATGAGTGTCTTCGTTACCATTTTCTATTTCATAGAATAATCATGCCTTACAGCTGCTAAGACCAGTTCCTCAGATGCTTGTTTGCAGCGTGGGGTTCCAGACAAATAATGACTTTTACAAATGCTATTTCATCCCGCCAAGGACATTAGCCCAACTGACTAGACTTTGTTGTTAGTTGTGAGATTGATACATATATGTATAAACATAAAAAGCATACGTATTTTACAGACACACATGCTTAAAAAAGAGGTAGGGATTGGACTGAAAGTCTCAAAAGAGGAAATTAACTTGCCTACTGACTCACTCTAGCCTAGCCTTGTTTGAGGGTAGTCACATGATCCATTAATTTGAAATCTAATTATGCTCTACTACTAAGCACAAATGCAGGGAACTGCATGTACCCAAGGAGACATTTCAAAGAGTTTTCCTCTGTGGAACGTCTGCAATACCTATTTTTAAATCAGGACCCAAGATTTTGCCTTCACTGAAATGAAGTTAATCTCTGCACAGTAAACCAAAAGAGCATTCTCCTAATTAGTGGTGTCTATATCAGGACAGACACAAACATGAAAGAATTCCATTCCAGTCCCCAGAATCAAACAAAATCTCCTTCAGATGTGTCTTGTGGAATTGGCAAATATGACTAAAAAATTCACATTTAAAAAAAAAAAAAAGAAGTTGCTACCTCTATGCTTTAATTACAGTAGCTGAAAAAAATTTTTAGTTCTAGTTTATCCTTCGGACTGAACAGCATTCAGAAACAAGTCACCAACAAAGGAACAGATATCTGTATAGTCTATCTAAAATTCACCCTGACTTATCTAAGATTGAATCACTTGGAAAATCTTTCTTTGTTGAAGATCTGTTTCTTTTTAAAAAACAGTTCTTATGACATAATTGTTGTCCTTAAGTCCAGAAAACACTATAGATTCTGGATTTACTGTTTCATTTGAAAAGACATCCAGCAGCGTAACGAAGATTTACAGCTTGCTGTGGCTGGGATTCAGCATGCGCTAAGATGACCTCCTGAAACTCCTCATCATCACAGATTCCATCTAAAAATCTGTCACCCATGGTTTTGGTCCTTCTGAAACCTTGAAAATCAAATTACATTAAACACAGAATATTTTAGCCTTATCACCATCAGCATATATAATTCAATCAAAATTATCACAGCCAATAAAAATCAGCAAGGATCACTATTTTTAAAATGATCACTAGAACATGGAAATCACTATCAGTTTCTAAGAACAGCTGTAGATGGACAGTGCTTTTATAATCCATTAAAGGTATCTTAATTTGTACATCCTAATCAGGGTTCCACTACTTCAACAAATTGGTCCTTCAGAGGAGCTTTATCTGAACACACAGTGTTCCATACCCGTGGTCCTGCAATCAGCAATAAAATATAATGAAACAGTGCTAACAGCACAGTGTGCTAGCTTGAGCAGCACGTAATTCAATGAGTTTTGTTACTTTGGACAGGACAATTCCAACCTGTCTGTAAATTCAGACAGAAAGATAGAAAAGACACTTTTCACCAAGTCTAAGTTGCATGTGTCCTCTCTGGCTCTCACCATTTTTTTTTTCCCAGACCAATTAAGACAGACTGTCTTTATTACTCTAGTGTTCCTAAGTCCAGCTCCAGACACACAAGGGACTCATGGCTCTATGGTCTATAATAGACGTAGCTGTGTTTTCATGTCATAGGCACTCAGAGCCAGTAAAATTACAGAATCACAGAATTATCTCGGTTGGAAAAGACCTTGAAGATCCTCCAGTCCAACCATTAACCTCACACTGACCGTTCCCAACTCCACCAGATCCCTATGTGCTATGTCAACCCGGAATTATTCTGCTACACACAGTTCTCCAGTTACATCGGTAGGTCCTTTCAGCTTCATTTGAAACATCAGGTATTTCTCATTGCTTAAAGCAAGATACTGGACTCCATGGTCGTGTGACCTGCCCCAACATGGCAAAATCTCTCCTTGACGGTGGCAGACTGCTAGATCTCTATCAAACAGCAGCTGCTGCCCTGGCGATCACGCTGCACGCAAGGGCATGTCTGCCAAGGGGAATTTATGGGGATGCACCCAGGGTAAAGGAGGTTGGGGAGCTGGGGGCAGAGCAGCCGGGGTGTGGAAACATCGTGGATGGCTGGCGGTCCCCACCAGGCTGTACCGCAATAAAAAACGAGAGAGCGAGGGAGCTGCTGACAGCCCACACACTGGCTGATCGGTTTCTTTCTGAAATGAGGAAAGTAAAACAACACTCAGCAGTGATGAAAAGAAGTAAAAGAGCAGCCCTGAACTATCACTTCTCTCAGTGTTGCAGTGACTGGCTCCGTGCCCAAGGCAAAATTACATCTAAACTCTCACACACAGCTGAGCAGCTGAGCAAGAAATGCTGGAGTGTGCAGGGACTATCGGAGTTAAGTTCCCATTTCTACTTGATCCTAAAAGCAGCTGAAGATTCCAACCTCAGGATTCAGTTTAAATGTTACAAATGTATATTTTTTACCCTTGTGCAGCCAAATGTAGTGTTGTTAAGTGATGCAGGAGTGCCCCTATAGGAGACTTAAAACTCCTTATTCAGGAAAGCTGCAGCTCACAGAAACAGTTCCCCAGCGCTGTGCTCTCACATCTGTGCTCCACTAAAACCGAGGAACCTCTATACGCACTGACGCCCTTCCCAAAAAGCAGCTGGTCTCTGCTATTCACCACTAAGAGGTACCGCCAGGGGTAGAGGTTTACCTAGATTTAAACGTGGGGGTCAAACGTTGTGAACATCTGAAGTGGCTTAAAACCACTTTACTGAACTGAATTAAAAAGCTACAAAACGCCGTGTTTCCAAGCAGACATTGATATATATAATTAGATGAACCTAAAAGAAAACTCCCTTACACACAGGTTATTTTATAACTGCCATCTGTGCAGGAATCCTGTACTTTCCACTGAAGCACTGTACTGCCCACTCTCAGCGATGGGAAAATGGATGGGAATAGTCCCTGGGCTGAGCTAGTAAAGTAGTTCCTCATGTGTCTCCCCACATATGAGGGGACATATGAGTAAAGCTACAGATCAGCTAGCTCCAAGGCAGATATTTCATTTTTTAAGATGATGAACAATAGATAACATTGCCGGCCATCTAAAGCCATGTTGCTAGCTGTTCTTTATGCTGAGTTAGGGTCGCTGTCTGTGAGATCAGCTTGTCTGAGAATAATCAACATACTGTACTCAACTCTTGCCAGGGAAAAGAGAGCTGGTTTTGTTTCCTCTCATTTCAAGTTTAATTTTCTCTTCTTAATCTAAGTTTTAAAGGGTCTCACAGAAGTGTCAACTCTGTATTGCCTGATGATGGAATTTCATTAGTCTAAGGTGACATTTTAGGCTTTGTTTTAATCATTTCTAGTGTTATTGCTTCCTGCAGGGAAGGATTCTTTTAAATTGCCGACACATCGCTGTGCACAGTAGAGACCTCCCTTGCCAGGATATGAGAGAAAAATCACGTACTGATAGCTATTCATACCCCAAAAGTGGGCAGAGAATAATGAGGAATAAAGCCATCAGAGGAACTCTGAGCATGGCCATCTTCTGCAAAGAGTAATTAGAGGACAAGGCATGTTCTAAAATTGTCAAGGAAAACCTTTTGGCACACAGAAGCAATTCCAACTTCTGTGACCGTAGTCCAAAAATAAATCGACGGCATCTCCTTCTGCACCAAACTTCAAAATAAGTATGTATATGCATATAGATAAAGCATGTGTGCATACATCACAACTGTACTTGCGTTAGCAATATCCTTATGACCAGAAATATTCAGCAAAATGTGATATATAAGAATTGTAGAAAACTAAACCAAAATTCTCTAGACCACAGCTGTCAAAGTCTGGCTCTATCTTTTCTAAGCTACCTAGCATTTCTAGAAATTTACACTTACCCTAGGCAGCTGATTTCGTTAAAATCAATGCCCAGCTCCCAAATGCTGTTCTATGAATTGTTCTAAAGAAAGTTAACCCTTAGAATGCAAGCTCAAGCCAGCATGCTCAAAATTTATTTTGAAGTCGTGTTTTATTTATGGCGCATATAAATAGGATTTAAGCGTTCAAAAATTTACTAAGACATAGAAATGATTGACAACATTATTCTTCTATCTGCTAATTCCCTTTCTTTTGCGCTTAGACAAAGGCAAACCACTTTTTTAATCACTTGTTTTCATAAATCTCTCTAGAGCTTAAGATCTCAGTTTAAAAATATGGTTTTTCTTACGTACAAACAAAAATTAATTTTTGTTTATTAGAAAGATCATGAAGAGCGATGTCAATCTTAATAATGAGATTATCAAAGCCATTGGACACATATGTAAATTTTGCACTGTTTAGATATTTATATTTTCCATTAAAGAAAGGAATATTACAAGAATGTACCATCAACAGAAAATTTAATTTAAACCCAAGAGATTATTTGCCTGTTTTCCACCTTTTCTTCTTTATATTTTAACATTTTCCTGCAGTGCTGTGATCAAAAATAACAGCATTGGCACATGAACTGTGGAAAGAAAAAAAAAAAACCTGATTGGTGTTTATTCATTGTTCAAGCTGAAGAAAATGCAGAGTGCAAAGGGCGCACGCATTAGCTATAAAAATTCTGTCAGCTTTAATAATTTACATTATTATTAGCAACACTGTGTGAGCAGGCATGTTTCCCAGGATTCTCTATACACAAGGCAGAGTCCAAAATTCATGCCTTTCCTGTGGTTAGGCTTATTATTGCATGAAAAATAACAAAATAGCTTAACATTTAAAAATATGAGTGTTTCTATATAGACCTCCTCAAACTTAGCTGCTGGTAGTTTTCCTCCCTCAGGATGCCTTAGTATTTCCTCTTCAAGACAGCCATTCCTACTTCCTTTATATTTAGGTCATGATAATGAGTTACCTGACTTGGTGAGTCATTCTGCTGTTATTGACAGTTCTTATGATTTTATAATGAGATATTATTTTAAAGTGTCAAATTACCTTACCATCCTGCAGTCAGTCATGATGCTTTCTGTACTTTGAAATGCCTACTGGCCACATTCTATACTGGGATTTGCTGCAGAGGCAGCTACAGTCCATGTGTAAATATCCACTGCTTTTTGCTCTTTTTAATAAAATAAAGCCAGACTTCCCTGAGAGTTAATGGCCACCTCCTAGATTTGATTTTATGCTTAGTGGGCTGAATAATAAGACTGGTCAGGAATTTTACAAGACATTATTTTTTTCACAAAATCCTTGGCAATAAGACAAATTTGTCAGGGCTTCCAGTGGTGTGGGAGGCCCACAAAACGTGTCAGCCTTATTTAGAGACAATATCTAAGACCATCCTTCTGCCTGCTGCCAGAGGGAGGGACCTGGTGGCCCTGGAACACATTTCTTTGAACCTCTGTAAATCTGGCTTAAGCTGATTCTCTAAGAGCTTCTCGTTGCCCATCTTTGCACCAAGGCTTATATAAAAGGGAATGCAGGTTTCCTCAGCAGCTGAGGAATCTTAATTTTTTTTTTTTTTTTTTTCCTCACTTCAGTTTGCTTGAAACAATACCTCAGACTTCCTAGGTCACATGGAATTTGTAAAGTTCATTCTGCAACTAATATTTTTTTGCTCTCATTTTTTATTTGTGCAGTAGTGACTTTCAGCATCCAGCCAGTTTTACTGCATAAAGGGATGGGCACATGTAGAAAGATAGTCTGCAGCAGGCTGAGGATAATGCAGATAAATGCATTCTGTAACGCAGGGGAAGAGCTGTGCAGAGGATTGTGAAGCTATAATGGATGACTCTACAAAAACAATTTTATAGCAGTCAATATCAGGAATTCTTTGGGAAAGAACAGAAAACAAAAGCATTGCCATTCCCTCTTTAATGCTTGACATTCCTACTTCTTGAACACTGTGCCACATTTCAGAAAGGATATAGTGGAACTGAAGAAAGTTTACAGAACAGTAGCTGAGGTGTTGAAAGACATGGAACAGATTTATATGGGACATGACAAAACGGACTAGAATTCTGTAAAAGAAACAAAAGAGAGCAAAATAATGGAAGTCTATAAAACAACACACTATATAGCAATAATTAATAGGAATTGACCGGGTTTTGCTGCTTCTTTTTATACGAGCCTTTAGAAAACATGAAGTGAACGTATCAGGACAGAAAAGGAAATACTTTTTCAGAAAGCACATAGTTAAATAAATGGATGCTGCACAAGTATTTGGAAGAGCGATCCAATAAGAGTTATTAAGCATCAATCTGCTTCAGGCTCAGAAATTCATCTGAGTTGAAAACAGTCAGAGACTGAAGAGTACTTAGCTAGGGAAGTCACATATACAGTTGACCAGCTTTAGTTCTTTCGTGTGTTCATATATTCCTTCTGGAAGTGGAATACCAGCACAATCCTGTGGTGATACTGAACCAATATCACCATTCTTAGGTTAAGAGGCATTCGTCCTGATAAAAACAGTTACCTGGGTGACCTTACATCAAAAACTGAGGAGGCAAGATAGTAGAATGAAAAACTATCAAGAGTACCACAAAAATAACATCCCAAACAAGTCTCAAGTTCAAAATATTGGGGAGTAGATAAAAAAAAATTATTATGTTTTTGTTCTTGTCCTATATTCCTTCCTAGATATCTGCTCTGTGCTACTACAGGAAAAAGATGCTGGACTACGTGGGTCTATGGTCTGACTTGGAAAGACCATTCTTATGTTCTGTTGTTAAGAAAGGATGTCAGAGACCAGAACTATTAGCAATATAATACATTATAGGGAACATGCTGATCAGATCTTCCAAAGGACTAATCTTCCTAAGTGAGAGACCTCCCAGTGAAATGAAAAAGGAGACAGCACAGTGATATGAGAATAAAATGGGAAGAGCAATTACAAAACTGACTTTGTTAGATATGAGGAGGCTTAAATTTTGATTTTGCATTTCTTCATGAATTTGGGACTTCTTCAATCTGAACACAAGTGTGTGACTAAAGCACAAAAAGAAAATGAAGAACACATCCCACAAAGTGTGAGTAATGTTCAAGACAAAACTCTTAAATACTTATCATTGATAGTGGTGGACTCAAGAGAACATAATTAACCCTGTCCTAACTGGATTGGTATCTGCGTACTGAGTGGGATGTTTGAATGTTGCTGGTACCAGGTAGTTACATGAATAATTTCATTTTTTTTATTTTTTTTTTTTTTTAATAAACCCACACCTCAAGAAATCTCTTAATTCAAGCAGTATAGAAAGATTTGTTGAGTCAGTGGACATGTTTTCCAATAACAGAGCAAAATAATAAACAATTCTATAGGTAGTCTAGGATCCTGAAAGAAAAACTCTATCAAGTATCTCCAGTGGAACTCTACCAGACAATACACCATTCACTACTGCAGTGCAAACCAAATATCGAAGTAATAAAAGGATTCCACACTATTCACCACTAGTGTAGACAGAAATAATTTATTTTCCTGTCGTTGAACAGCTTACATCCTATCAATGATGCACAGTAAAATAAGAAGACAAATAGGAAACAGTGGATTTCTTTCTCCACAAAACATGTTTCAAAGTTTACCTTCACGACAAGAAAACACAATGAACCGAAATATTTGACATGAGTGCTATAGACACGTATATTTGAATATGTGCGTGGCGTGCACAAATACAAAGTCTTGTTTCTCATTCCCACCCCTCTGGACTAAGTTTCCACCTCTTAAATCACTTTAAACAGCTGAAAAAAATGTTTTCTTTGATCTCTGTTTCTGTATTTGGCCAAACTTTAAATGCCAGCAGGGGAATTATCTCTGTTTGAATCCTTGATTCAGTGACTGTAGCTATTAAAAAATGGACATGTTATTTGCCACTGCAACTTATTTTGCATTAAATACTACTTCCTTACTTATACCCCAAGATTCAATATAGGGGAACATCCTCTAGATTGCTCAACAGTTGAAATTGCAGAGCACATATACAGAAGCAGATCAAAACCCAAAGGCAGGGAGATAAGCCAGTCCCTCAAAATCGCTTCCATTTTCTTTTTTTCTAGTAATTATTTTTATTGCACGGCATAATGTGGCCTTCGCATAATCTCACAAGCCAAGATGAACCTTGACCCGTCCTTGTTCCCGATTCCACTAATTCAACAGTTTGGAACAATTTCTGATTGTCTGAAAGAGAACTTCCACTTATTTCCATTCCAACATTTCAGAATTTTTCTAGTAAATGCTTTCTAGTAAGTGGTCATGGGGGGTTTTTTTCTTGCTTTTCTTTTTAGCTACTGATATTTGTTAGAGACTTAGGAACATTTTACAACAGTAACACTTAGGCACTAAACAAAATTAAATTTCCACTCATCATTAGCCTAACTCTGGTGCTAGGGAAATCAGTGAAGTGGGAGCAAAGACAACAGTAAACACTTTCAGGTATCTCTCTCCTATTCATCATAGACCTAGATATAAACAAATAATAACTCAGTTGAAAACCTCAGAGTTTACATCCACTGAACTCTATGTCTTCTACGTTTTCGAGTTCAAAGTATTTTTAGTTTTATGCTGCAAAGTCACATAGGCATTTTTGTGCACTCACATCTTAATTACACTGGTTTCTCCCCTTTTCTTTATAGAGGAGCTGTCACTAGGATTAAAATTGTTGTTCAAAGCACATCTAAGCAAGAAGGTGCCTTTAGGGTTCATCATCTAATTGATCAAACAACCTGCTAATTAAATGTATCTGGGCCTAATCAAAGTAGAGACATAATGCAGAAACACAGTGAAACTGTCAGCTAGGTACATGAGACTCAAACCATCAAGGCAACTGGAGCTCACTCTGTTGCTTAATTACATTAAAGCTAAGATTTTCAAAGGAGCCTAGCAGAGAGACTTGGCGGTGTATCTTACATTGCCCTGGATATATAAGACCATAGTTTGGGAGTGCCTGTATCTTAGCAATAAGCTCTGTTTCACATGGCTGCTCTTGCCAAGCTTGCTCAGCTCCCATAGTCTGGACTAAGCGCATAGAAAGCTAGTGTAAAATCTGGGCTGAATTATCTAAGTGAATGGTCTTCTTCATGCTTCCATAGTCAAAGTTAGACATATATATCTGGTATATCACCAGTGTTCAATAAAAACCCCCTTGTTTCTATTGTTTAAAAGCAATGAGCTGCAACAAGGTATGTGCAAAACTGCCTAATGTTCTCTCTTAACTCTACAACCAGTATCATTTTCTTTTTCATTAAGGTCTATCCCCATTCTGAAAATACAAACAAGCAGCTGACTAATCTATACGCTTCTGCTAATGCCTATGACTCATTTAAAAAGAAAAGAAGACAGGGCGAAGCTACTGTATACCCCACATGAACAGAACTTTTTCTGTATCAGTTGATAAGACAAAGACAGTGACTGTATCATTTGAGAACAAATTTAACAGTCTGTGATTGATGACATGGGTTGGAACCAGAGGTAATATATGCTTAGGTCTACCTGAACAATAACAGGTTGGTCTTACCAATTCAAGACTAATCTATTCAATCAAAGATTTGCACTCTAATGTTTCTTATGCAAAGGTGAACTACATTATTTTTCATTACAGTTATTACATATATTGCAGTAACATCTGGAAGTCCAAATCATGATGGTAAAGCTGAAAGAATCCTACCCCAAAATTGACCTTAAAAGCGAGGAGAGATGCAAGATGATTTATTTAATGCCATGCAATAAATCAGGAGAACAACTATGACCAAAAGTCACTGGAATCAGTCTTCTGCTCTAACTTGTGGGCAAAACTCCAGTTGTTTAATGATGTGGATAAAAAATCTAAGGCATGGGTCTGCCTGGTGTCATTCCCGGTTAGTGACCAACTGTACAGTGTTAGATTGCCCTGGAGCCCAGCACGGTTTCCCCCTAGTTTTATAGAGTGGCATCTCCAAAATGGAAGAAATTGGCCACTAACGTTGTTCACGCACAGTTTGCTACATTTCCACTAATTGGTTGAGTGTTTTCAAACTTCTGATTATTATGGAAGATATATAGCAATAACCCCCAGTAGAGGGATATATCTTCTGTCAGAGAGGTGATTTGCAGCCATTTGTCTGGGTACAGTAGAGATCTCCAGTAATTATTCACATGGAAGTATTTCCGTAAGTCGAAGTAGGTTGGCTGTCACACTGTGCCTTTTAAATAGAAAACTGAAATAGATAATATGGTTTTATAAATTTGAACACAATAAAAGTAAATCCCAAAGTAAAGATCTAATGAAATTCACTCCAATGTGAACTGAATAAGAGGTAAGAATAGGAAGAAAAATGTCCATGTTTTTAAACAGACTTTGCAGTCAAGCCAGACCTCCAAGACTACCTTTAATTATGGTCTCAAGTGTGATAATTGTTCCTTATGAAAAGCATCAGCTGGTTTTAAACCAACTTCTTCCTGAGATTAGTTCAATATATTTACTACCAGCTCCCCAAAGATGATTGACATACTCTGATTTGAATCTCAACCATTCTGGGAATATCTAGTCACTGCATCTGAGTCTCCTGTCAAATCCAGTGTCATTTCATATACTCCAAAGGCTGTTACAGTAACAGAATTTACAACATAACTCCTTTAACTGAAAACATTTCAGCATTCATCAAAAATTTCCGTGGAAAGTTCACGTATACATCAGGAAGAAAGCATGCATGTATAGTAATATACATGTGTATATGTATATGAACTAAAATATGAAATTCCAGTTATCAAAGAAATTTCATAACTGACTTGCAGTTTTCAGAGGCAGCAGGCCATTAATCATCAGTGCTACTCAACTCCCAGCAGTCCTTTCAGTTATTTTGTTTTACTTCTGAGTTATTTTTACAAGGAAATGAACTGAATGACTTTGTCTAAAGCTAAAAAATAAGAAGAAAACATATCTTAACAAGTTTGTGTAAAAAAACTTCAAAAAAAAAAATCTTGCAGCCTTTCTCACGGTAGTATAAGCCTAGCAAAAAGAAGCATTAGTTCAGAGACAAGTTGCCCGTTGTTCCAAAAGTTTAAGACAGCTAGCAATTTCAGAATCTACTGGATGGAGTAAAGGACACAGATCTGGGGAAGGAATTTCATCTGATAAATCTATAAAACTAATATATTAAGACTGACAGAAGCCTTACCTAGATTCAGCCAAAAAACTCTGTGAGAATTTTTCTTTACTGCACAGCTAGGGCAGTCAAGGAAAATTCAAGGAATAGGAAGGGCAAGTAGAACAGGCACCAGCAGCAACATTAAGAGTGAAGCAACACTCTTCATCCCCCACAGAGCCTGAACTACTTCTTTGGGAAGAACAATGGCTTCGCTTTCTGGTGTTTTGCTATATATAAATGAGACAGAGGAAGCATCGCTGTTTTTCTTTCACCAGTGTGCTCCTTTAGGCAACTGACAACTTTCTTCATTCATTCCAGGAACCCCTTTTGCAATGTTGCAAATCTCAAGAGCTCATTAGAAAGAAACCTGAGACAAAAATATTTTTACCTTGTTTTGATGAAAAGGGATGGCCATTTGGGGTTTCCATCTCCCTAGAGGTTTTTAGAATTTTACTATATCTTTCCCCCCAGAGGTTTTGAAAGAGAAAGACATTTAAATCCTTGAGTACTCCATAATTATGCTATTTACATATTATCTTAGGTAGAGTGAGAACTACCAATGATGAAGTCTGAGCAGTTTTACTGAAGCCAATGGTTTACCAAAAAAAAAAAAAAAATTGCCCACAAAAATTAAAGAGGATTTTTGCTTTGACTTTGTCTAGACTTTCAAAAACATGCAGGAAATCAAGGAGGCAGAAGCAGATTTGTCTCTTGCTCCCACTCTATGCCTTTGCCAGAATATCACCTTCCTTCTTGTCACAAAAAAGAGACATCAAGCCCCCAAATTCCTGCTTTATTAGATTTTACAGCAATCAAGTGAGCAGGTATTTATAGCACCAACATGGCAAATGTCTAGCAGCCTGTCCCTCTTTGTAGATACACAGAAAGAGTACAAATACAGAGACAAAGCAATCTCCATTATGCTCTTCTGCTGAAATGCTGGCACTGCAGCAAAACATTAACAGATTTTAAAACATATTGGGGATGTTACAAAGGAAAGAAACAATAGGACTTCCTGTAGGTTGGAAATAAAACGTATAGGGTGGAAATAACACATTGTGTCTCGAAAATTAAGTACTTGGATGTTTGTTTGAAAGCGGTCATTGCCACTCCAGCTTCTAGCCAAAGGGGATCTGAAGCAGGAAGAGGTGGGACGCACAGGGACACCAGTAGCAGAGCAGAGGGAAGAATTCAGATCCCTGACTTCCAGCTCACTTCATTTCCTCCACAGCAGATGCATTATCTACTAAAGAGGGAGTGGATTCATCCAGATCAGTGAGTAATTGGTCTTGCCTTAATCCAGCAACCTGCATTTTACATTTCTTCACAGTTCTAACAAACACAGTGCAAGATGCCCAGCCAAATGAGAACACAGTTTTCTCTCCTTTCAAAAACCAAATGATCCTTGCATGATTTGCAGTGACTGTATTAATTATGAAAACATCTATTTACTTACATTTTTTCTAAACCGCTCTAAAAGTAAAACCATTTAAACGTTGATTCAGTTTCAGTGCCCAGGAGAACTGCCTCCAAGGAATCCCAGCCACTGAATCTCTTGAAAATGCCCTTGTAAATTACCAAGCATTGCACAAACACCGCTGGCAAATTCAATCATTTCTGCGTTGTGCGGCATTGTTATCTCCTGCTCACTTGAAGAGCTGGAGTTCATTCTTCCTTAATTCCATGTAGGCTAGTGAGATGATACAAATGACTTTGCTTAAGTGGCACTGACTCTATTAATATTTAACTACAGAGAATAATAAAAACAGAGCAAAAAGGCTGAGGAATTAAACCACCACTTGCATGGCATTTCCTCATGCTCTCTATTTTTTAAATATCTATTATCTCTTCAACAGTATTTTTCTGTTTAAAAAAATCCTTTGTACAGTAATTTTCTTTAATGTAGAGCTATTAGAAGAAAGAAATGTAAAAGACCATGGTTCAGGCTACAGTACATCTATTGTCTCTCGATCTCTATGGGCTTTTGCAGAATTAACCAGGATTTTCCAAACAGATCCTATGCCTAGGCCCAGGCATTGGCACCCATTACAGATGTTGCTGTATCAGCCCTTTCAGAAATCAGAGCCTTGACAGATCTTATATAAAATAAAATCAACCTCTTATTTATTCTTTCATTGCTTGCTTCCCAAATTACAGGAAACAGAAAAATATTCAGAACTGTGATATCACATATTCAACACCAAAGGTAACAACAGCATGTGAAACTGTTGGGTGAACCTCATGTCAGAAGTAGATAATTATATTCCTACTATAAACTAACATTGCACACACAAGCAGCCAGTCATGAGTGCAAACTATATAGCTTAAGGATAAACAGATTTGAAAATTTCTTCTCATATTTTATCAAATGCTTCTTAAATTTTAGACTTCATAACTTCATAATTAGTTTGCTCATGATATAAACTTATCTCAGTTATTAATGATTACATATGTAAATATTTAAATGCATGAGGTACTACTATAAGTTAAAAATAAATACAGAAAAAAGGCTGTGTGTTTATTTTTTTTTTCCATTTTCAACATTAGATGAGAGTTTCTAATTCTATACAAGTTATACGACTACACAGCTCTTCATTGCAACAGGGTTAAAAATGTTAACTCTCAGTGGAGCAGCGAGGATTTAATTAAAGTTTGCAAATGCTGTGTTTCCAATATTTGGAGAGTGAAAGCTATGCAGAGCGATTCTTACTATCATATTACAAGTATTATTCTCTGAGAGACAATTACTATTTTCCCCATTTTATTCCCTAAACTCAAATAATTCTAATATTGTTCTCAGACATATTACAAACTTTCTGCCTCTTCTGTTCGTTTAGTTTCATAAACTCACAGCAATTGGTGATGTCTATATTTGTATAGATAAGTAAATGTTCTTTAATTCTGGAGCTATCCTTTCTTGAACGATAAATAGAAATGATTAAGCAACAGTTGGGTAGAGAACCATAGGCCTAGCTGGCTGCCCCTCCTACAGCTAATATTTCA
Organism: Strix uralensis; assembly: GCF_047716275.1. Lineage (NCBI taxonomy): Eukaryota > Metazoa > Chordata > Aves > Strigiformes > Strigidae > Strix > Strix uralensis. The sequence continues at coordinate 4,636,504 of NC_134000.1, read as the reverse complement.
GCCTTAATGAAGTTAGTCATCTTACATTAGATATAATGGTGCCAGGCAAATTGTGAATGATGCCAATAACTTGTGTAATTTTCTGAAAAGCCACTTCAGCTGTTAAATTGTCCTACTTCTTCATTCTCGTGATCTTGCTAATGGAATAAATTGAAATTAAAGCAAGTAAAAGTATAAATAAGATATAAATAAAATGGAGTATTTTGCTATAACACAGAAGGAGGATGCCATTCTTAGGTCCTGATCTTACAAGCACTTAACACAGACATGTTTTTACTTATATAAGAGATTTACTTACATTGTGAGGCTAGATTCATGTTACATACAAAACTGGAGTAGATTTTAGGAAGGAAATTCAAATGGATAATTTGCTCAAGAAGTGGGCCCACATGAATCCCACGAAGTCCATCAAGGCCAAGTGCAAAGTCCTGCACGTGGGTCGGGGCAATCCCAAGCACAAACACAGGCTGGGCACGGAGTGCATTGAGAACAGCCCTGCAAAGGACTTGGGGGTATCAGTGGATGGAAAACCAGCTATGAGCCAGTAACGTGCGCTCACAGCCCAGGAAGCCACCCGTGTGCTGGGCTGCATCCAGAGCAGGGCGAGGGAGGGGATTCTCCCCCTCTACTCTGCTCTCGTGAGACCCCCCCTGCAGTGCTGGGTCCAGCTCTGGGAGCACCAACATCAGAAGGAAATGGGCCTGTCTGAGTGAGTCCAGAGGATGCCACGAAGATGATCAGGGGCTGCAGCACCTCCCCTGTGAGGACAGGCTGAGAGAGTTGGGGTGTTCAGCTGGAGAAGAGAAGGCTCCAGGGAGACTTTAGAGCAGCCTCCCAGTGCTTAAAGGGGCTACAGGAAAGATGGGGAAGGACTCTTGATCAGGGAGTGTAGGGATAGAATGAGGGGTAATGGTTTTAAACTGACAGCGGGTAGATTTAGCCTACACATAAGGAAAAAAGGAGGGTGATGAAACACTGGCACAGGTTGCCCAGGCTGGTGGTAGATGCCCCATCCCTGGAAACATGCAACGCCAGTTTGGATGGGGGCCTGATAAACCTGATCTAATTGAAGATGTCCCTGCTTATTGCAGGGAAGTTGGACTAGATGACCTTTAGAGGTCCCTTGCAACCCAAACTATTCTATGAATTCTTTACTTATGACATTTAAGTAACCTATAACATTCAGCAGAACAGGAATGATGCCTTCAAATTCAGTAACCTGTTGAAAATCAGATTACATCAGTCTAAAACTACAATTACAGTTGGATTTAAATTTTCTTCAGTAGGCTCTGTCACAATTTTGTATTCTGCATCACCGTATGGTTTCCCTAGATTTAGTTGTGTTTCAGAGACAATGGCACACATACAGCACTTGCATGGTATGGGCTTTTTAGTCCCTACCAAAAAGCTAAGGTCAAAAAGTAAGTTGGGATTTTGATGCCCTCTTTGAAATATTTTGTGGTACCAATAAGTATTAATAATACTCCACATGTTTTGGCCCGTTTAAGACTCTCACACCAGGAAGTATGCCTCACCTGTAAACAGCATATTTTCACTGCATGCTTCTAAACTGAAGACAAGGTGGAAAGAAAAACAATCTACACTTTTCATGGGGCTTATTTTATAGTTAAGGACTCCAGTGGTTCATATGGAACATGAATAATGAATCTTTAAAATTCTCTTTGATACATATATGCACAGAAACAATCATTACTTACAGATAGAACTGAGATGTGAAATAGCTTAGTTATGACTCAGAAATGAAGCACTATTTGTGGGGAGAATAAAACAAAAGTCCCACATCCATATGATACTGGCCAAGAAATGAAATTAATTTATTGCTATGACTATTACATATTTATAAAGCACCTTACAAATGAGAGCTTCAAAAGATTTTTCAAAGGATTCATTAATTAGATCGCAATAATCCAGTGAATTAAGTATCACGGTACTCATTTTAAAGACCATTAAATTTAGGCATAGACAACTTAAGTGACATCCCGAAGAGTGCATAAATAAAAAACAGTGGTAAAAGAAAAACTCGGGCATTTTAGTTCTCTTGAAAACTAAAAGCAAAGACTTCAACTTCCATTTATAAAGAATATAGTAAGGAAAAATGTATGTTCTATGCATGGAGGAGGGATTTTGATCATCAGATTTAAATGAAAGTGAAGTAAAGAATCAAAACTCAGTGAGGAGCAATGAGCAGACTGAGCCTGGAAAACATGGAGAGTAAATAACAAGTTTTATCTGTGAAGTGTGATTTAGTTATTAACTGAGACAGGAGCCTAATGTGAACTGGAGGTGGCATAGAATCATTACAGGAAATTACATGCAATATTGGGATTATTTTGATAGTAGACATTTGCTAGATACCCACCTGATCAGAAGAGGCGAAATGAGGTGGAGATGATAATTGAAATGTAAAACAGGCAGATGAAAAGATGACATAGGTTGCAATCAATGGAGGATTTCAACAGCTGCCCAGGCAAGTGCTGGAATCCATTAAATTGGATTAGAAAATGTCACCAGTGCAACAGCCAGTCAGATTCAGTTTACAGTAGTTTGGCACAATGGAGAGGTTATGTTTCATTAGGATTAGTCCTGATTCTTTTAACATAGTTCCTGGAATATCACGTAAGAAGTGACATAGTTCCAATTTTCACAACTTGTCAGGTTTCTTGTATGCACCACTGTCATTTTAAATACTTGTCTACAGCATGTATTTTTTGCTGTAGCTATGCTTGCAGCAATGTAATTGCATCTCCCACACTGCATATATCACTTAAGCAAGCAGTTAAAATTTTTAAATTCCAAATGTCTAAACCTAGATTATCACAAAGCTCTTTAAAAAACAGTATAGATGTTTATCTTGTTTTGGTATATTTGTGGTATTTCCCATTCTATTCAGTTCTGGATATTCAGCACTGATCACTTGCTGCTTGTTGTTCATATGAGTCTGGTCATCATCTTCATAGTTCCTCTTCAGAACCCTACAATTTCTGAAGACATACATTAAAGCAGGCTACTGTTAAGCTGCCAATACCAAATCAAGCAGTCTCCATATTAGTTTTTCTTCTCTCAATGTGTTGGGTTTGTGCATGTGGCAGGGGTTTTGGTAGCAAGGGAAGGGGCTACAGTGGTGGTCCCTGTGAGAAGCTTCTCAAAGCTTCCCCAGTTCTAAGTTGGATCCACCCCTAGCCAAGGCTGAGCCAATTAGCGATGGTGGTTGCACCTCTGTGATAACGTATTTAAGAAGGGAAACTGGGAGGAGTTGGAGTTGTGAGGAGGAGTTCTGAGGAAGACAGCTATGCAAGCAGTGAGGTCAGGGGAAAAAAAGAGGAGGAAAGGGGGGAGGTGCACCAGAGCAGAGACACCCCTCCAGCCTGTGGTGAGAGGGCCGGCTGTGCCCCTGCACCCATGGAGGTCACTGGTGGAGCAGATGCCCACCTGCAGCCCACACAGGAGAAGGTGGCTGCACCAGAAGAAGGCTGGGACTCTGGGAACCCCTTGCTGTTGTAGTTCAGCGCTGGGAGGACTGCGATACTCAGGAGGGATCCGTGCCAGAGCAGCTCGGGAAGGGCTGTGGCCCATGGGAAAGATTCATGTTGGAGATCGTGGAGGACTGTCTCCAATGAGAGGGAGCCCACGCTGGAACAGGAGAAGGGTGTGAGGAGTCCTCCCCCTGAGGAGGAAGAAGCAGTAGCAACAGCATGTGAGGGACTGACTTCTACCCCCATCCCCTGCCCCCCACCCTGCCCCACTGATGAGGGAGGAGGTAGCAAAAATCAGGAGCAAACTGAGCCTGGGAAGAAGGGAGGGGTGGGGGGAGGTGTTTTTACGATGTGATTGTACTTCTCACTGTCCTACTCTGTCTGTTAAATGTTGTTGTTTGAATTAAATTGATGTTCTTTTTCTTCCCCTAAGGAGTCTGTCTTTCGCCCATGATCGTCATGTGTGAGTCATCCCTCCCTGTCCTTGTCTTGATTCCTGAACGTTTTGCTTAATTTTTCTCCTTCCCATTCCTGAGGGGGAAGGGTTGAATGAGCGGCTGCGTGGTGTTTGGCTGCTGGCCAGGTTTAAATCATGAAACTCATCCAAAAGAAAAAAAGTAATCTACAGCACTTTTAATATTATCATTTATTTTCTCATCATTTGTCTTAGAGGCTCTAGCTCCCTCATGGCTAGCTCTTTGCATTTGAGACTCATGAATAAAGCAACACTACTGATTAACTTGTCAATTAAGTACATGTCCAGGTGCTTTATGAGCTCGGAGTGTAATAGGCATTATGACAAGAGAGAATGAAATGCATAGGGTAAGATTATTTCAAAATAATTTTCTACAATCTTGGTTTCAAAATGCAGCCAATTTTTTCCTCTTACATATATATTATGACAAATATCTGAGCCTTCAGACACAAAAATTTATGGAATGCAGCACTAAGCTAGAGGTCTGAATTTGGAAAGCACTGATCACCCGAAAGCCTCATAACTTGAAACTGAACATTAGAATACTTACACCCTCACAGTATCAGATGTTCTTATTACTTGAAGTGGTATAATGAAACTTCTGTGAGTGCTCTGGGGCTCATAAAAATTAGCTATTTAATGGAATAGCCCATGAACTGTTGTTCAAAGATGAGGGATGTGTTGGAGTGGTACAATGCCCAGCAGGAGCTGACTTTGGTCTAAGGTTTAGTTTTGCTGTCTGATTTTCTTGGGGTTTTCTGCTCCTTCGAACTTATATCTGAACATCTTCCACATCATATGGATTGTAACAGCAGAAATTAATTGTCAACTTCGTTTGTTATTTGAACATATTATGTGAACACAATGACAGAAAAGAAATCGAGAAATATAACAGAAGAAAAATCCCTCCTATTCTCTAGAAAGGTGAAGGCAAATATCGCATGACTGAACGAGCCATTTAATGGCTCATATCAAATCACAGTCATATCACGTAAGTATCAAATTTTACCTTGCTAGAAACTTGAAAAAAAATCAGGGAATATACCTCATTTTATTTAATGATACCAAGTCCACACTGATATTGAGTATTGCAGTACTGGAAACACCTTAGAATTTCTGATGGGAATAATTTACTGCAATATGCAATAATAGCAAGAACATTTGAGATGGAGCCAGTCTGGGATCAGCTTCAGAGAGATGCTGAGAAAGAATTTAAGCATGCATTTTAGGTCTATATCCCTCAGTGGGTTTGACCCCCTGTTCCCCAAATATGTGATGTCTCAGGCAACAAGATGATTTTAATGAGATAGAACACCTATTCCCCACGACAGTATTACTCTACATAACAACCTGTGTGTGAGGTAAATTTTCAGTGGTTGTTTACCAATTAATTACTTATAACACTATATTTAAGTACACTGATGTAAAAATGTATGGACAGCACAAGGCCATGCAGACCTCAAATACTCAGAGTAATAGCCAAATGTAATAATTAATGATTAAGTTAAAAGTCTGAGATTAGCATAATTAATCACCCAGTGAAGAAAGATTTCATAAGTACAGAAGAAAAATTATACAGGGAAAGGGGATGAGGCTGCACTGCCATTAGCTGTTCTCTCTGATAGCTCATTAGGTTAGCTTTTACCAAAGGAGTCAAACCTAAGTATGTGTGTGTAGTAGCTGAAACATAAAAAGCAAGCAGGAAGCTCCTGCAGGGAGCACAGGGAGAAGAGCTCTCAGATTTCTCTGGATGAGGTTAGAGAAATGTTTGGGGATATGTTCCCCTGTGGAGTTCAATAGCACAGTAACCATTAAACAGTCAAAAGCATGGCACCAGCAAGGGAGAAAGACAAAAGAAAAAAAGCCTCTGCAGCAGCAGATGTACCGTGCGAGCAACAAAAGCTACAGCACTGGATCTAATGGCCATTACTGGTGTGTTGCCATCGCGCTGAGGTAGGTCAGCAAAGGATTAAAAGTGAACACAGGTCCAGAGCGAGGATGTCCAGAACGGACGTTCTGTTGACGTGTAGAATTATTAAAATAAAGATAGAAAATTTGTCTGTGTATGTATGACTGTAAAACAAGAGAAGGGAAGGAAACTTTTCTGTTGCTGGCCAGTATAAGTAAAAAAAGTAAAATAAAATTTAAAAAAAAAAAATTATAAGAGGAGAAAGTACAGTCTTGTTTGTCCGCTGACGAGTAAGAATACCCAAGCTTTGTAAGTAACAGGATCACAAACTCTACATTGGAAAGCCTGCTCAGCAACTTACTTTCTGCACCTTACATCATCCCCACCAAAAATAAAATCCCTGACAAGTCACAATGCTTACAGTGGAATAGGAGCCAGCTCCTCCTATAGCAACACTGGTTTGGCAGAATTCACAACACATCTCTGTCAGTAAAACAGATTTCAAAAATCATCTAAAAAAAATCATCTAAGAGCAAATACTAGATATGAAGGTGCCGTCTTTATGTCATCCCTTGGCCCTGAGGTTCTGCCCAGTGGGGTCTTACATCCTGGGCTTCCATCTACTTTTTTCTAGTGCCAAGTTAACCTGAACTGCTTAACAAGCTTTATGCATGGCTGCACATTCCTGCCATAAATCTAGTAACAGCAATACTTCATGTTGCACTTCTCCTAAGAATGACAGTGTTCCAAAAGAGAAGAGTCATAAGAGAAGAGCATATGACACATTTTATTCACAGAAAGGTGGCATCTGAGACCAGGAAGGGCACTGGATTAGTACTGTTTTCTCTAACTCTGGGTCATCAATCCCTTGGAGGTCACACAAAGGTTAAAAAAGAGAGTTGTCAGTGAACAACAGCTCAATCCCTGCAGGGCTGGGCAATAAGAGGGCCTATTATTACTTACTCCATTTTTTACACTTCCCAGAAAACTTCAAATTACCTTTAATTGCTGGAAACAGTTCAGCTCCTTCAAAATGAGGAAGTCAATAAGCACAGTTGTTTTTCACTCTCCTGTCCCCGAGGGGATGTTAATACTGACTGGCAGAGATCGCTCAAAACCAGATGAGCTGAAAGGGCCTTTAACTTTCAGAAAGTTGGCTAAATGTAATCATTAAAGCAAAAGATCTGGGGAGAGATGACAAGGAAAATAGACTATTCTTCCACAGCCATTTCTCTTGGCAACTGTGTCTTTCTCGGGAAGCTCCTGCCTCCTGTGTCCCCAGCCACGTTTCCACCCCCTGAATACGCGTTCAGTTGTGATGGTGTAATTCCACTCACTGCACAGATCTCCAGGGAACAAGGTTATGACTCCCAGGTTAATAACAAGCCTCCCCGTGAAGGCAGAATATTTTTAAAATAGAGCAGTAATCTATCTGCTTCATCATGCAACCCCATAAACAGTTGTAGGGGTAAATAACAGGGACAGAATCAACTTAAGCAGAATGAGCTACTGAATCACTGCCTCAGGACAGAGTGGGAATAGAGCTGGGGGACACAAGGACAAGGACTAATTACTAACTAGAACACCAGTCTCGAAGACAGAATGACAGAGGGTGTCAGGACACCACTGTATGTATCTGGGGTAGAGAAGGACAGGGTGAGTCAGCAACAAGAGAAACAAAAAAAATCATGATTTGATGCAAATGAAATCAATGAGACATTGACAGAATTGTTTCCAAGAAGAATGTTTTTCAGGGTTTTTCATGAGGGCTTTAGCAGAATCAAAGATGATGAGGCTATTGAAGCTTGCAAGGACAGAACTACAAGACCAAGCGAATACAGAAGCATTGACTAAATGCAGAGGGAAGAAAGTAAGAGCACATCAAAGGAGATCAAAAACTTGTCTTCATAATTGAGGGAGGAAAAAATTGAAAAGGTAATCAAGTCTCCTATTAAATTATATAAACAATACCAAGTTAAAACAAACCAAAAGTCATATAATATAAGTGCATACCCTTTTCTTTTTGGAGAGAAACCGAAGGAGTGTAAAATATGCAAATGAAAGCACAAGTCAGGGCGTCTGGAGTGTTTGGTCCTTATCATCCCTCCTCTTTATTCTACCTACTGCCAGAGGCAAAAAAAAAAAAAGGCTTAGGGGAGCACCCTCCTTTCTCAGATGCACTGCTGACCTCAACTTGATAGTCTGCTTCCCCTCCATGTGCAGATCTCCAGCTGCTTCTTCTGGGAGTTCCGAGCACTCACTGACAGAGTTTAAATTTCCTAATAATAGCAGGAAAAAGATTGTATGTATATTACATCTAAAACCCTCAAAAAAATGTAAGTTCTTTCAGTCGAAAAGACAAGCATTCAAAAAATATCCCAGACTTAGTTTGTCTGCAGTTCCTTTTTTAAGTCAGAGTGTGTAATGACTGACACAAGATCTCAATGGATGGTGAATATAAGGGAAGGAATGACTAAAACATGATCGTGCACTTGAAGGTAGCATCATAATCTTTATGTAGATGTATACAGTATAATCATTCCATCCCTCCCATATTTTACTGGAAATAAAAAAGATTTTCTACCATAGCAGTCCTTACACATGAACTGCATTCATTCTGGAGAGGGGAAAAGAAGGAGGTGAAGAAGTATGGCACATTTCTATTTCAGTGAGGCTTGTCTAAGAAAATGAAGACAGTAAAAAGTAGAGGTGTTAATGGATTGTGTGTACACACTTTTATTACAGTTGTCATATGAGTAACACAGTAAACATCATGAAAAATATGGTTAAAATATTAATAAAACCATAAAGCTAAGAGGTTCCAAATGAATTTACCATTTCACAGCCCTCACAAATTTAGTTTCATTTTAATACTCTTTATAATCAATATCGGTATGTATAGAGAAGTATAAGGGTTGACACAGTTGTCTACATCTCCTGTTCAATATAATTTCGTGCAGGCACTAAATTCATAGGCATGACTAGGCAACAGGCATCCTCTTCAAGCGGAAAACATCATGTATAATAATGAGACTGAATTTGTCCTTTTCATCTGCAGGGCACTGGAGATAACTGGCATTCTTGGTACGACAGTGTGGCAGGCATGATTCTGAGCATCATACATCAACGACTCTACAACCTCCCTCTGATTTGAAGTAATTTAACTCTTTTTTTCCAAATAAACTATTACAGCTCCTCCGCGTTCTAAATCAGTCCTTTGTCTCTCTCATTTCTGTTGTTTCCAACACTTCTGAAGTTTATGTTTTATCTGTAGCGATGTGTAAAGTATCAAACTATATAGATACGATTTAATCGACACTAAAGAAGTTTCTCTCCAAGCTAGCATGAAAACAAAAGAAACAAAAATTCGTGTGTATATACCTTCATGTAGCTGAATGGACAGGCAACCTATTACTAAGGCAAAGCTCCAACATCCCTCTCAAAAGTCAGAGAGCACCTTTCCATCAGAATTCAGAGGTTTCAGATCAGGCTATATTTACAGAAGTGCTTTGCTTTCAGAAAATATTTTTTTCCTATTTCTCTTGCTTATTCTTTGATGACTCCAGAGATCAGGATTAACAAATGCCTGAAAAACATACCAAAATCTGCTTCTGAGGCTAAAAGTGGAGGCTGTATCCTTCATTATGTTAATAAAATTTTCTCATCTGGATGATCCCTAATTTAGTTTTTACATGTTCCTTGATTATAGCTACTTGTGTCAACATTTTTTTGTGTGCCTAACTTGAAAACAGAGGAATGAATAATGTGATACCCGATGAGAACAGAATACTGTATCTTTTTTCAGGAAGTCATTTCTAAGCATGATAGAATAAAGACTCCCTGTTATTTCATTCTGCAGACAGCATAGCTTACAGTTTTAATTCTGAAATTCTCACCGAATTCCACATTAGACTCCCTTACAGGAAATTCTTTGTTCACACTTGGCTCAGGAAAATCTGAAACTTTGGCAAGTAAGATAAGTAATGTCTAATATTGCTCCTTTACCAGATCCATGAGTGAAGGAAGCTGAAGAACACATTCGGTAAATTGGAACTGAAAATGCAGGCCAGTACGTTCAAGCAAAACACTCCTAGATAGAAGGTTAGATTTACATTTCCCACACATCAGGCTAAATCCCATGAAGATCAGATTTAACTTTTCACCTTCTAAAACATTATTCATATTGTGGTTTTAACCAAACAGAAATAGGAAATAAAAAGAGGAAAAAAATACAACTATTGTAAATGGCTGTACATCTGGTTTATTCAGATTTTCTTAGCAGTCTTCAGCTGTTATTTGAATCTCATCAGCTTGTTAACTGGGCCAGTGGAAAGGTCATGAGAAAAACATTTCTGTCTGTCTGAAACAGAACCATTAGAAGAAAAAAGTCTGTGAACATTACAGAACAAAGTAGCGAGGAAGACAAATTTCCCATACATGGAGTTAAGGAAAGGTGCAAGTTATCATTTGATCTTGGATTAATATTCAAGAGGTTCTTCAGCTAGCACCGCCTGATCACCTGACTCTGACAGAGTATGGCAGGTACAACAATGGTGTCATTACTTTGACACAAACTCCTAAAGCCAGCACACTTTTTTGCTGCTAATCACGTTAATTAGAATTTTGATTTAAGCGAGCGAATAACCATTGATTTCACTCTGCAACCATGCAGGATGCATAAAGTTTATATGAAGCTTGAATTTGTTATTGCTAACACAGATCAATCCAATTTGGTGTGCAAGCCTCATTTTTCACTTTCTTCTTTTTGGACCATGACACTTTTTTACTTTTTGAAGCTCCATTTTTAAACTACCACCAAGTCAGTATCAAATCACAATTTCTACTAAAAGAACACTTCGTTTTCATGCTGCTAATTTTAAGCTCCACTTTTAGCTGCAGTGAAGGAATGGATTACAGTGGCTCTCAGGTCTGTCACTAGTGGATATTTGCCAACACTACCAATTACTGTGGAACTCAGCAACTAGTTGCAATGGTTAATATATACTTAGAAGAGTCCAGGCCAGGAGACACAGGAAAATCTATTGCTTACAGCTCAAAATATACAGACTGTGAGTGCCAAAACTTTAGTATTCCTAGCAAAACTAAATAGGGATACTTGTGCAACTGGACAATGTTGTCTAGTTTAGCTATTAACTCCTTGCTATAAAAAAATGCTACTTTAAGAAAGTGTACAGGACTGAAGAGAGGACCATCACCACCTCTCTGTATTTAACTCCCATGACTAAAGCAGCTTTTTTTTTCTTTAGACATGTTAGGATGATTTTCAATTGTAGTATCTCAGATCCTCAAAGAGTTATAAAGATATGTGATAATGAATTTAAATAGACTAAGTGGTGCTTTCTGTGGGGAAAAATACACAGATTCCCAGATCAAAGGCAGTAGGAAAGAGGTTCTAACTCCTAACTTTCTTAGTGCTTCGTCTCTGTGCCTCAGCTTCTTTGTAAAACTGGAGTAATGATCAAACAAGAGGAACTGAGAAGATAAACAAATGACCTATTCACTTTCAGAATCTACTGCTTCTAAACAGGAAGTCTTGCTAAAGAAACCCATTTTTGAGTGCAGTATTGAGAGAAATTGAGCACTTTTGTGCTGCTTGGTTATTTAATACATTAACCAGCGTACCACCATTTTTGTTATGATGTACTATATTTTTAAGCAGTGATCAGAGGTTCACTGTGTTCGGAGAGGCACCTCTTGTTACTTTAATCATCTAAAGGAGTTAATGACTGTGAAGTGGTCAAATACTCTTGTAATCAGCCCAGTAAAAAAAAAAAAAAAAATTAAAAAATCATAGCTATAAATCAAGAGGATTAAATAAATATATTGCTTCCCTCATTGCAGCATCTGAATGATGCAGAGCACTGTTATTCTGTGATCATATAACTCTTTTCATAAATTACTATCACCACTGCCATAATATAACAATGTTGGAAAACTATTAGGAAATAATATTATGACAATATATCGTCAGTAAAAACCAATGCTTTAATATATTAGAAATACATTCACAGTTTAGCTTTAGTTTGCCCATGTTAGCTACTATGTTTTATGTTGTATAAAATCAGGCTTGTTTGTACTGTTCATTTGCTTTACAGAAAAAATGCAGGGATTACCCCCAAAATAATTTCTATTTTACTTTAAGACAGTTCAAATATCTGTATGACTGAAATGAACAACGACTTACTGGATTAAAGTAATCTTCAGCCTAAAGAGGCACAGCATATCCAGGTCTGCCTGGGGATGTGGGCTGCCTCTTTGCCATCTGCTTCTAAGCAGGAAGAAGAGAGGACTGTTCTGCTGGAGGGAATTTCTTCCCAAAGGCTGATATTTGGCAGCCGCGGTCCCCACACTGATGCTTAACAGAGCAGTAGGAAGCACTTTCAGCACCTGTGGCTCAAGGTGCAGCTCCTTTGCCGCTACCTGCGTATATATTCTGACTTTTTACCTCTAGCCCTACCGTTCCACTGGGATGCACCTTGCTCCCCAACAAAAGACAGGCTTAAAAATAAAAAAGAAAGCTTTACCTAGCAAAACTTGAGATTAAGGTCTTAAAGAGTGCAAGCAAACAGAGCATTGCAAGCAAAAAATAAAAAACAAACCAACCCCATAAAATATTGTTCTAATATATGCTGACAGTTATGTTTCATTCACATCCCTCATGCAAATTTCTTTCAGTGTGCTCTTGCTCAAAGGCCACATGGTCATGAGTTCTGCCCCTTCTCCCCACTTCATGAGGGGAATTACTTCAAGAATAACTTTCTTCTCCAGCTGCTTTGATACAGGTTTAAATGCCCTGGGGAGTTCTAGATGCTGTCAGACAACTTGTGTATGTAAATTGTTTTCATTTTGCTTTCTTAATATTGCCTAAACCAGGCTGTTCATTTGGTAATCTTCAGTTCTTTTTACAGATTTCAATATCTTCATGATAATTACTATAACAGACATCGGATATAAACAAAAGCTGCTATGCATCTGATCTCTGGTATATTAACAACTTCTCACAGAGACCTCACCTTCTACAACAAGTACAAATGTCACATCATTAAAAAGTGATCTGCTTGATGCATCGGCGAGTAAATTCTTTCCCTCCCCTTTAACCTCCTTTAACATGGTTTCTTTTGTCAGAAGAGGTTTATAGTTTGGAGCTGAATTTGATGCCAAATCAACAGCTAACCCTTTGCAATTCCCAAGATGTCAAGGTAAGCAAGGAAAGAAATTTTACTATCTGGTATTCAGATCAACTTTTTTACCACCAACTTTATTCTACAGTAGTCAAAGACAAATTTCCACTAAAATAAGTGTTAAAAATTGTAGGCCAGAATCCTGGAATAGTACAGGAACCAGAACATTCAGAGGAAGGTGCCTGAACATTCAGTCTTACAAAGAGTAAATACCCCAAATTGTTCTCCTTCGGTATCAGATAACCACTTTTCTGCCACCTGTCATAATAGAACTTGAGGAATTAAATGAGAAATCAGGAAGAGGAACATAATTGGTAAGAAATTAAACAATAATGGAGAAATAACTATAGAAAACAAGTGACAGATGAACAACATCCAACACTAGAGAGAGGAAGAAAGAAGTAAATCGAGACACTGAATCATTGGCGTCCTGACACACTGAAGGGGCCAGCTCTTCTACCGGTTTTTAATGAAGGAGGAATTTCACATAGGAAGTTTAAACAAAAGCATACAGCACTTTTCCCCACAAAACATACCAAATTTATTATATACAGTGTTATCAGCTGTGGAGAGAGCAATGTATATGACATTGAGTAATGCAGGTGATGGCTACCTGGTAATTCATCTCTTTCATATTTGATTTCTCAGATCATTTCAGTGATCCAAGGGTCTATTCTTGTCATGTCACAGTCTTTAGGATTTTTTTGAAATATTGAAGGAATTGCTGCTAAGTTCTGTCTCCATTTGTCTCTTGAGGGTTATTGACTTTGGTTCTGTCTAAGGGTTCTTTCTTCTAAGATAAAACCCTAGAGGTGTCTTGGTGAAAAGGGAAAAAAAAAAAAAAAAAAAAAAGACTGAACAGAAGCTTCCCAGTTTTCATTTATAAAGAATATAAAAAATTACTTAGTTGAGCATTCCCTTTGCCTGCTAGCACTGCCTACACAGTTTTGCATGCACATGCTTTGTGACTGTAGTCTTATTAATCACCAGCTGTGTAGAGTTAGTTTTGCACACACAGGTCAGTATCTATAACCATTCAAAATACAAGCTTTGTTCTAAACATGGCTATGTAAATTGTTATTAGGTAAAAAGAACTTCTGGTTTGATTTGAATATCTCATTTCTTCTGTCTCATTCCAAACTCTGGGACGTGCTTCATTCTCAAATGGAGATTTTCATTATGTTTAAGAACATAATTCACTCTGAAGCTGTATACCCTTCACTTAATTTGAAATGTTTGAACTTTTCTGTAAATCATGTAACACACTGGCTTCTTAGCTGTTAGAAAAGGAAAAACAAAACCAAACTCAGCATTGGCTACTATGACTTTACTATAAATACCCTTGAAGGGCCACAGCAATAGCCACAAATATAAAACTGAGAACCATTCATCTTAAAATAAACCAAAAAAAAAAAAAATTATCACACAGAACAGCAAAATGCAGTCACTTGTAAACTGCTCAGCCAAAGATATGCACAGAAAGAGCTCCATTTTCTGGAACAATGTGAAACATTTGTAGTTCCCACAGAAGCAGAATCTGGTCAGAATTCAAAAATATATACTTAGTACTGATATCAGATCAATATCATTAGACTCCAATGAAGATGAAAACCTCTTACTGAAAATATAAATTACCTTTTACCATCAAGATTTCAAGTTATATTAAAACAGCTTTCTTATCTTGCCCTTCCTTCAGTCAAAATGGCATTTCCAACAATAGTTCACATGAAACACAATTTAAGCAGCGAATCAGACTGAGACATCAATCCTTTAAGCTTCCTGTTTCTCATTAAGGGCAGGGATGGAGAAGTTCAAACTTTATTTAGTATGTTGCAGATGAAGATATCACAATGTCATCTCATCTAATTTCAGTTTCTTTCCGTATTTGCCCTGAGGGGTTTTCCCAGTGTAGAGCCTGGAATCCAAACTGTTCTCTATGGCATTGAGGTTAGATTCATAGACTCATAAAATATCTCAGGTTGGAAAGGATCCGTAAGGATCATCAGTTCCTTGTAGAATAATTCATTGGTGTAATCATCTTGGCTGGGTGGTCAATGATAGACTCCCACAACAACATCCACTTTATTTGTTTTCCCCTTCAACCTTACCCAGAGGTTCTCAACCATGTCATCACCAACTGCAAGCACCATACAATCCAACCCCTCCCTCACACACAGCACCACCCCGATGCCTCACCTGTCCTGCCTGTCGCTCCTGAGGAGCCTATAACCATCCATCACGACACACCAGTCACAGGACTCATCCCACCAACTACTGCTTATGTGGGTCTGGGACTGGTCAAAGCCAGCTCCTCTTGTTTATTCCTCATGCTGCGTGCATTAGTATAAAAGCATTTCAAATGTGCTACAGTGTACTCAGCACATTCTGGAGCAGACTAAAGGACCTTGCTACCAGGTCGTCCCTCAAACATTGGTGTGCCACTCCAAGGCTTACCTCTAGCAAGCCTGGTTTTATCCCTTTCTCTCTTCAAATCTACTCTAAAGGTCTTTCGGTGAGCCCTGTTAACTCTTGTGCAAAGACACGTTTTCCCCTTTGAGAAAGGATTATCACAACAGCATCAACAAACAAACATTACAGAACTTCCATGACAGTCTACACAATTTGTAGGTAGAAAAATGCACCCAAGAAGACACCTGGAACACAGCTGGGGACGGATGCCAGATCCTCTGGATCTCAGATGAGTTCCAACCATAAACAAGCTATTCTTGTCTTCTGTTTACAGAAAATAACCTAAAATCAATTGGTGTAATTTTTTGTAAAGACTACCGGACCCTCTTTAACAAAAAGCCACGCTAACTCATTTCTTCTACATCACAGAAAACCAAATTAGGTCTAGAGAACCTAGGTCCAATTGATTAGTAACAACTGTGAGTGGAAGAGTCTTGAAAAGCAGATTATAAACTGAGAACTACCACCATTTGTATAAATGCAGGAGGCAAGACCTATGCTTACTCTCTTTCTTATATCAAACCTTTCTTCTGTCACAAATGCATTTATAATTTCTCCTAGGTAATAAACTAGTTTCTTTTCTTTCCAGAGGGGAAAGTTTTAGACTCTCTACCACAGCTACATGTTATACAAAGGCATAACTCGCAATAATGGTATATGAGTGCAGACTGGCCTGTTTTCTGTCAGCTGCCAAGCCTGGTGAAGCATGGAAACAATTTGTGAATTGCAACAGTAGAATCTCTGACTGGTTTTAATTAATGAATACCAGGGAGCTGGAGGTAGCTCACCAGCAACAAAACGGAAGGTATTTCCCAGAGATATTTGAAAGCCTAACCTAGTCCTCAACCAGCCAAAACATCTATCCCCCCTGAGCAAAGAAAAAAGCTTTCCTAATTAAATGATGCTTTGTGCTTTTTTGGTGTCTCATGAGATGTGGGAATAGATCCTTATGAAAACTTCTGAATTAAAAATCCCATTTTATTTTCCACCAGTGTGATCTTCCATTGTCAATATTCTTACACTCTCCATATATTAAGGCACATTAATAAATGAAAGCAGCAAGTCAGCCTGTCAGATATTTCATAATGTACCATGGGAAATGATTGGTTTCGGATGAGTGGACAAAATCTGTTTGTTCAGCAAACTTAATTTTAGCTGAGGACCAATAAATGTGTGCATAGCATGGCCATACTGAAAGTTAACTGGGCTCAGAAATATACCATATAGCTGAGCTTTTTAGACAGCAGAGAAACAGTGTTCTGGTGCTTCATGGCTCAACTCTACCTCCTTACATGAAGGAAGAAGCATTACAGTTACACTGAAGGATGACAGATCTTTAGTTCACACATTCTTTTGGATTTCTGAAATGCTAACAACAAAGACATCCATAGTTTTGGCTTCAGGGGAGAAAGAGAGTCTACACACACATAATAGTTAAGCCTGGAAGGTGAGACTGAAATAAGCCAACCAAACAAGATTATGTACAGTTAAAAATAAAGCTGTTAACTCTCCCCGTGAAACAACATTTTATTATGCTAAATTGCTATATGCTGATAGGCTGGCATTTGCATGAGTTTTAAGTCCTATAAGGAACTTCTTGGCAACTTACTGTAAACTTGTGATTTGCATTCTCTAACAGGTCCACAGGAAGACAAGAAAACCCCTGTAAGATATTGCTTCCAAATTCTCCCTCGCACAGGGAAGGGAGCTGAAACTCAGTGCAGTTTAAGAAGCTCTTGGAAGATTTTCAGGAGACTCTGTGTGAACACTCAGACAGCATCAAAGGTATGTGCTCCCATTCCCTACCTGTTCTCTGTCATGCATCCCAGCCATGATATCCCTGGAGCCTGAAAAGCTGACTGCATAACAATATCCTAGCATGAATTACCTTTTCAGTAGGTTTACCGTCTTGGGAGGTGATGCTTCTCCTCGTTTCCCAAACTACCCGTGGAACTTCTCATCCTACTAGCCCATTGGAGACTGTTCCACAGAGCTGCCTGGACCCCCCCACAGCATCCACCCTGCGGAAGAAACAAATATTGAGAAACCGTGATGCAGTGATTTAATCTTCTAGACACATGATTTGAAGATATTGGGAAGAATAACTAAAGTAGGCTAAAACACGATATAGAGCTGTCATTACACAATCTGAGAAGGAAGGGAAGTTGTAGGATTATAGTATCTCCTCAATGTACTTGTCTGTATAATACAGCTGCGGAAGGCACAGTTAATTTCAAGAAGACTTTAAGACACAACTGTAAGCAGAGATTTCAAAGGCAGCAATTATTCAATGATGTGATCACCTAACCTTACATATGAGAACCCTGCCCCTATATTTATGCATGCTTAGCAGTAAGAGGAAGAGTGTGCATGTTACTGCTACATTTCTGTAATGAGTAGCTTCATCATATATCAAACAGGGTATGGTGGTAGAAATTAGGTCTTTCTCTGTCATTAGCGACAGTGAAACACAAACACCTCTTGAGGGCGAGGAATACCATCCAGCATTAGAAATTTCCCTCATTTAGTCTTACACGCTCATTGTGGTAAAAATGAAAATTGGACAAAAGCTTAAAAGTTAATTACTCTGCTAAATTGTTTTCAAGATGTAGCCTGGATATACTGCAACAAATTCCTGTTTCAGTCAATGAATAAATAAACATTAGAAATAATAATCATACATACAATTTCATATGTGTATCATACATCTCATCTCAGCTTGAAAACACTGATAGGAATGAGATATAAAACAGGCCTTTTATTTCAGATCTTTTAAAAACATTGCTCATTTACTAAAGAAAAATAAATTCTACTGTCTCTTGTTTATGATAAAAGACAATTGAATAAATGGTGACTCCAGATAACCCATAAGTCACCGATTCTGTCTTTCAGAGACCTGCCTGCTTTCTATCCCTTTGGCCTCGGCTGCCTAGCAACCTCCACAGAGCTTTCTTAGTCTATACTAATTCTGGAGAGTTTTCATTTATATATTTATTTATGAGAATGCCTATAAGGAGGATACAGAAACAAACAGCTGTTTGTTCCTTCCTTCTAACATTGGACTCCAAACATGTCACCTGAGCGTCTCAGTGAAGGACACAGTCTTTGGTTTTGCAAAGAGAGGTACCTACCTCCTTGAAATTGCTTGGGAACTACGCAAATCCCATTTTCCATGAGACAAAAGGCGAGTCACTGTAGGAAACTCCTGATGTAATAGGCATTGGTATTTCTTGTTGATTTGATTCTCTGATAAGCTTTTTCACCCTGAAATACTAGGTGTTCATATAAGGCTCTGGTTTTTGTGAAGCCTGGAGCTTTTACTTAACATGAAGACAGAGTTTGTGGTGCTGTACTAGGTCACCAGTAGTTCCTGCATCATCCAAACACTGGAGGGAAATGGAGATTAAAACTGATCTCCTGCTGTGTCTGTGAGTCAAAGCAGGATAGTTTGGAAGTTATGGATGGGACTACTTATTATAATAAGTAATTTGAAACTGGATATGGACTGTCATTCTCTGAACCAGCCATCAGCTTTTTGTGGAAGAATCTATTTCCTCAGGGTTATTTTCCTCTATTATTAGTGCAAAATTGAGGATGCCACAGAAAATATCCCTAGACTACATAAAAAATACTTATTTTCTTGCCAATTCTATTCAAACAGCATTTTGTAAATACTTTATGGCCCTGATCAACACAGCCCACTCCTCCAATCAGAAAGAAAAGAAAAAAAAAAGAAAGAGAGAGAAAGACATGGTCAAAGATGTGTCCTGAAGAGCCTAACAGGCTCTTCCAAATAATGTGGTTTTTTCTCTCACAACTCCTGAACTAATATGGAAAAGTTTCCATTTACTTCTGGATCAAACTGAAGCCTGAAACATAACAAACCAATGTATCTTGAGACACAGCAACGCACCTTGATCACTCCAGTACACTTCTTTCTGATTAAGTTGATCTATAGCTGCGTTTTGTCATTAAGGAACATACAGGGAATCTGTGACAGAACACGAAGCTGAAAGCAGATCTCCTAAATTCCAATTTCTGTTTCTTAGTAACAGAGTTATATACGTAAAGTTAAGGTTGTTTTAAACATGACAACAATTGTAGGATTGTGGAAGCATTTGTAAGTCTCAATGTTTACAAATACTTAGGCATCAGTATTCATTTACCCCGAATTTAATAAGTATTTTTTTTTAAATCTCCTTAATATTGTAACAAAAAAAAAAAATACATTAGATGGTATATCACTGTCCAATGAAATAAAATATAATCAACTACATGAATGATAGAAAATTATTCAAAAATAACCTGCTGGTTAAAAGAGCTTCATTTTTCAGAGGTACTTATGAACAGTGAAAACACCCATGCAAGCTGAAATGTGCAAAATGATTCATTAAACAGGAGGAAGAAAGTTGCTGGGAGTAAACAAAGATCTGGGATCATGGAATCAATATAAACAATTTTCTAAGTTGCTTTACCTCTGTCATTCTACATAATGACATAAGTTTGTAGTTCCCAGCAGAACGCTTGGTTTGTACTCCTGAGAGTTATTGTAATGCAAATAAATTCCAAGTATAATCCAAAATTAAGAAATTGCATATTGAGAAGCAGTTTCTCCATATGTACGTTCATTTTTTACTGAGTATCATTATTAAAGCAAAAACTGAGTGTGCGGTATTTACCTCCCTTGCAAAGTACAATCATGATTTCATCACTCTTCAATGTTAAACTAAACTTTCTGAAAATAAACCTAATGAGGAGTACCAGAAGCACAGACTTACATCTGTTTTCTCAATTTTGTGAGAAGTCTGTTTTTAGTAAGTTCAAGAACATGTAAATAAACAGAGGAGAAGGAAATTTTTTCACGCATTTTTACAGAAAATTGTTATAATAGGCTTTCCTACAGAATGAATAAAATGGGAATTGTGCCAACGTGGCTACCAAAGGAAATAGAAATGAGAAAAACTTGAGAAAATGAAATCTCTCGAGTTATATGGAAAAATAAGTTGCAAGCAGTATCATAGTAAATTTCAAAGACAATAATTAGGTACTAAATCTGCTACATTTACACTGGAAAAACTCACCTGCCATGCACTTATGCTTACAAAAGAAGAGGTATACTAAAGGCTGATTTTGACCATCTTCCCCCCTTCCTCTGTTTCCCATAAGAAAATAATCAGAGAATCATCACAGAATCATAGGATGGTTTGGGTTGGAAGGGACCTTAAAGATCATCTAGGTTCAACCCCCCTGCCACGGGCAGGGACACCTTCCACTAGCCCAGGTTGCCCAAAGCCCCGTCCAACCTGGCCTTGGACCCTTCCAGGGAGGGGGCAGCCACAGCTTCTCTGGGCAACCTGTGCCAGGGCCTCACCACCCTCACAGGGAAGAATTTCTTCCTTATACCTAACCTAAATCTATATTCCTTCAGTTTAAAACCATTACCCCTCACCCTATCCCTACACACCCTGATAAAGAGTCCTTCCCCATCTTTCCTGTAGCCCCCTTTAAGTACTGGAAGGCCACTAGAAGGTCTCCCCGGAGCCTTCTCTTCTCCAGCTGAACCCCCCCAACTCTCTCAGCCTGTCCTCACAGGGGGGTGCTCCAGCCCCCTGAGCATCTTCGTGACCTCCTCTGGCCCCGCTCAAGCAGGTCTGTGTCCTTCTGATGTTGGTGCCCCCAGAGCTGGACCCAGCACTGCAGGGGGGTCTCACAGAGCGGAGCAGATGGGGAGAATCCCCTCCCTCGCCCTGCTGCCCACACTGCTCTGGATGCAGCCCAGCACACGGTTGGCTTTCTGGGCTGCGAGCGTACGTTGCTGGCTCACAGTCAGTTTTCCATCCACTAATCCCTCCAAATCCTTCTCCGCCAGGCTGCTCTCAATCCACTCCTTGCCCAGCCTGTATTTGTGCTTGGGATTGCCCCGACCCATGGGCAGGACCTTGCACTTGGCCTTGTTGAACTTCATGAGTTCCGCAGGGTCCCACCTCTCCAGCCTGTCCAGGTCCCTCTGGATGGCACATCCCTTCCCTCAGCATGTTGACTGCACCACACAGCTTGGTGTTGTCAGCAAACTTGCTGAGGGAGTACTCGATCACACTCTCCTGGTCTCCAACAAAGATGTTAAATAACACCAGGAGAGAGAGACACAAAAAATGGTTTAGTTTTCTCGATATGGACTACAACAAAATTAAATGCTAAAGACAGTTGGACAAAAGATGTTATGAGGAAAATGAAGTTTTAGTAGGAAAGATATAAAAGGAACATTACTGTTAACATAAAAGTATAATTTTTGCTTGAATAACTCACCAAGGAGAACTGCAAGAAATCTTTTGAAACCAATCAATAGTATTAATCCAGTG
This sequence comes from Strix uralensis, assembly GCF_047716275.1. NCBI lineage: Eukaryota > Metazoa > Chordata > Aves > Strigiformes > Strigidae > Strix > Strix uralensis. Next base: position 4,614,596 of record NC_134000.1, on the reverse strand, counting down.
CTCAGCTGCTCATTTCCAGTGCACTGATTTTACTTCAGAATTATGGCAGTAACTGATCAAAATTTGGTCTAAAATCTTTAAATATTTTCCAAAAGTTTATTATGGCAACAAGTAACACGAACTCATTGAAGTTATAATCAGGCTTCAGTAATTTTTCTCGAAGCAATTATTTTTTATAGATTACAAAGGGATGAAAAAAAGCTGCAGTAAAGGAAGGTTTATTAAAGAGAAATTAAACACAATAACATGTGCTACCGTGATGACATAGTAAATGAAATAAATAAGCAGAAGAGAACAAACAGCTACACACTTCCTGGTATTTTTAATATCACTACCAGGGTAGTATTCAACTGCCAAAAGAAAGGAGGTTATTTCAGATAGTTTATATTACTATGTCTGGTCCTGAGTTGCCATTCCAGAAGAGCACAGGTTTCCTGTAGATTCTATGTCTTATCTGTCTGCTCCTGTAGAAGTCTTGGATGCTCTAGGACATGTAAAATAACATTAGATGCTTTTATTTATGAATCTGTATTATTTGCAAGCTGTTAGTAAAAGAGTGTGTAAGCTCTGGGTATTTACATGTTAAATAAGTAAGGGTAAAGTTAATAAAAGAGGAGAATCACAGTGTGCTACGTCCACGTAAGACTTTCAGCAGTCCCGAGGGTACAGAGAGAAAATGCTACTCCACATGGTTTCTTAAAGAAAGAAAGATATCTTTATACAAATTCTGTACTACCAGTAAATATGAAGAAGTTGTTAAATCTCACCTCTGAATAACTACTGACTCACCGTGCAGTAAAACTAGCTACCAGTGTTTTCTTGATCATTTGAAAAGGCGTTCTTGCCAGTTCTCATTCCCTTTAGTGGTTGACATATTTGGCTATTTCAGAGCTCTGTGTTGTTTTATATGCTTATCAGGGTAGAACTTTTTTCAACTAAGGAATGAGCCAAACCTCCATAAACCTTGATTATTTATTGCAAGACCGTAACTACGTTTTTTCCTGACCTTTTAGCATAGTGAAATCCTGAGTACGGATTATTCCCCTGCATAAGAATGTGTATACTGCAGTTCTCATTTCTCTTCTTTCAAGAATGCCAAATGAAAAAAAAAAAACAAAGAATAGTTGCACGTGTGGTATGCTAATATTTTTATACTTCTGCATTTGAGTTAAGCAGATGGAGATTAGGTAATTCTGCACGGTTATATCTCCAAAACAAGTTGAGTTAATGCATAAATACCAATTCCTAAAATCATATTCACAGCTTTTCTAGGTGAACTGCTAGAGCAAAGAAATTCACTCATATACTTATATTATTGACTGGAAATGTTTTTGTACATCTAACTAATAAGCAAGTTAATCCATGTTGAACCAATCTTCTAGACTGTCTCGTTCAGCCTAACTAGTACAAAGCTGTGAATGATTCATTTCAGAGCAACACTACAGGGTGAAAAACAGGTCTAGTGTCTTTTTAATGTGAGTGTCTGTGTGTGTGTTTATAAACACAAAATGTCATTAAAAATGTTTCCCCCGACAATATTCTCCCCATTTTATGATCAGTTCTATTGACTGATAATACTCTGCAGATACACATCTGACAAATGGCTGTTTAATTTATTTTTTACTATAAAAGATTTGACCTGGTTTGTTCATCTATAAATACACATTTTTGTGCTGTAGACACAAATATTCAGTGTTAGTTTTCATCCCTGCTGTGTTTGTACAACACAGTGTGACATTCACAAACAGAAAGAAAAGAGATTGAAGTGAAGAACATTTGATAGTGTCGCCTAGCATTTTAAATACAGCCAAATAAATAAATTAGTGCCAACTTCATCGACTGCTAAACTCAGTGTGGCTGAAATGAAACAGAGTGGACCAGAGAGAAAAAAGTGAACCTTAGGTGAAAAACAAATTCATGTTGTCTACAAAGCAATAGGACGAGTGCTACTGTATTCTGCTCAACAGTTTTAGACTTAGATTTTCCCTCCTTACTAGGGTAACCGATATAGTTTCATCTTAGCAATAATTATAAGGAATTTTGCCATACCATAACGTAGATGACAGTCTTAAAAGACCAAGAGCCACAGAAAAATTCAGAAAGTAATTTTGAGTTCCAGAGCCCTATTTTAATCACAGAAAGACACAAGTTCTTTTTCTGAAAAGCATCTAAAAATGTTGAGTTTTCTATTAAAAACTAAAACTAGAATTATATTATTATCAATTATTTTTATAATTATTATCATGAAGTGAATTATTCCTACTTTCTACGAAATACTATTTCTCTGCTGGTTTATATGTTATTTATCATTTTAGGAATCATTTACCTACTTAATGCCCAGTTCCTAGAGTTTTCAATCATTAATTTGAAGTGAATTAATAAAAAGCAGCTTCAAAAACAAAGCATGGAAGCCAACAGCTTGAAAGGAGCTACAGGATGCCCCTACTCACTAGTTCATGTAGACACTTCCTTGTCACATTGCGTTTTCCAAGTCAGAGTTTCCAAACACAGAGAGTTTCAAATATATTAATAATGAAAAAGACCTACCCCATTGTTTGATCTGTTTTCTGCTCTTTGTACCCTCAAAGCATTGCAAGAGGAGGCAACATCACTTGCTGGTGTTACACATGCGAAAAAAATTATTCCCTGAGGTTTCAAAAGAAAGATTTTTCAAAGACGCCTGCTTTTTAGCTGACCGATTTCCTTCAGAAGGATGTGAAGAATATGATTTGTCTTATACTAATGAAGAAAATTATTTGTCTTATACTATATGTGCATAGCTACACATCATTGTTATACCTGAGAGAATAATTCCAGGAAAGGGAAGTCTTCTCAGAAACTCACAGGATTCCATAGTCTTAAATCAAGAAGATACCGATGAACTGCATTAAATAGGTACTGCAGAGAAATAACTAAATATTCATACTTTTGATAATTCAAAATAGACAGTGGAGCCCCCTTTATCAAGAATAATACAGCCTCAGTTGATATCTTACTGTTTAACTTAATGAATCGTTTGGCCATCCAGGAATTATATGATAATCATTTTTCTGGACAAAAGACTCATTACGAAGCTAACAGGAGAGGCAAATTAGAGCTCAATAGTTATACTGTGGAAGTAAATATGGCTTCACTTATCTGGTGGAACTACTGTGTGGGACATCTCTTGAGAAATTTCAGTACCACCCAACAGAGGGAGTGATGCTCATACCACAGCCGTACACTTCGATTGTTCAATACGCCCCTGCACAGGCGTTATGATGATGTGAATTCTTGCTAAACTGATCGAATGATTTCCACAGACCAACACACAAAACTGTTTACTTTTAAGACATTACACATATCATCTGGCAGTCTTGCATGAAACGTATTGTTTTCTGAATTTGTAAATATGTGGCAAAAAACACATTTTAAGAAACATATTAATGAAGTGTTAAGCTGTACTTAGTAATATCAATCTCAGATAGCAAAATCCTCGGATATTTGTTTTGAAGAAGATCTGTATTGGGTCTAATAGAACTAAAAACTCATATTCAACCTATAGCAATTTACCGTACTATCAACACATCATCATATGCAATACAAAAAATGCTCTCTCCTTATGTGCAGTGTTGAACTCACAGATCATATAAAGCTATATATCACTTGGATTTCAAAGGGGGTTTTTATACTATTTGTTAAACCAGAACTTGTTGCCTTTTTCTAATAACCAAGGAAGTAAGAAAAAGTAAAAGCACTCATAAGAGCGTCAACAGTGTGCCACTAGCTATTTGCATGTGTTACCTCTAAACTATTTCTAAGTTTATATGAAAAGAAGTGAATATAAGGTGGAGAATGACAAGCAGGGACTGATGCATAACTGATATTCCCTGAAATATATTGAGTAGAAATCACTGAAGTTTGCATTACTGGGAGGCGTAATGCACTGTTACCTGCAAAAGAACAGGGAACAATCTTGAAATTGTTAGTGAAAGCTGAAAAGAACCCTAGAAAACAATCAGTGTAGGGCCATTACAGATTAAAGATCAAAAGATTTTCATTGAGTGTTATTGCAACAGTATAGTCTACTAATATACAGCAAATCAGTTAAAAATAACAGATGCTTTCCTGGCTCTGAATTGTCCATAAAATAATTACCTTTTTCCCTGCTAATAATGATGTTTTCAATAACTTTCCAAAAATAAATATAACTGATCATAATGAAAACTTACACATTGACAGATCGATTATGTGTGATTGGTCATATAGGTCATATATTATGGTGGTTCAGAATGGATGATCCAGCTTTAACAGATGGAAACAGGCTAGAAATGTCTCTGAATGTCTTCAGGAAAAGCAGCTGGGGCTTTAGACTTGGAAAGGACTTCAAAATCCTTTTCTTTCCTCTAAAAAGGATGTGATTTGGAGATCACCTCCAATATAAAATTAGTTCTGTTCCCTCAGAAGGATGAAAAGAGAATAGTTACCACCATGTCCTGAGCTGCATCCAGAGCAGTGTGGGCAGCAGGGCGAGGGGGGGGATTCTCCCCCTCTGCTCCGCTCTCGTGAGACCCCCCTGCAGTGCTGGGTCCAGCTCTGGGGGCACCAACATCAGAAGCACATGGATCTGCTTGAGCAGGTCCAGAGGAGGCCACGAAGATGCTCAGGGGGCTGGAGCACCCCCCTGTGAGGACAGGCTGAGAGAGTTGGGGGGGGGGGTCAGCTGGAGAAGAGAAGGCTCTGGGGAGACCTTCTAGCGGCCTTCCAGTACTTAAGGGGGGCTTAAAGGGAAGCTGGGGAGGGACTCTTGATCAGGGGGTGTAGGGATAGGATGAGGGGTGATGGTTTTAAATTGAAATAGGGTAGATTTAGATTAGATACAAGGAAGAAATTCTTCCCTGTGAGGGTGGTGAGGCCCTGGCACAGGTTGCCCAGAGAAGCTGTGGCTGCCCCCTCCCTGGAAGGGTCCAAGGCCAGGTTGGACGGGGCTTTGGGCAACCTGGTCAAGTGGAAGGTGTCCCTGCCCATGGCAGGGGGGTGGAACTAGATGATCTTTAAGGTCCCTTCCAACCCAAACCATTCTATGATCTCTGCCAGGGAAGTTTGCTTTCTTCCTTTTATACTGATTATCATGATGTGAAAAATGCTATCAGTTCCAGCTCAATACCCCAGTTTTCCAAAACTGTCAAAACCAGATTCATGCAAAAAAAGTATGCATACAAGCATAATGAAACAAACTGATAGAAAATGGCACAAGCATAACCAAAGGCAGAGCTGACATTTTCGAAAATACTACCTTCAATATCTACCCAGCTTTATGAGTCCTCATTAAGATATATGGATACAACTTGTAAATTTTTCTCCCCAGAAAATGCAGTGCCCTTAAAATATAGGCATTTTCAGATTGTAAATTTGGAATCAAATAAATTTAGTATCTAGTAGACCTTGTAAAGTCTCACAGCAGACTTGGACTTTGCAAACAGCTTATCTGGTTCAGCCTTTTAGAAATTTTTGCAAGCAGCATTTTACCATCCAGAATATTGATTTATACTGTCTGTGAATTACAGCTGTACCTGAATTATCTATACATTAATGTCCCCTTTTTTGACTGCAAATGAAGAACTGCAATACTTGCAGGAATGTCCTTTTTTTCTTTTTTTCCTATTTTTATTCTACACATATTTAGTCTACATTTTTAGATCCAGAGCAATGCATGTGTAACAATCTATGAAAATTCTGCTTAAAATAATAAAAAGTCTGGGGTACCCACACACATGCTAGGAAATGAAGGAGTGCGAGCATTCTTCTTCTGAATATAATTAGAATATTTGCAAGGAAATACGGAAACTCGGGTCAATTCCTGTTTCACCTTGACAGGCTGAACTTCAGCTCTTTCAGAAAAGAATTCTGTTTGCTAGACTTCATGGGCCTGAAGCAGAGCCACCTTTGCTAGCTATGTGAAACTTCTGGGGCTAGAAGGAAAAGAAAGAGCACAAAAGTTGGCAATCCAGCTTTGAAAAGGTACTACTGGGTTCCAATTCCTTTATTTGGGATTAATACTTTTGTAATGAGACCGTATAAAAGGTACAAACCCTTCAAGATCAGTAACCCAAAGCTGGTCTTGAAATCAGTTCTAGTCTTTATATTAGACATTGTTCACAAAAGTATTTCAAAGAACTGAAAGTATCTATGGATACTAGGTACACTATATTGATTAGTATCCTAGAATACACCCCAAAAAACAACACTTGTGTTCTGCTTAACATCCTGTTCAAAGCGTGGATACCTTTTGAATAGAGTTCAAGAGATTCAAGCTCAATTAAACCTACAGTAGACAAACCCCCTGCTTTTTATTCTTGGTAGCCTAGTCATACTTTGAGAAGGATGAAGAGAAGACCTCACTGAGCTCTACCATATCTTCAGTGAAAAGACTTCCTGAAAAGACTGTTATAAATATTACCTGAATGATTATAAGCTATAAGCTTCATCACTTTTTCAGATCATATCTGAACCTTCATAACATTTCCTATGAAAGGCTATTTTTATCCAAGATTAGGAAAAGTAAAAAAGAAAGAAAAAATAATCACACCTTGTGTGACTGCAGTTGTGCAGGAACTGAAGGGCCAATCTCTCTGTGGAACAGGTAATTGTGCTGTAGACCTGCTTAACTTGTCTTGCCGTAATGAACACAGGACCAGGGGACAGAGTTCAGAACACACAGTATAAAATAAAATCTGGACCACGTTTTACGCTTGTATTCAGTAACAGAAGAAAATCCACAATAGCTCTACTGAAGTCTTGAGTGCAAAGAATAAGCATAAAAGAATGCATATAGGAACAAAAAGTTATGGAACTTTCCAAAGCATTCAAGCCAGTAATTCAAATGACAATCTACATGCAGCAAAATTTCAGCAAGGTATCAAAGTATTAGAGAAGGAATCTGATTTCTGCTATAAAAATATCTCTATAAATGTGAAACTTAAAACCAAAAAACCCCATGATTTTCCCCTTTTCTTCAAACGTTCTCCAGAAATAAAATTTATTCCTTGGCTGAGATCCAGTATAATGAGGCCACGTTTCAACTCAGGAAGCAGATTTTTGTATCCAAGCAATTAAAAAATCCCTAAAAAACACAAACCCAACAAATTATGCTGCTATCAGACTTCAGAAATGGAAGTTCAGAGAAAATCACGTTTGTGACACATCTTTGTCTAACATTGGTTTTAGTGGCCAAGAGAACTTTTAAATTCTCTCAGGAAGAATTTCAAACCTCCTCTTTTCAGATCATTCTCCACATTTTCCCTGATACATTTCCCCCAGTCTATGGCCCAGAACTCACAACCAGAGAGTTACAGCAACTAAGCTCCTGACACAACCACGTGGAGAGAGTGATTCCAACATATCCAGCTCACCATCTATTCTCTTGGTAGATGTTACATGTTATTATCTCCAAAGTCTCCATTTTCCTAAATCTACTCATGCAATGCCAACATTAGGTGAAAACTCATATTCTGCTGACTTGCTAGTTGAGAGAGTAGCTGGAATAACTGAAACGCATATCCCTAAACTACGACAGAATCCCAGTTTTAAATGACATTCAGGATTATTATTTTTGTCGCTGCCAAGAAGTTTAACACAATTTATGATAGCTTGGAAATGTCAATGCTGTCGCTTTTTTATTTATTAGAAAATCAACATTAAGCAAACTAAAGGAATTGGACATATAGTTCTGGAAACTAGTTCTAGAATGAGATAGAAACTTGCAATCCACTTAATTTCTATGCTAAAAGAATAACCAGCACAGAGAAAGAATACCTCATCTACAGACATTCATTCAATTCTTCGCTTATCAGCCTAAGGTAGTCAAGAGAAATGCCATTATACAAAAATCATGTTTGCTCCAGTAGCAAAGGGAATGAGAACAGAACATTTTATAAATACTTCCAAGGAATTGATAAGGGATGACTTATCAGAGGCATAGACAAGAAGCTTCTCGCCCATTCCTAATGCCATAAGCTACCCAATCATTCCATCTATAATGACACCCACAGGAAAATATTTTGGGGCTAAACCTTTTTTTCCTTTTTTTTTGACACATGCCATACTCCACATACTTGAAAACATACATCACTGAGAGTTTAGGAGTTTCTCCTAAATATATGCTGCAAAATAGATTCTAAGGAACTGCTGAATGAATTTATGTATTCATAATTCGGTTGATTCCTGTCCGCTAACTTCTTTCAAAGGCTTAGAGTTGCTGGTATTTAGAAAATTTATATTACTTTAGGTGAAAGGAGGGTGCTTTTGTAAAAGGAGGGTGCAAGTCCTACACTGCATCTTCCTTCAGTTACAGGTGATCACGGACAGCAGCACAGTTAACAAATGTAACTTTCCTGAGAAGTCACAAATATACCAAAAAGTACAGCATGCCTGGACTATTAGCTCGACTGACTTTTTCTATGTGTGAATGACATTTTCAGAAATGAAATAATTATTGAGTTAGTCCATGGACTTACTGCTCTTTTGTGTCACACGTACAGGTATTGGTTCCTATTCCCATCCAAAGACATATGCGTAGCACACAAAGATTTTGCTATACCGGAGCCATAGCAGGGTTATTTAAGCAAATGAATATGTCTCCTTAAGAGCTGGTTTCTTTCTGCGCTCATTCGCATCAGAGAGAAATAGAGCTAATGCTACGGTCTTATGAGTGCTTTATGAATTCTGACAAACCAAACGAGGTTTGTCAGGAGAGGCTCTAGGCAGCATGGAACTGCTGCAATTTTACATCTCATTGATTTCCAGAATGGGAATTGAAAACAGTTCTCTGCTTTCCACATGATACCAAAAATACTGTTGCAGACCTCAGAAAAATATGCGGGTCCTCCAGTAGAAAGAAAATGAGGAAACACAACTTAGTATAGCATTGTTTCCTCATGAATTTGAGTCAGGCCCATCTGACCTTTATGAAGGCTAATAATAAAGCAATAAGGTGACACGCAGTAAAGCATGTCATTCTGTGAGTAGTTCTGCAATAGGTTACGTGGAACAAAAGGGCAGTTCAACGTCCTGAGGCTTTGGGGATATGCTTACTTTGTGGTAAGTGCACCCCGTCTACTGCTGGCATTACACAGAGTATGCAGGAATGCACATGTCACAACAAGCAATATTAAAAGAAAAAGGACCTAACAAAGCTGGTAAGAAAATTAAGATTTATTATTACTGTCACACTGCCTCAGTCACTGACTGGTTTGATGTTCTGGAGAGGTTTTCTATTAAGTGTTCAGGTGACTAATTATTTTTATTGCTATTCTACGAAAACCTCAAGTCTTTCCTCTTCCCACATCTTCAGTAACTTGTTTTTGCTGGATCCAGCAGTCCTCATCCACAGAATGTTACCATTTTATAAGGGATGGACTCACATTCTAAGCACAGCAAAACAACCCCAAAACCACACAGAATCATCTATAGTGACAGCAGTAGAAGTCTGTTCTACTCGGAGATTGCAAGTGACATATGTAGTACCATGTGCTAAGCAAGCTGTGACAGTCACTAACCCTTTGAGGTGCCTAGCAACCTTCACTAGCATTCAGTGGGAAGATAAGTTTTTCAGCACTCTACAGAATTAAATTCATAATAAAAGTGTTTACTCAGGGTCAATCCTAGCAGTCCTCAGTGCTCCCTAAAATCAGGTAGATTAAAGCATACTTAGCACAAAAGAAGAG